>NC_089590.1:7169901-7481681 GCF_019320115.1 Miscanthus floridulus
TTTTGAAAGCTAGGTCATTTGATTCTAGATTTTAAATTATATGTGATTTTTTATATCTCCATTTGGTAGCTTTAAAATTGTGCAATAAATTGTGTAGTGTTCCTTAGGAAGTGTAGTATTTAGAACAATATTCTTGACATTTACAGTAGAAATTTTTATAGATTTAAATGGAGATTTTTAAATGTGTTTTTGAATACTGCAAACTTGTTTATTTTTATATCTAGAGTTCTTGTACTTCAAAATTATGAAATTTTTGTGGTAAGCTATTCTTGTCATGTATGGAGCTCTGGTAAAAATTTGAGGATCAGTGCATGTGTATGATTATAGTTATAGAGTTTTTCTTTTATAATGTAGGAATTCTTGTCGTATTTTTATAATTAATTTATGAACCCAAATTCATGAAATGTTGTGGGGGTAATCCTAGTACCATAAGGATGCTAAGAAAAGAAATCTGTTGCTTGACACTTTCACTAGGGTTTTCTATTTATGGTACTTTAAGAAGCCTTTCTGTCTTGTCATTTTTGTATAAGATGTTTTACTATATAAATGGCATGAACCTTTTACAGTAGTTTTTTAGTAACCTTAGTAAGCACTATAAACTTTTGAGGATTTATGAAGTACATCTGGTATATTGTTTTTATTTAAAACCTAATATCTAAATAAATAATAAAGGCATTTAAATAAATAGTTTGGGGCTTCACACCATTATATTGTCTTGATATTTGGTATGCTTAACTGTTGGTGGCTCTATGTGTCAAACTTTGAGTGATTACATTAGTAGAAGTATGGTTGGCTTTAAAATGCAAATTTAAAAAGGATTCCGGACAGATTCGGTAGTTTGATAAGTTGCATGATAGGGATGATTTTTGCTGTAAAATGGTTAATAACATTGTAGATAATTTGATAAGCTTTCCAGAAGTCTAGGATCATCTGCATTTGGATATAGAACTCTAGTTGAGTGAAACATAGCTGCTATTTGTATAAGTAGATGCATTGTGGAAGAGTTAATTAGATAATCAAGAACAGATATGCACCTACTCATAAACATGATGCAACTTGTTAACCATGCTGTTATGAATACATTATATGAATGCATCATCATGTGTCATCATGCTACACTTTTACATATATGCATTCACGATATCTTATGCCATATTCATGCATCTAGGATCGGAGGAAGAAATAACTTGCTGGATTCGAGAAGCAGAGGAAGTGACCAGCAGGAGAATCCTCAAGTCCAGCTCTTGAAGGCTAGAGCCGAATCCTAAGCTTTCGGAGTGTCCTGACACCACCCCACTTCCTTTCTGCGAGGCAAGCCCCTGAAGCATTCTAAGTCTCCCAGTATTTTACAAATGATTACTTAAGTACTTATGATTGAGGCATTAGGTTATAAGAGTTGAATGAAACCACTTGATGCATGTACATTCGTTGTCCAAATATTACACCTTTAACCGGTATAGGTCTAGGATCGAATATATGCTTAGCCATGCTTAGACCGGTAGAAGTCGGGTGATGTCCTGTCACCTGCGAGATATAGGTGATACCAAAGCATAGTTGGCTATATTTGCTATCGTGGAACAGAACCATGGGGTAAAAGAAAATCAAGACCGGGCAGGATGTCGATAGAGAAGCAATGAGACATGGAGGTCTTGGGTGTGGATCGTCCCTGTCTGTGTCGATTAAGGACCGTACCGTTGTTGCGCTTCTGACAAGATTGAACGCATGCCTCTCACTTAGCTAGCAGATAACTCATTCCGACCGTGAAGCCCGAGTAATTCAACTCAGGCCGAGACCTATTTTGTTGTGCGCTCCTTCCGGGGAACGATCAGACTGAGCCAAGGGCAGGCTAGGCCTGAACGTCCTGGCATCTGGTGTTCCAGATTGTGCGGCATAGTACGGACCCGCGAAATGTAGACTGAGTTGTACCAAAGGTGACCTAAGGCTGCCTTTGCGCGATATGCCTGGGTTTGTGTTAGGAATAAATTCCCAGCTAGTTAAAATCGATTCGAATCACCGTCTCTCCCGGATAGTGAGAAACTTGGCTAGTCCCAACATCGTAGTAACTGTGTTATGAAATATGATGGTTCGAATGAATATGGAAGTACAATACTGCTATGGTTACTATTGTATGCTTTTAAATTGATATACCACATGTTTGGCACAGGATAGTTGCTAATCTAGAAATGGATAGTATAATTAACTTGATAAAGGAATCATAATTGTACAATGAGTCAATTGCTTTTATGCAAATGTTATCAAGTTATCTCCACTTATACAGCCTTGCATAATCCTTGGAGTCATTTTATTTCTGGTTTACGATGGGTAAGTCTAGCTGAGTACCTTCTCGTACTCAGGGTTTTATGCCCATTGTTGCAGATGGCACTGTGTATCATGGTTATTGCAAGAGTTGCTTCTATCCCGCTGTGGATGAGGAGTAAGCCTTGGGCAGGCTTCTTTATTAATCCCTATCTTGCTTTTGTGGACCGTGATCCTACTTGGCACTGTATCAAACTATGTTGGAAACTTTATTTTCGAACTTATTTGCTTCCGCTTTATCTATCAAACTCGGTTTGTAATAACTTTATTCGTACTCTGATGACAAAATGTATCTGTGAACTTTATGTATATGTGGCATGTATGTTGAATCATGTACGATCTTGGTTGTTGTAAATCGTTTATCGAGACCCGTCGTGGTACGCGACGGACTACCGGGTTTATATGGGTTCAAGTATGACAGTGCAACCGCTTGTGGCTGCCATTGTACTTGTACTCCTATAAATTGGTCGGTTCTACGACAGCTGTATCGAAGCAAGATTCAATGTTAATTGTCACATGTGTATTTAAAACAAAAGTTTTGTTTCCAAAAAACCCTTCTCTAGCAACTAATAGTTATATCAATAGGTATTTGAAACCTAAAGTGTGCCAATGATCACTTTCCTTATGCCCAAATTAAGGACTATTAGGTGGCTATTTAAGTACTAACATGGGGGTTTTTAATTCGTCGTCCATATGGCGTGCTATTGTATGGATGCCATTCACTTGAGTGGTAATGTATGAATCAAATGCCTCTACGCCAAGGTAAGATGATAAGTGACATGACCGCAAGATGTGAGCGTGCGGTCAGGGAGAGTTAGCTTTGGTACGGCTATGTATGCATGCTTGCATGTGTATATGGTACGTATTTAATTGTGGGTTTAAATTATTGTCGGGTAGCTTGATATGGAAGTATATGTATGGGTATACATATCTGGAAGTATTTACAATTACATTCTGCATATTTCATTATGGGTTTAGGGCTGAAATGAAATTCTTATGTAGGTACACTAGCAATGAAACGTGTAGCTTGACTAGTTATGATATTTATGAGAGAACGTATGTATGCCACCGTGTCTACCGTTAGAAACAAATTTTCCTAAGTTTGTGAGGACGTACGGAACGAGCATGCATCATGATAATTACCATTCACATAACTAAATTGTTCCTCCCCTTATAAAATTCTTACTCGGTTATGTAACTCTTATCCATTATGGCATTGTCTCACCAAGTGGTACATGTTAATGGTGTAGATGGCACGCACAAAGCAGACCGCTCGCAAGTCCACCGGAGGTAGAGCTCCCAGCCGTCAGCTTGCTCCACGTACCCATCAACATCACACGTTTCTTGGAGAGTTTGGGATGCCTACCCTCTTGTGGAGAGTGCTTAGCTATGTAGGCTATCCTGATGGAATGGAGCCCCGCTACTTCTAGGTGAATGAGCAGTTGGGGGAAGGTCTCTTGGTTACTGTGGAGGCCGTTGTTCGTCCCTGAGGTGATGGTTTTGAGTGGACAGGTTGGTGTTATGAGTCAACTGGCAGGACTGTTGAAGAAGTAGCTGGTAGGGCAGCCTTTGGGATACTGAGGGATATCATGGATCGTTTTCCTCAGGAGCTGGCAGCCACTTTGGTTGGAGTCTTTCCGAGGGGCAACCCCTCCACTGACTCATGGCAGTAGGCAAGAGGAAGATCTTTAGAGGTTGGTGCAGCAGAAGGGCAGAACAGTGATAACCCTGCCATGAGCGCCATGTCCACACTGATGAAGGTGTTAGATGGAGTAGAAGGTAGCCTAAGACATGTGTCTTGTGCTCTTGGTCATGCCCGCGAGGACCGACGTCAGCTTCAGAGGGAGCATGATGCTGAGATTGAGAGGCTCAATGTAGAGATGGCTCAGTTAACTCACTAGAGGAATGCAGCCTGGTCCAGAGAAGATGTTCTAAGAGCTCGATAGTTTGAGCTGGGGCAGCAGCTGGCCAATGCGGAAGAATACAACGACAACCTACATGAGGAGGTTCATCAGCTGAATAACCAGCTCCACCCTTATGTTCCACCTGGAGCCGCAGAGATGGATCTAGAGGAGGACGAGAAAGAAGAAGAAGTGGAGCCTGAGGGAGGAGAGGATCCTACGTCTGACCTCGATAGTGATCATGATGAGGATTAGATCGCTTAGTACTTAATGGAAGGGCTAATGTATCACCTTTATTCATGTAATGGACCTGTAGTTCAAATTTGGTATTGGTAATCCGACTATCATGTAATATTGTTAATCGCACGACTATCGCACGTTTGGTTGAACATCAATGCAATTCTAGTCCTTTGTTGGTGATCACAATTTAAATTTGCATGCGTTATGAGCGCGATAAGTGGTCAAATTGGTGGTGTCATGTTGCGAGAATGAATGATTATGCCTTTATTTTGTATGAAATTAAGATTCTCCCTAGTAATTTTAGTTTGGCATGAGTACATAATTCATCTGCAATCTCTTAACATGAACCAATAATCGCTTATTGTTGCAACTTCGCAGATGACGCGCACTCGTGCTGGAGCTGGTGGCAGCCAGGATGGCAATAATGATGACTTACCACCACCGCCGCCACTGTCCGCTCAGGAGTTCTTTACCCAGTTCTTGGGGAGCCAAAGGACAATGGAAGAAGCTTTGCGTCTCATCGCGCAAAACACCGCTCGTGGCCACCCACATCAACCAGGGGCCGAGCTAAATCAGCACAGTACATTCAAGGAATTTTTGGATATGAAGCCTCCAATCTTCAAGGTGGCTGAGGAACCACTGCAGGCTGATGAGTGGCTAAATACCATTGAGCAGAAATTTCATCTGCTGAGGGTCACAGAGCATCTGAAAGCTGAGTATGCTTCTCATCAACTACAAGGACCAGCAGGGATTTGGTGGACACATTTTTTATCGTCTCTGCCTGCTAATGCGCGAGTGACCTAGGAACAGTTCAAGCTAGCTTTTAGGGGACATCATATTCCCCCAGGCCTAATGCGCATGAAAGCCACTGAATTTATGAGGCTCACTCAAGGAACGAAGACCCTCATAGAATATATGCACGCATTCAACAACCTATCCAGATATGCTCCAGGTTTTATTGATACGAAAGAGAAAAAGATAGAGAGCTTCAAACGGGGTCTGGGTACCAAACTGATGAAGACCATGGCCAATTCTAGGTGTGCCACGTACAATGAGTTTATTAGTTATGCCTTGACCCAAGAAAACCACAATAACATGCATGCAGTTGCTAAGGGTCGCAAGAGGCCATATGAGGCAGGTGCCTCCGGATCTTCACAGTCAAAAGCGCCTATCATAGCTAGGCCACAATTTCGTCCACCTGCACCCAAGTTTAGGCCTCCACCACCTAAAGCTCAAAATAATAGGCCACAGAAACCATTCCATAAGGCATTCACTATTGCCTTACCAAAAGGGACTGGCAGTCAGGGAAGCTCCACAGGACCTAGGAATAATCAGCCATGTTTCAACTGCAACCAAATGGGTCATTGGGCCAAGGAATGCCCCCACCCCAAGAAAAATGGCAACCCAAATCAGAACAATCAGAGGCAGGCGAACACAAGGGCACGTCCAGGATACGTGCATTATACCGCTGTTGAGGAAGTGCCCAACAGAGAAGTTGTCACGGCTGGTATGTTTCTCGTCAACAAGCATCCCGCTGTTGTTTTATTTGATTCGGGAGCTTCTCATTCATTTATGAGTCAAGCATTTGCATCTAGACATGATCAAGAAATAATTGAAGTAAGCAAAGGGGGTTATAATATAAGTTCAGTAGGGGGTACTGTTGCTACCAAAAAGATAGTCAAAAATATGCTCATCTCTATACATGGGAGGGAGTACACAACGGATTTGATAATATTGCCCGGGTTATCGATAAGTGTAATCTTAGGCATGAATTGGATGAAGTATCATGGTGTTCTTATTGACACTAGCACCCGTACTATTATGTTGAGAGAACCCATAGGAGGGAATGCTTTTCTAGTACCACTCTCCCATAATTTTGAACTCCAACATTTAGCTTGTGCTATCCAAACCACCACACTTTGTGATATCCCAGTGGTCTGTGAGTTTTCGGATGTATTTCCAGAAGAATTACCAGGTCTACCACCAGATAGGGATGTGGAATTTAAGATTGAGTTAGTGCCAGGTACGGCACCCATATCCAGAAGGTGCTATAGAATGCCACCCAATGAGTTAGCGGAACTTAAGGTTCAATTGCAAGATCTATTGGACAAGGGTCTTATCCAACCTAGCTCATCTCCGTGGGGATGTCCAACCTTGTTTGTGAAAAAGGACAAGTCACTGAGAATGTGTGTAGATTACAGACCACTCAATGTTGTGACCATCAAGAACAAATATCCATTGCCTTGCATCAACATCTTGTTCGATCAGCTAGCAAAGGCAAAGGTATTCTCCAAAATTGACTTGAGATCAGGCTATCATCAGATAAAGATTAGACCGGAGGATATACCTAAAACTGCTTTCTCCACTAGGTACGGCTTATATGAGTATTTGGTTATGTCTTTCAGACTAACGAATGCTCCAGCCTACTTCATGTACCTGATGAACTCGGTATTCATGCCCGAGCTCGACAAGTTCGTGGTCGTGTTTATCGATGATATATTGATTTATTCAGAAAATGAGTCAGATCATGAAGAGCATCTGAGGATTATTTTATCCAGATTGAGAGAGCATAAGCTATATGCGAAATTTAGCAAGTGTGAATTTTGGTTGAGAAAAGTACCTTTCTTAGGTCACATCTTATCAAGAGATGGAATCTCTATAGACCCATCAAAAGTACAAGAGGTCATGGATTGGAAAGCCCCAACTTTGGTTCATGAAGTTCGGAGTTTTCTAGGGTTAGCAGGATATTATCGTCGTTTCATTCCAGATTTCTCAAAGATAGCTAAGCCTATGACCAGACTACTTTAGAAAGATGAGAAGTACAAATGGACACCAGAATGTGAAGCAGCTTTTCACACCCTCAGAACTTTGTTGACTACAGCACCTATGCTAGCACAACCAGACATTGAAAAGCCTTTCGATGTATTTTGTGATGCATCGGGAATAGGTTTAGGATGTGTGCTTATGCAAGAAGGAAGAGTTATTGCATATGCTTCTCGGCAATTGAGAAAACATGAAGTCAACTACCCTACACATGATTTAGAACTTGCAGCAGTTGTTCATGCATTAAAGATATGGAGACATTATTTGTTGGGCAATGTATGTCATATATATACTGACCACAAAAGTCTCAAGTATATCTTTACCCAACCAGAGCTGAACATGAGACAAAGAAGATGGTTAGAGCTAATTAAGGATTACAATTTAGAAGTGCATTACCATCTGGTAAAGCTAATGTAGTAGCAGATGCACTCAGTCGAAAGTCCCATTGCAACACTATAGAAGCATTATTGGAAGATGGATTCAACTTATTACATCCTGCTGTACTACACAATATCATGATCAGTTGTTCACTTGAGAGTAAAATCATAGAGCTACAGCAGACAGATGTAGGAATAAGTCACATTAAGAGAAAAATGCAAGAGCAAGAAACCAAACATTTTAGATTGGACGAAAGAGGTGTATTATGGTTTGAAGACCGACTTGTGGTATCAAAAGACCATGAGCTAAGGAATCAAATTTTAGATGAAGCTCACTCGTCCAAATTGTCTATCCATCCGGGTAGTAGTAAGATGTATCAAGATTTGAAAACCCGTTTTTGGTGGACTAAGATGAAGAAAGAGATCGCAGCCAATGTTGCTAGGTGTGATAACTACAGTAGAGTAAAAGCTGTCCATATGAAATCTACCGGACTACTTCAGCCATTGCCTATTCCAGGATGGAAATGGGAGGAAATCAGCATAGACTTTATCACAGGCCTTCCAATGACGCCACAAGGTCACGATTCAATATGGGTTATTGTTGATCGTCTCACCAAGTCAGCACACTTTATACCTGTGAACACACGGTATATAGTTGGGAAATATGCTAAGATATATGTTTCCTAGATCATGAGACTGCATGGAGTACCCAGGACTATAATCTCAGATCGAGGACCACAGTTCATAGCTCGTTTCTAGGAGCACTTACACCAGGCTTTGGGAACCAAGCTAATCAAAAGTTCAGCATACCATCCGCAAACTTTAGGACAGACAGAGCGAGTGAACCAAATCCTAGAAGATTTGCTTAGAGCTTTTGTTATATCTTCAAAAGGTTCATGGGAGAAATGGTTACCTTTAGCTGAGTTCTCCTATAACAACAGTTATCAAGTGAGTATCAAAATGGCTCCATTTGAAGCATTATATGGCAGAAAATGTAGAACTCCATTGAATTGGATTGAGCCCGGTGAAAGGAGATACTTTGGTATTGACTTTGTCAATGAAGCCGAAGAGCAAGTACGTATCATCCAACAACATATGAAGGCAGCTCAATCGAGACAAAAGAGTTATGCTGATAGAAGAAGAAGACCACTGACTTTTGAAGTGGGTGACTATGTATACTTGAAAGTATCGCCCATGAAAGGTGTGAAGAGATTTGGGATGAAAAAGAAGCTTTCACCAAGATATGTAGGGCCATACAAGATTTTGGAACGAAAGGGAAATGTTGCGTATAAGTTGCAACTTCCACCAGAGATGAGTGCAATATTTGATGTCTTCCATGTTTCTCAGTTGAAGAAATGTCTTTGAGTACCTGAAGAAGCTATTGCACCCACCAACGTGCAGCTTCAATCAGATTTGACCTATGAAGAAAAGCCAATTCGAGTATTAGAGGAGATGGAGAGAGTGACACGGAGTAAGGTTATTAAGTTCTATAAGGTGGTGTGGAACAATCATAGTAAACAAGATGCTACGTGGGAAAGAGAAGATTATCTACGAGAAGTTTATCCCGCCTGTTTCTAAGAATGGTAGGTCTTGCAAATCTCAGGATGAGATTTTTATAAGGGGGAGGGGCTGTAACACCTTGGGTGTTAGCCTTGCATAACTTGACTTGCATAACATGAGCATGATCATCAAGCATTCATAAACAAGCATTTACAATTGAAACATTTGATTGAAACATCTACAACATTTGCTTGTTATCGCATGTTTCTTTGAACATATACAACTTTTCTCATTATTTCATGACTCCATGTGTCTATGCATATGATCATGAGTGTGTACATGTAGATGGTTGATTTGAGTCACTAAAATATATTGGCAATACTTAGGTTCACAAATGGAAAATGGTTCATGAATGTCATTTCCCATGATCAAGCCTTAAGTCAGGTTTCATGTGATTGCAGTAAATAGCTCTATGAGTGACTAATACATGAAATGATTGAATAACCTTGCAAATTACTTAAACATGTTTAGAGTATCATTATGAACAACTTTGATATTTATGGTTAGGGGTAATTAGGTCATTAAGCCATGGTTTGAAGTGTATCATCATTTAAATGTGACATGTTTGACCAAATTTGAACTAGGTGTTAGAGACCTTGCATGGAGGAGATCACTAAAGCAAAGCTGTAGTAATTGCTATAAGGAACAACTTTTATTTTTGGGTCATTGACTGATTTAGCTCCTAACATGCTTGAATTTGGATCACAAGAATCAAAAAAATCAATATTTCAACACTTCAAATTTTCTAAGTCCTGGATAACCGAACAGCCTGACAAGTCGATCTTTGTGATGATATTACTTTGTTTCGGTTGAGAATTGGCACGAGGTACTTGAACAAGAGTTGGAGCGGGTACTTCGGGCTACAAAACTCATGTAGGGCATTTGCACGAAGGAGCCACGGTTTGGTAGATAATTTGCTGGCAAAACCAGCTGTCAGGCACTGCGTGGATGAACAGAATGGTCTGATGAACACCATTTAGTGGCCAGCACCGAACAGAGTTCGCGCGCCGCGTGGCGCCAGTGGCTGGCCACGCGTCGCCGTTGCTACCACCGATGAGAAGGCCACCCACGTAGCTCAATCGATGCGCCAGGTCGAGTAGATCATCGTGTGATGATGTCACCGCCGGCAAGTTCGCCATCGGCGAGCTTTGGCCGCGCCACCGTAGAGCAGCGTAGCGACTCTGTTCTTGTCTCGATGACATGTGGGGTCCTTTGACCGACGGGTCCCATCGGTCAGCGATTCTGTTTTTGAAAGCTTGGTCATTTGATTCCAGATTTTGAATTGTTTTGTGATTTTTATATCTCTAGTTTGGTAGCTTCAAAAATTGTGCAATAAATTGTGTAGTGTTCCTTAGGAAGTGTAGTATTTAGGAAAAATATATTCTTGACATTTACAGTAGAAATATTTGGAGATTTAAATGGAGATTTGAAATGTATTTTTGAATGCATGCAAACTTGTTTATTTTATATTTAGAGTTTCTGTGCTCCAAAAATTATGAAATTTTTGTGGTAAGATATTCTTGTCATGTATGAGCTCTGGTAAAAATTTGAGGATCAGTGCATGTGTAGATTTATAGTTATAGATTTTTTTTTATAAATAGTGAATCCTTGTATGAATTTTTATAAATTATTTATGAATCCAAAATTCATGAAATTTGTTGGGGGTAATCCTAGTACCATAAGGATGCTAAAAAAATAGGAAATATGTTGCTTGACACTTTTCACTAGGGTTTTCTATTTATGCTACTTTAAGCCTTTCTGTCTTGTCATTTTTGTATAAGATGTTTTGCTATATAAAATGGCATGAAACATTTACAGTAGTCTTTTAGTAACCTTAGTAAAGCACTGTAAATTTTTGAGGATTTATGAAGTACATCTGGTATATGTTTATTATTTAACCTAAATATCTAAATAAAATAATAAAGGCATTTAAATAAATTGTTTGGGCTTCACCATTATATTGTCTTGAATGTATTTGGTATGCTTAAACTGTTGGTAGGCTTTATGTTGTCAAACTTTGAGTGATTACATGAAGTAGAAGTATGGTTGCTTTAAAATGCAAATTTAAAAGGATTCCGGACAGATTCGGTAGTTTGATAAGTTGCATGATAGGGATGATGTTTGCTGTAAAAATGGTTAATAACAAAGTTGTAGATAATTTGATAAGCTTTCCAGAAAGTCTAGGATCACTGCATTTGGATTAGTAGAACTCCAGTTATAAGTGAAACAAGTAGCTGCTATTTTGTGATATAGTAGATGCATTGTGGAAGTAGTTAATTAGATAATCGAGAAGAGATATGCACCTACTCAATAAACATGATGCACTTGTTAACACCATGCTGTTATGAATACTTATATGAATGCATTCATCATGTGTCATCATGCTACACTTGTTAACATATATGCATTCATGATATCTTATGCCATATTCATGCATCTAGGATCGGAGGAAGAAATAACGTTGCTGGAATTCGAAGAAGCAGAGGAAGGGGACCAACAGGAGAATCCTCAAGTCGCAGCTCCTGAAGGCGTGGAGCAGAATCCTAAAGAGCTTCTGAAGTGTCCTGACCACCGCCCCACTTCCTTTCTGCGAGGCAAGCCCTGAAGCATTCTAAGTCTCCCAGTATTTTACAAATGATTACTTAAGTACTTATGATTGATGCATTAGGTTATAAGAGTTGAATGGAACCACTTGATGCATGTACATTCCTTGTCCAGATATTACACCTTTAACCGGTATAGGTCCAGGATCAAATATATGCTTAGCCATGCTTAGACCGGTAGAAGTCGGGTGATGTCCTATCACCTGTGAGATATAGGTGGATACCGGAGCACGGTTGGCTATATTTGCTATCGTGGAATATAACCATGGGGTAAAAGAAAATCAAGATCGGGCAGGATGTCGATAGAGAAGCAATGAGACATGGAGGTCTTGGGTGTGGATCTATCCCCGTCTGTGTCGATTAAGGACCGTACCGTTGTTGGCGCTTCTGACAAGATTGAACACATGCCTCTCACTTAGCTGGCCTAATAACTCGTTCCGACCGCAAAGCCGAGTAATTCAACTCAGACCAGGACCAGTTTTGTTGTGCGCTCCTTCCGAGGAACGATCAGACTGAGCCCAAGGGCAGGCTAGGCCTGAACGTCCTGGCATCTGGTGTTCCAGATTGTGCGGCATAGTATAGACCCGTGAAATGTAGAATTGAGTTGTACCAAAGGTGACCTAAGGCTGCCTTTGCGCGGTATGCCTGGGTTTGTGTTAGGAATAAATTCTCAGCTGGTTGAAATTGATTCGAATCGCCGTCTCTCCTGGATAGTAAGGAACTTGACTAGTCCCAACATCGTAGTAACTGTGTTATGGAACATGATGGTTCGAATGAATATGGAAGTACAATACCTGCTATGGTTACTATTGTATGCTTTTAAATTGATATACCACATGTTTGGCACAGGATAGTTGCTAATCTAGAAATGGATAGTATAATTAACTTGATAAGGGAATCATAATTGTATAATGAGTCAATTGCTTTTATGCAAAATGTTGTCAAGTTATCTCCACTTATTCAGCCTTGCATAATCCTTGGAGTCATTTTATTTCTGGTTTATAATGGGTAAGTCTAGCTGAGTACCTTCTCGTACTCAGGGTTTTATTTCCCATTGTTGCAGATGGCACTGTGTATCATGGTTATTGCAAGAGTTGCTTCTATCCTACTGTGGATGAGGAGTAAGCCTTGGGCAGGCTTCTTTATTAATCCCTATCTTTGCTTTTGTGGACCGTGATCCTACTTGGCACTGTATCAAACTATGTTGGAAACTTTATTTTCGAACTTATTTGCTTCCGCTTTATCTATCAAACTCGGTTTGTAATAACTTTTATTCGTACTCTGATGACAAAATGTATCTGTGAACTTTATGTAATATGTGGCATGTATGTTGAATCATGTACGATCTTGGTTGTTGTAAATCGTTTATCGAGACCCGTCGTGGTACTCGACGGACTACCGGGTTTATATGGGTTCAAGTATGACAGTGCAACCGCTTGTGGGCTGCCATTGTACTTGTACTCCTATAAATTGGTTGGTTCTGTGACAAAGGTTGGCTCATCTGAGCTTCAAGGCCACCCCGGGGAAAAGAACTAAAGTGCAAGGAACACTCGGGAGATGAGCCCACATGATTATAGCTAGGATGCCTAGAAGCATCCTGATCGTCTAGACGAGCGATGTCCGAGTACCGACCTTGAGCCGCTTGTGGTGACCCATCGAGGGAGGCAGCGAGCCCCCGAGCACTGCTAGATGGGCTTGAGAACTATATGAGTGGCTCAATCGAGAAGCCAAGAATCTCCCCTCTAGGGACATGACCAAGGCATGGAATGATCATAAACTTGGGGTTCTCACAGACTTACCTACTAGTAGCATGGGCATGACAATTTTGGCCATCGAGGCTATTGTCATAGCGGCCTAGCCCCATGAGGGAACAACAACTCTGAGCCAAAGGGCCATCCAAGCCCCTAAGAAACTCTGAGGCCCCACAATGGCCTTGGGAGCTACGTCAGCTACCATACGGAGCAACCCGACCCCCCGATCGATGGGCGCTCAGGCGGCGCACCCCAAAACCAACCAACTCCCTAGAGTTAGGCTGGGAGTCACTGAACGATGGACCCAACCAGGTTCTCCCGCCCAAGCTTAACGTGCTACCCATGCCTCGACCTATGGCTATAGAAGGTCAACCCTAGAAGGCAATCATGAGAGGATTGGGGCCTGCTATCGAAGCCCTCTGAAGGGTGTGGCACGTCAGGTGATCAAGTGGCCCCAAGCTAGAGCCTAAATGCTCTCGATCACCTGACCCATGGTAGGTCCCGACCAAAAGGAATGGTGCCCTCGGGCCTAAAGTCGATAACTCCTAGACAAGTTCACTGAACCCTCGCTCGGGTCATAGACCTATGCGACATAGGAGTAGAGAAGGGGTCAGCACCACTACAACTTAGTCTCGATATCCAAGCACCCCTATCACACTAATGGAAATAGCCCCATGTAGGGCAACACACTCCTGTTAGCAGAAGCCACCCCCACCATGGCTAGTTCGGTCACCAGAAGATTGAATTCGGCCCTTCGTCGAATCAGGCCAAGTGAGGCCATGAAGGGCTCGGGCGCTCCTGACGAGATCCTAACATATGGGTATGTTAAGCACTGGGATCATTGGTTCCTGATCGAAGGGACCCCCTGACCAACTCCTCTAGGATCACCTAGGGGCTCGAGGGCTATACCCATCGGGTACGCTTGCACACACCCTCTGACAAAGAAACCTAATCGAGCCTAGGCACGGCGCAGCCCCCGCATAGGGCTCAGGGGCTCACCCAGGCCTTAGGCTCCCTATCGATGATACGCTTGAGCTCGGGACATGGCTCCTACCTGGCTTGCAATGCCAGCTAAGGCCCGGGCATAAGAAGACAAGCCCCGATCCATCGAGGCCCGAGGGCTCCTAGGCGCCAAGCTCTAGGCATGGTCTTGCCGACCACTTCAACGACAAGGTCACACACGAGGCGTGACATAAGAAGACAAGCCTCCCATGGCCTCTAGGGGCTGGGTGGCTCCTAGGCCCACTCGTCAGCCCCTGGAGCCGACCTCCTTTATCACCAAGAAGACTTCAAAAGGTCCACCTAGGGGAGGATGGTCCAAGCTGACATAGCCTGACACGTAGAGTGTCAGAATAGAGCAATTGGATGATGCCTAAGGTTTTTTCTTCACTACGATACTGCCACGGTCCACAGAGTGCTGCTACAAGACCCTCCTAGACTCTGGCCCATGTTGACCATAGACTCATCTCCCCAAACCTCCTTGTACCCAACCTATCTCGGTATATAAGGGATAAGGTTGGACCTAGAGGGGGGATCGAACCCAAGACATTCCATTCCATTCCATCTGCTCTTGCTCAGCATCGAGAGTAGAGCAACCCAAAGAGGGGCACCGAGAGCTCCTCCACCGCATCCCGTCGTCTTCCTCCTCTTCAATGAGGGGAAGACTCCACCGATGGCGAGACAACCTTAGGATTAGCACCGAGCTACCCCCCGACTAAATCTCTCTCTACACTCTGTTGAAACCCTCTGATTTTGGCTACTTTTGAGCATTAAGGATCATCAGCTACTGGACATAGGGCATCAATTAGCCCGAACCAGGATAAACCATTGCATTCTCTCTATGATTCCTGTGTTCTTGAGTCCACCCAAGCCACCGGAGACCCGTACTCTGACACTGACTCAAACAACTATGCTTGCCGCGGTTCTGACCCCATGACACCGCCCAAGCAACAGTTTTTAACATTTCCTTTAACATAAATAGGCTAAAAATTGTAAATTGCATAGTAAAAAAATATAGCTCAAAAAATTGCAATACAAAATTGCTTTCATATACAATTTATAATGTTTTTGTTTCATTACGTGTTTAATAACATATGCTATAAATTATAATTACATTTTAAAAATTCAAATTTCAAATTTGAGAAATTCAAACATAGTTTTCCTTGATAAGATGCTTTCAAATGAAAAAGTTGTCAACAACCAAGTTGCATAACTTTTTGAGATCTACAACTTTCATTTTGGTCATTTCTCCATTTTAGGACATTTTAAAAATTCAAATTTCAAATTTGAGAAATTCAAACATAAATTTCCTTGACAAAATGATTTCAAATCAAAAAGTTGTCATCTACAAAGTTGTATAACTTTTCAAGATCTATAACTTTTATTTTGGACACCTCTCATATTTTACTACCACTTTGTCGGATGAAGAAATGACCAAAATGAAAGTTGCAGTTCTTGATTAGTTCTACAACTTTTATGTTTATGAATTTCCCAGCTGAATTCATTTACTGCTTCAAAATATTGTTTGAAGTTGCCATTTTTTTAGAATCAAATTTTGAATTAATAAAACAAATTCACATGAAAAGATGACCAAAATGAAAGTTGTAACGATTATTAACTCATCAAGAAATAGTGTTGCTAACAAAGATCTAGATAACTATAAATGTTAAGGTTATGTAGAAATGATGTATAAATAAAAATAAAGTCCACCATTCTTATTCCTAATCTAAAAAACCACATATTTCTATGCTTATTACTAAAACATGAAATGATCTACATTATTAGCAATGAAAGATTAGAAGATAAAGTTGATAACCTTTAGAAGATTGAAGATGAAGCCGGCGACCAAGAGCAAGAACTTGCTCCCCCAAGCAAGAACACAGATGAAACACACGCACACAAGCAAAGACCAAAGATTTGACCTATGTCATGGGCTGGGGGGATAGTGGAAGCGGGTATATATATTGGGGACCGTTAGTCTCAGTTGGTGGAGCCTACCGGAACTAAAGGATCAACCTCTAGTCCCGGATGGAGCCAAAACCCGAGATAAAAGGCCAGCGGGACCTTCGGTCCCGGTTGGTGGTTCCAACCATGATGGAAAGGCAACCTTTAGTCCCGGTTTGAACCACAGACTAGTACTAAAGGTCCATGTTGTAAAAGCCTGCTGCACTATCCGTTGGGCAGAGGATTCTAGTCCCGGTTAGTGGTTTCAATCGGGACTAATTCTTTTATTAGTCCCACGCCCAATCCCAATTGGGACTAAATGCATAAAACCAAAAGTTTGTTCTCTACTAGTGGTAAGAACCAAACAAGATGAGGGTACACAAGTCATGAGTGTGATAGAACCACCCAATTTATACAAGATCAAGTACGATTGTCCCCGTTTAGCATGTTGACGCGCGCATACTTTCACTTATATAAACCCGGTAGTCCGCCGAGTGTCACGAAGGACCTCGGTAAATCAACATCATAACCAAGATCGAGTGATTAAGCAAATACACATCACATACATAGAGTTGCAGTAGAAATAATATTACAAATGGGTTCACAAATAATAGTACAAGTTTGGGTTTCAAAACCGATTTATGAAAACAACATAGCTTTCAAATGATTACATTAATATAAGTTCCAAATACATTGCTAGCATAAGTGATATCCTTTGATAAAAGCATATAGATGAGAAATAAATATAGAGTCACCGAGCCCACCGGCGGTTAGCCACCATCTTTAGCAAGCCGAGAACTTCACCTGCAACATGGTAGGATAAACCCTGAGTACTCGAATGTACTCAGCTAGACTTACCCATCATAAACTAGAAATAAAGTGACACCAAGGAGTATGCAAGGCTTTATAGGTGGAGCTAGCTTGACAAAATTCTTCATAAAAACCACTAGTTGAGCTATACATTTTACAATTCGGTAACCAAGTTAATTATAGCTATTCATCTCTAGATTAGCAACTAACCTATGCCAAACATGTAGAATATCATTTAGTAACAGGAAATAGTAACCATAGCCGGTGTAGTAATGTGAATATCATCATCATAACCATCAAGTTTCCATTAAGTTACTCTACATTGCCACTGCTCAGTCAAGTTCTCACTATCCGAGAGAGACGGTGATTCGAATCGATTCCTAACCAGCTGGGGAATTACTCCTAACACAAACCTAGACATACCTACACCAAGGTAGTCTTAGGTCACCTTTGATATAACTCAGGAACCTAACTTCATGGGTCCGATCAACACCGCACCCTAAGAGATTCTACCAATCTGCCAGGAAGATCGTGACTCACTGCCATTGGCTCTCCGCACATCCTTACTACCAACCAGGGTGCGGACTTTCACTTACCGGGTCTCGGCCTGAGTTGAGCTACTCAGCTTTACGGTCAGAACGAGTTATCTGGACCAACTAAGTGCTAGGCATGTGTTCAACATGACATGAGGACATACAGTGAATCGGTCCTTAACCGACATAGATGGGGATAAATAGGCGCCAAGACCTCTATACCTTGTTGCTTCTCTATCACAATCCCGCCCAGGTCTCCTTTTATTTATCAACACATGATTATTTCCTACTGATAGCAAATATAGTCCAACCGTGCTTTGGATATCCACCTATATCTCATAGGTGATAGGAAATCACCCACTTCTACCAGGTCTAAGTATTGCTAAGCATACATTCGATCCTGGACCTACATAGGGTTCAAGGTATATTTCTGGACAAGGAAGTTCTATGCATCAAGTGGTTCCAATCAACTCTTATAACCTAATGCATCAAACATAAAGGACTCAAGTGATATTTGTAAAAAAACTTAGGAGGCTTAGAATGCTCCGGGGCTTGCCTAGGATACAACACTAGGTCAGTGTTTGTTAGATGATACTCGCTTGGCGAGCATCTCCCATCTCGGCACTTACTTAGTCCTTCCATCTTCGAGATAGGTCCACCATACACCGTCTTCGGGTTTGGCCCCAACATCATGTCCTTCACGTGGTTCATCTAGCATACCTAGATGAGATGCAAGATGCAAGTGCATGAATATGAAGAATGGTAATATGAGATGCATCACATAATAGCATTCAAGACAAACATAAGATCATGCAAGACATAGGCACCTAGAGTTATTTAACTAAACATCACACAACCTATTATAGAGGGATAGCTAGAATATTAGACATGGCACACAAGTGAACTTAAGTTCAGATATTGCACACATGCATCGATCAAAAACTAACCAACATGTTTAGCAAAAACAAGAGCAAGCTAAAGCAATCACCTAGCACATGTATAGAAATCTAGACAGCAGCACAGTAGTCACTTGTTTTAAGCATAACTAGATGTATAGGAATCCAAAAAGGGTGACCCTAGACTTTCTATAATGCTAATGAAATTATCTAAAACTTTGTTATTCATTCCAAAAGCTAATTCACAGGATAACATGATCAAATATGCCAATATCTCATGTCTGTACCGATAAGGACAGAAAACTGACATGAACTTCAAAAATGTATAACTAGAGTTCTAATCATCCAACAAGCATGATCCTTAACTTCATAGAAATATTATTAAGTTATCTACAACTTTCTTATTATCACCTTTAGGTGATTCAATAGTTATTGAGCCTTAAACACACAAAGCAACAATTCTATCCAAAATATGGACTGAATCTGACATACAACTTCAGACAGCAATAAGTTGAGTTCTAGCTTTCACAACAAAGTGTTTCTAGACTTTTTAGAAATATTAGCAAACCATGCACAACTTTGTTATAAACACCATAAGCTAATTCCAAAGTTAACCAGGTCAAACATCACAAAGAAGACATCTCTGTCCTGATTAGGACAGAATCTGTCACTCCACTTCACAAGCTCATAATTGGAGATTTAGACCACCAAAAGGTGTGATCTTTAACAATTTGGAAATCTCATGAAAATCACTAAACTTATTCTATTATCTCCAAGACATGATTCAAGTCTTAGCTAAGTCAAACAACACAATCATTCAGATCTGTATAGAGAGCATGCAAAACCTGACAAGGAAATTATAAAATCTATAGTTCCTAAATTATCAGGCTTATGGTCATGAAAATTTAACACAAGCTATATTATGAAGTTACCTACAACTTTTGTATTCACCATATTCATAGAAAACATCATTATCATCTCGAAAATGATTGCACCACAAAAAGTACACATGCAGCCAAATTTCAGAAGGTAGCATGTTGGTGTTTTAACTTGTTTCCCCCAATAGAGATTTCATACATACATCATTCAAAGGCTCAAACAAACATCCATATAGCTCAACTACATTTCACAAAGTTAGTGTAATTAAAGTAGCATCTCATGGCTTAGGCATATGCCTATTTGTTATTAACTTTCATTAACTTCCATAGAATGATATATATATATATATATATATATATATATATATATATATATATATATATATATATATATATATATATATATATATATATATATATATATTAGTGCCATACGAGAACAACTAGTTTGGGGATGAATTTTTTATGAGAGAAAGATGATGACCAAACAGGATTACTATACAAATTTCACATGCTCATATTTTGTAATTTAATTACTACAAAAAGGACAAATTGCTATTGCAAGAAATCATGTGAGAGCAAGATAAATATCAAATTCAATATTTTCTGCAAATGCATGGCCATATTATGTATCAACATGACATAACAACATCATACCAAGGTAATGGAACAACATTTTCCATTTTTACCTCTTCATAAAAATTATAACTTATTTAAAATCATTTAAAGCTATTTATCAAACCTTAAACAAGATAAATCAATAACTCCTACATTCTGCATCCAATGAGCATGAAATTTTTACCACAGCACACACATAGCATCAGTAGACTACCATAAAAATTTCACAGCAATTGGAACACCACAACTTTAGATATGAAAATGACAAGCAAAACAAGCTAAAATTGCCTATTTAACAAGATTAAATCAAAACATGATAACAACAATACACAACTAGCATGTTTAATATTTTTCTTAGCTAGAGAGTGTCATCACAAGACTAACACAACTAGAATTACAATTTTGTACTTCTATACTTCAAGATATGCATCTAACCAACTTAAAAGCATCGTTAAAAGCACTTTATAAGAATAAATAAAAAAAAGAAACTTTCTACTAACACATATCATATTATGACTCTACTGTGTAAATCTACTCACAAGGATTTGAAAAAGTCCTCATTTGCTATTTTTTAATTTTTCTACAATTTACTACGATTTTCCAAAGTTTCAGTCATAAAAGAAAAATAACATTGCACCGGGGACCCTATACTTCTCATAAAATAGATTCCAGCGAAGAGGCCCCTATAGACACTATTCATATGAGTCACGACTTCATAGATCGATCCTTCTCTTTTCTCGAATTCATGCGCAAGGTCCTCCATGCGAATGAAGTAGAGGAGCACACCAGGGCTCGCTGTTGCCGGCCAGAGGAGGCTCGTCGGCGGCGGGGGAGTGGCGGTGGAGCAGCAGGGGACCAGTGTGCACCCATGTAGGGGCTCGTCACGGCAGGAGCTTGCTCGTGGTGGCCCGAACACGAGCACCGGCTGCTTGCAACTACAGCGGTCGTCGGTGGTCGGCAACGGCGGGGAGCACCAGGGAACGCGCACACACTAGGAGGAGCCCATAGCTCGGCTCGCGGTAGCCCGAGGTCGGTTGGCCATGGAGGCGGGGGGCGTTGGTGGCTGGTGCTCCGGCGACGATGGACTACGGGTGGCTAGGAAGCCGGGGAAGTGGAGCACCAAAGGCGGAAAGGAGTGGGGAGCGCGGTAGGGCTCTTAGCTCGGGCGAAGGAGCGTTGGAGGAGCGAAACCATGTGGAGGCAAGGAGCTTAGCCGGCCCAGCCATGGTGGACTTGGCCACGCCTAGCGTGCGCAAGCGCCAAAGAGCGAGGAAGAGCGAAGGGAGGGTAGAGGGAGTGAGGTCGAGTGAGTTGGGGCTCGTTGCCCACTCTAGGAGGACGCTGAGGCACGACAGGGACATAGGCGCATGTGTTGGCCATGGTGGGGGCATGGCCAGCGCATGGAAGACATGCGAGCACGAGGTCGAACATGTGGCGGGCGTGATACATCCGATTATGGAGGCCGTGTTAGGTCTGATTACGTGCTGAACTGGGCTATGGTCCTTGAAGCAAAGTTGTTCCTCTCCTAATGCTCTTCAACTCCTATTTACTATTCTAGTCCATTAGAGCTCTCCATAAGCTGTGTATTATGTTCCAAATTGATAGTGTCAACGTATTGACAGCGACAAACAAAAATCTAAATTGATGGTCAAAATGAAGTCAAACAAGTGCCATCTTTTTACATGCTCTTCTCCACCATGTATACTCCAACTTTATTTTGGTACCAAATCAAGTTGCATAACAAAATTTGGAGAACACGGAATGCTGACATATCAATGTCAGTTAAGTGACAAAGTAAACTTTTGCTGTTTTGGAAACTATTTTTGAAGATCCAAATGAACTCCATATTTGATGAGACTTGATTTATTGTTTTCACCATGAAAGGTAATTCAACTCATTTTAAGGAATCCAATTGAGCTACCACATGAATTTGGACGATAAAATGTCACAAAGATATTAACTTGCTACTGTCACTTCAGGGACTTAGAAAAATTTACCGGGAGCCTAAGACAACAGCTGATTCAATTTTCAAGCCTCTGTTTGACTTAGTTCTAAGTTGATCTGGCTCTTGGTCCAAAACAAAGTTTGTTCTACTCCACTCAATCTTCAACTTTTATGTAAGGTGCAACTCCATGCAAGCACTTTAAGGGATTGGTCAACACGGGTCAAAATAGCATCACGGTAAAACTTAAATTAGAGTTTTAGACCGATTGAGGTATTTTCTTGAGTTTTGCTCAACATGAACCCTTCATGACTTTTGTTGTAGAGTTCAATTAGAGTCATTTGGGCAAGGTAGAAAGGTTTGGTAGACATCTCATATTCCCATTTACTTAATAAAGCAATTCAATCAAGGTTATAACTTATCATTTCATGTGACTTCTTGATTCCAAACTTCATGAAACTTTTCCATTGGTCAAGATGGATGCATGTTGATGTAATGTACATCAAATAAGCATTTTTAACATTACTCTTACATAATCTTAACAAGGGTCCACATGTAAGTAAGAGTGTGTTGTCCAAGTTTAAGTTGGAGCTCACTCTTGTAGATTTGATCTTGACACCTTCATCATCACTTAACATGTCATGTTTGAGCTCAAACCCATTGCTTAACTGGTGACAAACACCTAGGGTGTTACAACGAGCAATCCACTAGAGTTGCCTTTTGTGAATTTCCTCCGTGGGGAAGGCATAAGAACCCCTCACAATCACAATGATTAGAGCCTGAGACAATCACCACCCTTCGCTCAATGATTCTACTGCTCCAAGCCATCAAGGTGGTGGCAACCACCAAGAGTAACAAGAAAACCCGTAGCTCACACAGTCACTAGTGCCACTAGATGCTCAAACTCTAAGCAAATGCAACTAGGATCACTTAGCTCCCAATCTCACTTTGGATGATCAAATCATGAACTAGATGAGTGGGAGGTGTGGGAGTGTGCTCACAAGGTGTATGAACAAGTTAGAGAGCCAAGAGAGTGAGCAAACCCTGGCCAAGCTCTATTTATTGAGCCCCCAAGGCTCAAAGAGACGTTAGGCAGCTCATTGCAGCCTCTATGCGAGCATAGGACGTTGTCAGGGGCATTGAACATAGACGCCCAATGTCCGATGCATATGATCAAGCCACGTGTCACTAGTCGAAGTCGACCATTGATGCCCAATGGCTTTCTCGCACGCGCCTATTGCCCCACCATCCGATGCACATTAGATGCTACCACTAGTAGAGAACAGACTTTTGGTTCTAGGCTTTAGTCCTGGTCAAAGTCCCGGTTGGAGCTATCAACCAGGACTAAAGTCCCCTACCCAATGGCTAGAGCTGTAGATTTTATAGGAGGGGAGCAGAAGGGGATCTTTAGTCCTGGTTGGTGGCTCAAA
The DNA here is from genome assembly GCF_019320115.1 of Miscanthus floridulus. NCBI lineage: Eukaryota > Viridiplantae > Streptophyta > Magnoliopsida > Poales > Poaceae > Miscanthus > Miscanthus floridulus. The sequence goes on from NC_089590.1 coordinate 7,193,523, forward strand.
TCGGGACTAAAGGTCACCCTACAGTCCTGGTTGGAGCTACCAGCCATGACTAAGCCTTTAATTCTGGTTGGTGGCTCTAACTAGGACTAGAATACCACCTGTAGTCTGGGTTTACACCACAAACTAGGACTAGATGTCCTAGGCTATATACTTTCTCCTTCTTCCTCCCCTAGCCCGAGCCATTTCAAGCTCTCTGCCTGCTCTCTTTTCTTGCTCGTGGAAGGAGTTCATGCTTGCGGGATTGGTGAAGACTTCATTCTTATATCCATTCTTCCGTTCTAAAGGTTACTAACTTCATCCTCTCATGTTTCATCACTAGCATGGCTCATTTTGAGGTCTAGAAATAGAGAAATTTGTGGTCTTTTAGATTGGGAATGATGGTAGATTTTTTTATTTATATACCATTTGAGCTCGAAATCACTTGATAGTATGAATATGAAGATGAAGGATGCTTATAGTAGTTCATCAAAACTAGTATGCACCTTTCATTGCCTCATTTTATGGTCTAGAAATAGAGAAATTTTTGGTTTTCTAGATTGGGAATAATGGTGGATATTTTTTATTTATATGCCATTTGAGCTAAAAATCACTTGATAGTTTGCATATGTAGATGAAGGAATCTTATAGTAGCTCATCAAAACTAGTATGCACCTTTCATTGCCTCATTTCATGGTTTAGAAGTAGAGAAAAATAAGGTTTTTTAGTATATAGCTCATTTAATTTCGTGGTTCACAAAATGAGAAATTTATAATAGTTGATGAAAATGAGTATAGAGAGTCATAGATGGTGACTGCTTCCATGTTCTCGGCCTCGCATGGGGTCCCTAAGCGACTGAGGTCGGACCTCCCTCTCATTACGTGCAGCAAGTGTGGGTAGAAGACTGTGAGGGAGTACAGGGTCAAGAAGAAGGATCCCAACTAAGGGCGCATCTTCTACATGTGTTCGGATCGTGAAGTGAGTTATTTTTTTGTCATGTTTTGTTATGGTTTGTAGCCATTTTTTATGATGATTTTGATTAAAGTTCTTGATTTGTTGTTGTAATTTCAGTGGGATGGCACTGGATCATGTGACGGTTGGTACTAGGAGGAAGAGTATGTTGTGCACATCCAAGAATCTCTTACAAAGGAGACTAAGGCGGCTGATGAGAGTGCACCTATGTATGATGAGGCAGTGAACCAGCAGAAGAATGATATGTCTGTTTTAATTGGAATTGGTCGTGAAATCCTTATTCTACTGAAGTGCATTGTAGGTTTAGTTTGTTTAGTGCTATTTAGGATTGTCTACATTATATCAAGGCTTTAATAATTAATGTTCGAGAGTACATGAAACAGCTATGTGGTATAGGATATTAATTAATCATGTTGATTGATGGATATTTTGGATCTTTTAATTAACTACTAATCATGCATGTTGTATAATATGGGTTATTACAAGTTTTTGATGTGGTGTACGTCATGTAATGCAGATGAACCAGCAATGGATGTACAATGCGGACCGCCGTTCCCCAGAGTTCATTAGAGGTGTGCAAGAATTCATAAATGTGGCCAAGGCAAACACACGGAATGGTTTCATATGCTGCCCATGTGTTCTATGTAAGAATGAAAAGGATTATTCTTGCTCAAGGATCCTTCACGAACACCTGTTTACATCGGGTTTCATGCCAAACATATTTGTTGGACTAAGCACGGAGAAAGAGGTGTTATAATGGAAGAAGATGAAGAAGAAGAAGGGGATGATGACAACATTATTATTCATGGGTTTGTTGAATACGGCATCTTTGATGATACTGCAATGGGGGAAGCTAAAGAAGAGGTAGTGGCTGAAGAAGATGTAGCAGTACAAGATGTGCCCGCTGATGATCTTGATCAGGCCATCTGTGATGTATAGAGAGAATGCGAATGCGAAAGTGAAAAGGAGATGATCAAGTTCGAGTGCATGCTAGAGGATCATAAGAAATTGCTATACCCGACTTGCGAAGAGGGGCAAAAAAAGTTGGGTACCACACTTGAATTGCTATAATAAAAGGCAAAGAATGGTGTATCCGACAAGGGATTTGGGGAGTTACTGACTATCGCAAAGAAGATGCTTCCGAAGGCAAACGAATTGCCCGCCACTACATATGCAAAAAAAATAGGTCATCTGCCCTCTAGGATAGAAATCCAGAAGATACATGCATATCCTAATGACTACATCCACTACCATGACGAGTACGAGAATTTGGATGCATGCCTAGTATGTCATGCATCGCGGTATAAGATCAGGCGAGATGAGGCGAGATGATGCTGGTGATGTTGAGGGTGAAGATGAACATCCTATGAAGAGAATCCCATCCAAGGTGATGTGGTATGCTCCTATAATACCACACTTGAAACATTTGTTCAGAAACAAAGAGCATGCAAAGTTGTTGCGATGGCATAAAGAAGACCATATGGTAGATGATATGTTGAGACACCCCACTGATAGGTCCCAATGGAGAGCAATCAACAAAGAATTCCTAAAGTTTGCAGATGATGCAAGAAACTTAAGGTTTGCTTTAAGTACGGATGGCATGAATCCTTTTGGGGAGCAGAGCAGCAGTCATAGCACTTGGCCTGTTACTCTATGTATCTACAACCTTCCTCCATAGCTGCGATGGCATGGCTGCATCTCCATCTCCTCCAAGGAGGTCTCCCCCTCCTCCGCCTCCCGCACCGCAGAGGCAGAAGAGGCCCTCGCCCCCGGTGAAGTCCCTAGTTAAGAAGAAAGCCAGCTGTCATAAAACAAAGCCCCCTTCGAAGAAGCTGTCTTACAAGAAGTCTGAAGAGGAATCAAAAGCGGCGGCACAAAAAGATTTAGATAACTAGCGGCAAAGATTAGCATAATCAAAAGCAAAGAGGTTGGAACTTTAGAAAAAAACCTGCCAAAGCCGCACTACATAGGTCGATAAGAACTAAGGAAAAAATCATTGAAGTGGAGAAAAAATGGTGTGAGGCACGTAAGCCCCACCATTATCAGACTATGAACTCTCTCTTGATAAGTCATATAAGGCATCGCTGAAAGCGAAGAGAGCAGGGATTGCATAGCTCGGGCAACAATCTAAGCAATCTATCGACCTGCTAGTTGTTGAGGATGATTGTACAACCGCACAAGGCGGTCCAATCGATAGGGAGGCATCACTCCAAGACTTCATGGACACAACAGGTCTCACACCTCAACAACTCATTGGGGAAGGATCAATACCAATAGCCAAATTTGATATTTACCGGACCTATGTGTATGTCTAGAGTCTTGTCAACCCTAAGTCCTATTCATCACTGGGTACGCAAATATTATTGTTAAACAAGTGGTACTTAAATGCGTGTGCGAAAGATGAGGCATGGCTTCTTGCCAGAGTTAGACCAGAGCGTTACTTTAATGGCTATGACATTGTACATATTGAGTTCAATGAATTACACCAACTATTAAACCAGGACGCTCTCAACAAATTTCTCATCAAGCTACTGGTGTTTGTAAGTGATTCTTTCTACAATTGAAGTAACTTGCATGTTAGTTCGTTGTCTATATATAGTTATCCTTACACTATATATATTCTTTTGTACTATATAAATGCAGAAATGAGATGCTGAACTAAAGAAAAAAGGTTAACTAATGTTGGTTTTATGGATCCGAATCGCACATTCAAGGACACGGTTACTCCATATGTTAGATAGCGACCTCAAGTGGAGAAGAATTTGTTTAGGTTCTTAGATAACCAACATGACAAGATACAGATACTCTTCCCTTACAACTTTAAGTGAGTGTTAATGTCTTGTGCCCATTTTATTTTGCTTACTCCATGTTGACTTTAGTTAATGAGTTATGCCTACGTATAAACATGTAGCTTTCACTAGAAACTGCTGGTCATCGATATGCCTAGGAGTCTTGTAAAGACCTTTGACTCAGCGACAGAACTCCGAAAAGATTACTAAGAAATGATAGATATTCTCTAGTGGTAATTTTGGTCTCGCACACTGTGTACTCTCTTATACCATTTTATTGATATAACTTCATTTATTTATTTTATTGGGCAGTTCTTGGAAAACGTTCGCCGAGAAATATCATTATGGTCAATGAAAAGTGCCTTTCAATATAGTCTAATACCTCGTAAGTACTAGTGTCGGTGTTTCGTACAAGCATCGGCAAGTAAATTTATAGTAATGCGCGTTAGGCTCGGATGGTGCGCTAAAGGACACAGGATTTATACTGGTTCGGGCGGAACGTCCCTACGTCCAGTTTGTTGCTGCTTGTGTTATTAGCACCGTGATCGGTCTATAGTAAGGGATACAAACTGCCGAGAGAGGGACTGGTCCCAAGTCTCTGATCGAAAGATTGAAAGGTGGTCGAGAGCTTCGTAGCTGCTCGTGTGTACGAGTGCGTTCTATTGTTCGGTCCTATTTTTTCTCCTCCCTTTGATGGAGGAAGCGCATCCCCTTTTATAGATGAAGGGGCTGGCTTTACAAGGGTGAGGGTTCCAGGATGCGTACTCTACTTAGCCTTGTGGCTCATGTCTACCTGGTCAGGTCCCCCATTCTGATGAGTGCGAAGGAAGATAAGTGCTTACGATGTTGCCGATATCTCTGTAGGATGTCAGATTAGTCACAGCATGCTGCCCCCAGGGTATGGGCTGTAGTACAGTGGTTTTGACTTAGTAGCCTCTCCCAGCCTCGCTCCGTGCGCCTTCTGGTTCCCATGATTCCTTGTTGGGAGAGCTCGGGGTCGGGGTCCGGTGTGGCACCGTGGCCAAGGCCTTCCGACTGGGAGGACCTGAGGGGTCGGGAAGCGGGCGCCGCTCCCTCGGGTCCACAGCGTGGTGACGGAATACCCATCGTCCGTGGAGATTGCAAATCCGTTCTTGGAGCGTAGTGGTTGTCGTATATCTTCGTTGGGTTCCGTGTCCCAGAGCTGAAGGCGGCGCCTACAATTCTACAGAGTGAGGCGTACACACCTGTAATACCTTTTAGGCTCTGCGGCGCCCGGAAGGGTCTAAAGCATCAGTCCTGTCGTTCCCTGGCAGTCCTTTTCCTGCCAGGGCGCAGGGTATGGTCGTTGGAGCCATGGTTGACCCGAATGTCTTGTCTCGTCCTGTACCCATCATTACGAGGGATAGATATCGATCAGGGCGAGGCTCGTTCTTGACCGTCGGGTGAGGCGGAGACCAATCCCTATCTCCTAGGCGAGACTAACCCTATCCCTCCGGGATCGGGCGAGGTGGAATCCATCCCTTTGCCTTCGGGCGAGACCGAGCCCACCCTATAGGCGTCGGGCGGGACGGAGATTTGCCTTGAGCTTTTGGAGCGAGGCAGGGTTGTCCCACAAAGGCATCGGGTGAGGCTGACCCCGCCCCTCCGGGATCGGGCGAGACGGAATTCATCCCTCAGCCCTCGGGCGAGACCGAGCCCGCCCTCAAGGCGTCGGGCGAGGCGGAACCGAACTCCTGTCACTCAAACATGGGATGACAAGGAGCCCTTATGCTTCTAGAGGTTTTTCACATTCGGTGGTTATCGGTTCCACCTTCTGGGGTACCCTGGTATTAGGTCCCCGACAGTAGCCCCCGAGACTCTAGGTGATTCGGGTAGAACTGCCTGGAGGGTGTTTTTTATTTCGCCGAAGCTAATTTGCTGGAGGGTGCGCGCGAGCGCATCCGATGGGTGTAGCCCCCGAGCCCCCGGGTGACTCGAGTAGAGTCGCCCGGGGGGTTGTATCGGACCCTTCGCGGGTAAGGCTGAAGGACTTAGTTTTTTATCAACTGGGTGTTTTTTCGAGTGGGTTGTGGTGTCCCGTTTGCTGGGGACTGATTCGGGGCTGTCCTAACTGGTGCTTCTGCCCCTGGTGGCGGATCGTTCGTGGATTCCTTCTTAGTTGGGCCGGCCGGCGAGTTGCTGGGCCCTAGGTGGGCCAGAGAGAAAAGAACAGGCTTTTGTGGCTTGCGCTTCCCCGGTGGGTAGAGAGTCCGGATTCGCTTGGGGAAGGCGAACCGTCCGCCGAGTTTTTTGGGATGAGAAGATAGGGATTGCGGGCGCGTGTCCCGCGACGTGACGTGGTGGCACGCGTGGCAGGCCCGGAGATCGAGGCGGATGGTTGCCCTTCTCGTGTCCGTTGCCCCCTATAAAACCGTAGGGTTCGCCCCCAGGATCCCGTATTTCACTCCCCTTCCTTTGCGTTCTGAAACATCCACCGCCAATCTTCCCGGCCTCTCACGCCCGCATCGCCACCGTCGACCGGCCTGCGTTCGTGTTCCAGCCGCCGTTAAGCTCGCGCCTGCCCTTCCCCCCTACTGCTTCAATGGAGTTGTGGGGCAGATCAAGCATCACTTCCAGGCGTCTGGAGGGCCTCGTCCACCGTGGCCTTCTCCGCCCACGATCCGCCATCCAGGAGTGGTTGCTTCCTGGCGACGAGGGTGAGCCGGTGCCGCTTGAAGGGTATGTCATCTCTTTTGCCCTCTTCCATGAGCGGGGATTCGGGATACCCGCGCATAGATTCCTTCGGGGGCTATTAGATTACTATGAGGTAGAGCTGCAGCATCTAACTCCCAATGGGATACAGCATATGGCAGCGTTTGTTGCCCTGTGCGAGGGTTTCCTGGGGATCGATCCCCATTTTGATCTGTGGCGGTATTTCTTTAGCGTTAGTCTGTCGAAGAGGAAGATTGGGGGGACAGAAGTGAATGCGCCGATGGGGTGTGCCAGCATTCATCTGCGCCATACCCAGTCGAAGGGTTACCCGTACATGCATCTGGCTACATCCAACAAGGGATGGCATTCGCAGTGGTTTTATGTTAGGGATGATGTGAGTGCCTCCCTACCGAAGTACACCGGACGTCTTATTGTGGATGCTCCGGCGTCGTGGGGCTGGGGCGTCCAGGCTAAAGACAAGAAGCACATCTCCGACCTTCTCTCTGCCCTCCATGCCCTGAAGAGTCGGGGTGTAAAGGGGTCAGGGATTATTGGTGCTTACCACGCGAGGAGGGTGGCGCCACTGATGGCGCGTGCGCTTCCCCTACATCGGATGATGCCAGGGATATCGTTCGAGGGGACGGTGCTCGTTGACGAGGCGCTCCCTTATTTGGAAGTGGCGCAGCGTGTCAAGGAGGCAATGGAGCCGATGAAGGATTCTGCTGTCATGGTCCTCGACATCGTGTATCCGGTGCCCGGGCATCCTCCAATGCGACCGGAGCCTGGGTTCTTCGAATTAGTAAGCCCTCTTCTCCTGCACTCTTTTCTTTCTCCTGAATCTCCCTTTTTTAATACTTGCTTTTGTGATGTTGGGGCTAGCCGAGGGGGCTAGTCTTCAAGGATAGTCCGGCTCCACTGCCGAAGGACAGGGCTGTGGCGGCGGCGAATCGACTAGCGGCCGAGCGGGACAAGAAAGCAAAGGAGGAGATGAAGAAGGCGAAACGACTGAAGCAGGAGGCACGGGATCAGGGAGAGGACGTGAGCAGTGAGGATGACGACGATGATGATGATGACGACGACGACGAGGTAGCCGTCGACGTGGATTGGGGTGTCCTGGAGGATGAGGAAATGCTGACAAGTGGCCACCCACCCGTGCAGGGGCCCTTCACTTTTCACGCAGAGGGAAGTGAAGCAATGAGGTCAGTGGAGGCCGGTGAGTCCGCCGCTTCGCACGGCGTGCCGGCCGAGGATCGGTGGATGGAGGACGCCGGGCTTGCTGCCGCCGACCCTGAGGCGATCGTGGAGGGGGGTGGTACTGGAGCCACGCCCGGCTTTGGTGCCACGCCTTGTGAGGTGACGGAGGGGAGCAGCTCCGGTGCTGCGCCCCGTGAGACGAGGGAGGGGGGCGGCTCCGGTGCCGTGCCCGTCGAGACGATGGAGGGGAGCGACTCCGGCGCTGCGCCCGACGAGATGAACCCCCCTGCCCTGGAGCAGGGGGTAGGCATGAAACGGTCCCGTCCGGACGAGTCAGGGCAGGGATCTGGGGATCCGTCCCCAAAACGCTTCCGCCGGCCGAGGACGTCAACGTAAGCTCTTGGCTCCTCTGTTTTCATCTTTTTTCCATTTTTATTTTGACTTAACGGTTATTACCTTTGTATAGGTTCTTGCGGACGGGTCACCCCCTGGGGCTGGCGCCCAAGAAGAGTCTCGCCCTTCAAGCGGGACAGACGGCATCACCTGGAGTCACCCCTGTTTCGAGCAGGGGTGGTGCCGACGTTGGGGCCGCGTTGGCCGAACCGACGGCGTCCATGGTGGCTCCCATGCCCGCGGAGGCTACTGAGCGAGCGGCTTCTTCCGTGGCGGGCATGGAAGAGCCGGCCGAGGACCGCATACCGCCGGTGAAGGTGATCCTGACTGCGCCGAGCCAGGATCAGCCGGGCGTGGTCGTGGTGGCACCCGAGGGCGTGGTGCAATCCGCGCCGCCAGGTGTCCATGTGGATCCGCCCGTGGCGCCTGAAGCGGTCTAGACGGAGGAGGGTCCAGCCGGAGGGTCCTTGAGTGCGGCGGTGGTGTCGCACAGGGTCAGGAGGGAGCCACCACCGGCCCCTTTGTCGGGAGGAAGCCGCTCCCCTGCGCGGGGGGAGCCGCCGCTCCAGTGGATGGCTGCTCAGGACCCAACGTCGGCTCTTTTCTCGCTCGATGATCATTCCGAGAGTATGGAGCGAGAAGGTCTTGACATCGGGATCTCGACCATGCTGAACGCTCTGGACCAGGCCAGAGGAGCCCTCCGTGAGATCGTTATCCCTACCTCTCAGGTATTTTCTGGACTTTCTTTCTTCTTTCTTTGTGTGTTTGTGTGCTCTCGCATTTCTGATATCAGTCTTCTTCTTCTTCAGATTCTTGTTGCTCGTAGCCGGAAAAAATCCCAATTCCTCCGTGAGTAGAAGGCAGAGCGGGATCGCCTCTCCGAGGAGGCCCGGCTGCGAGCAAACATGGCCGCCCAGCTTGCTATCGCCCAGGAGCAGGAGGCCCAGGCGCGTCAGGATGCGGAGGAGGCGCACGGGATGTTCGAGGACCTATCGGCGAGGTCCAAGCTGGATGGAGAGGAGATTGCCAGGCTCCAAAAAGAGCGAGACGAGCTGCTGCAGAGGAATGCCACGGCCAATTAGAAGGCCGGCGAAGTCCTGAAGGAGCTGGAGATGGAGCGGGACCTCTGGCAGAAGGCCGAGAGTAGGGTCACAGCCCTCCAGCAGAAGGTGGATGAGGACGTCGAGGTGGTCCGCTCTCTCCGGGCGGAGCTTGATGACGCGGTGAAAGGAAAGTTGAGTGCTGAGAACATCGCCACCAAGCTGGAGAAAGAAGCTGCCTATACGCGAAGGGCCCTTCAGGCTGAGAGCGATGAGCACGATCTTCTACAAGCTGCGGTCAGGGTGGTCCTTAACGCCCTGAATGTGACGGAGCCGGTGGAGACCAGCCCGCTCGCGGCTCATGTCGGAGGTATCACGGCTCGGGTGGGCCAGCTTGAGGAGAGTGCCTTTCACGCCGGGATTACCCAGGCCTTCACCGTCGCCCACGCCCACTATGAGAAGGAAATAAACCTGAAGGTGATGAGCGAAGGCTTTCTGTCCACCTATGAGGATGAAGAGCTAGAGGAAATGGAGCAGATGGTCGCTCCTCTTGCGAAGAACCTGGCAGACAGTCTGAAAGAAATGGTTCTCCCTTCACGGGAGTAATTAATCGAACAATTTTGAGAACAGCTTATATGTAATATGTGGACAAGTGTTGGTACTTTTCGAGTCTGGACGCCTTTTGTGCTTTTGCATCTTAATTTCGTTTTGTTTGATTTTTTGCGATTTGATTTTTTACGGTCTTACCAATATGTCCCCCTGAATTATGCCACTGATTATAATGTGAGGAGATTGAGGAGGTAGCCGTACCTTAACAGCCCCCGAGTAAGGTCCGACCCCCGCACCTGCTGGGGTCGGGTGTTACTGGAGACCGGAATCGTGGTTTTGGTGACGATGGATGTCATCGCAATAATCCCCACCCTGTCTTCCAACAGAAATCCCAACTGGGGACTCTATGGGCTCGGCAAGGTGGGGCCTTTGAACCTGTGTCCCTGCATTGTTTGGCCCGAGCCCCCGAGCCTTGTTAGGGTCTGATAGGGGTCGGCCGTTATTTGCGTGTTACCCCGTCCTCGGTTTTCGCAATCGGAGGGGCTGAGTGAACGACACTTGCCTCGATGGCTTGAGTACCGTGCTCAACGAGCTCGCTAACGGGTACGTTCGTGCGGAATCCAGGTCCATCATTTGCTGATGGGGTCGGCAGAGCCCTCTGGTGGCATTCCACAACTTCTTAACCCGCCTCCCGGCAGATGCCTGAGTCGTTCGATAAGCTCAGGGGGCCCGATGGCCTCTCCTCGATGGAGATTCTGTGGGTTTGGCTCGAGGTTAGAATCGAACGAGAGAAGGTCGAGACGTCCCGGTTCGCTTCTGAGCGGGATCGGGCAGGGCCGCTGGGGCTCGTCTTGGTTATCTCTCCCTAGCCCTGTTCGGTGTGAGGCGGCCTCGAGCCCTTCGCGGGCCGACCTTCGAACCTCAGCCTATGGTTGCCTATATCGAATAAGGCGACAGCCGTTTTGTGTGCGACACGAATCGTTGGGATGCAATTTTTTGCATATGAAATGTTTTGAATGCAACATTTAATTGAAAATAAAGGCGGGGTCGGTAACGTTATCTTGGTGATATGAGTGGCGGAAAAGCTCCTACCAGATGGGTTCGGGCCCTGACGTTCGTGACGAGGTTGAAAAAACCTGCGTAAGAATTGCTATCCTTTGTTTTCGTGTCTCGGTGACGATCCGAGCCGTTCGATTTACTTGGGCAGCCTGACAGCTTCTCCTTTGGGGGAGACTCTGTAGGCGGACCCCTCCGATCCCTTCCTTGAGAAGGCAGACGTCGAAACTAGAGACGCGAGGGGCGTTGAGTAGGATTTTTCTGGTAAACAGAAACACCGTAGCTATCGGGGCGTAGGGTTTGCTAGTTCATCTAGTTTTACTCGAAGCTTTGTGCCTGTATGTCGCGCCCTTAGTTTCTGGCATACGGAGGGGTCGGGTGAAGAGGATGTCTAGACTGGTAGTCATCCTCGGCAGCCCCCGAGTGATGCTCGCGTCCCCGCTATTTGACGGGGTCGGAATCTTGCGAACGAATTTTAACGCATAAAGTGAGAAAGCTGAGAGGCTTATCTTTCTTTGGTCGTTCGTTCGTCGTGTCTTCTGGGCCAAATGGTCGACCCAGGAGATCTGAAAGGTCCCGTCGTCGGGTCGTCCGTGGTCCTGCATGGGGAGGCAAAAAGTTGTCTGCCTATGTGGGTGCCTTAATCGCCGCGTCCAGAGCGGGTCAGTGGCGGGCCATACCCAAGCAGTGTTTAGTTTGACCAAAGAGGGACGCTTCGTAGACCGTGATTCGTCCCGTCACTTCTGGCGCGTCCTCTCATATATCAATCAGCATTGATTGTATATTAAAAAAGAGGAAGGGAGAGGGTTTTTCGTCCGACCTTTCGCCTTTCCTTAGTTACAGCGCCTCCTCTTTAAATAGGGAGGGGGAGAGGAATTCTCATCCCACCTCCCCTTCTGCCTCCGAGCTGCTATCTCTCCTTCTTCTTCCTTTCCGCTGAACGTGTCCGTGCGTCGTGGCAGTTCCTGAGTGAGGAAGAGTAATGCCAGAGAGAGAGAGAGAGAACTTACAACCTTGCTCATGAGTCTGGTGCGTGATGTCGAGCCGGAGGTTATCCAATGTAGATGAGATGGTGCGCGCGGCCCTGGGTGAGGAGTTGCTGCTGCTGAAGGAAAAAAGGCATCGGTGGGCGTCGTACGTCGTTGACTACGCCGTCATTCGCTGCGCTCCTCCCTTGGCGGGAGGTGTTTCCTGCCCATATGCCGTTGTTAGGGTTATGGCTGGGGATGATGGTGTAGTCCCCAGACGCCATGACGGTGGCGTTGTTGCCGGGGTTGCGGCTGACGACGATGGCGTAGTCCCCGGACGCTCCGGCGGAGGCGTCGTAGATGGTGGCGCCTTCGAGGATCCAGCGAAGATGTCGCCGATGGAGAGCGTGGCACGGCGTCCGCAGTAGACGAGCTGGCCCGTGTACACGCCCCGAACGTCACTGATGGAGAGCGTGGCACGGCGACCGCAGTAGACGAACTGGCCCGTGTACACGCCCCCGACGTCGCCGATGGAGAGCGTGGCGCGGCGACCGTAGTAGCACTTGTGGTAGAGCTGAGCCGAGACTGTAATGAAATAACGTTGTGGGGAAGCCCCCGAGTAAACGGTCTTCAGAGTATATTGTTCCTTTTTGTAATGACATCGCTTTGTAAGTGGTGAATTTGTGCAAGAAATGAACAAAATTACATCCTTTGCTTATGGCAAGTCATCTTAACGCTTTCCAGCTCTTCTCATGGTCTAAGTCATAGGAAACTAGGAACGTGGGCGAACTAATTCTGATTGAACTAGTGAGCAAAGAGGTTGCAGCCGCTGGGGCGTGGGTGTCTCGCAGTCCTACCAGTTGTGTTCAGAATTGGTTCCCAAGATCTTAGCCCTCGAGACTCGTTTACGAGGCGAATGGAAAACTTAGAGAATGTTTGTAAGTATAACACAGGGATTTTTTTTACAAGCGTAATACTTGTATTACACATGACATATGTTACGATCACATGCCAGCCCCCGAGTGAGGTCTGACCCTTCGCGATTTGCAGGGGCCGAAAGTCACTAAGGATCAGGGTTCTGTTAAGACAAAAAACTGATAAAGAAAAGTGTAAGCTTATTTTAAGGATAGAAACGACGTAGCTGTTCAATGTTCCAGGCGTTGGTGAAGACCTCGCCTTTGATGGTTTTCAACCGGTAGGCGCCTGGGTGAAGTATTTCCGCGACGATGTAGGGTCCTTCCCAGGGCGGGGAGAGTTTGTGATGATCCTTGTTGCTCTACACAAGGCGGAGGACGAGGTCTCCGACGTTGAAGGCTCGACCCCGCACCCGTCGGCTGTGGTACCGCCGTAACGCTTGCTGGTACTTGGCTGAATGGAGGAGGGCGATGTCGCGGGCCTCGTCCAGCTGGTCCATGGCATCTTGGTGAGATGCCTCGGCTCCCTTTTCGTCATATGCTCTGATTCTTGGTGCTCCATAGTCGAGGTCCGTCGGGAGAACGTCCTCGGAGCCGTAGATCATGAAGAAGGGTGTGTAACCGGTGGTCCGACTAGGAGTCGTCCTTAGGCTCCAGAGCACAGCCGGGAGCTCAGCGAGCCAACGCGCGCCGAACTTGTTCAACCGGTTGAAAATTCTGGGTTTGAGGCCTTGAAGAAGCATGCCGTTTGCGCGCTCGACCTGTCCATTCGTCCGGGGGTGCGCGACGGCTGCCCAATTGATTCGGATGTGTTGTTCATCACAGAAACGAATGAATTTCCTACCGGTGAACTGTGTGCCGTTGTCTGTGATGATGGAGTTCGGTACTCCAAAGCGATGGATGATGTCGAGAAAGAACAACACAGCTTGCTTGGATTTGATTGTGGATATTGGTCGAGCTTCAATCCATTTTGTGAACTTGTCTATGGTGACAAGCAGGTGGGTAAAGCCTCCGGGCGCTTTTTTAAGTGGCCCAACCAGGTCAAGCCCCCAGACCGCGAAGGGCCACGTGATGGGGATCATCTGGAGAGCCTGGGCCGAGAGGTGTGTTTGCCGAGCATAGTATTGGCACCCTTCGCAGGTGCGTACAATTTGCTTGGCATCGGCTACTGCGGTGGGCCAATAGAAGCCCTGTCGGAATGCCTTCCCAACCAAGGTTCTTGGTGCGGCATGGTGTCCGCATGCCCCACCGTGGATGTCGCTCAGTAGGAGTTTTCCCTGTTCGCCAGGGATGCAAAGCTGAAGAATTCCGATGTGACTTCGTTTGTAGAGTTCGCCCTCTACAAGAACGAAAGATTTGGCGCGTCGCGCGAGCCATCAGGCTTGTCTTGTTGGTTGGTAGTACGTCGTGGAGGAGATAGTCGATGTAAAGCGTTCTCCAGTCATTGGGAGGATCGGACTCCATTGCTGGGTCTTCTTCAAGCTCCATGACCTCGGGGTCGGGAGGAACAGTTGGCGGATCGGCCTTGGGGGTCAGACTAGAAGAGCCGTTGTCGGCTTGTTCCGACCCCGCGTAGCGTACCGAGGGTTTGTGTTGGTCACTGGCGAAGACGCCTGTTGGAACTGGCTCTCGGCTGGATGCTGCTTTTGCAAGTGTGTCGGCCGCTTCGTTGAGGCGCCTGGGGATATGATTGAGTTTGAGGCCGTCGAATTTGTCCTCCAGACGTCGGACCTCTTGACAGTATGCCTCCATCTTGGTATCGTGGCAGCCCGACTCTTTCATGACCTGGTTGACGACCAGCTGAGAGTCGCCCCTGACGTCAAGGTGTCGGATGCCCAGCTCGATGGCGATTCGTAGGCCGTTGATGAGCGCTTCGTATTCTGCAGTATTGTTTGATGAGGGAAAATGAAGCCGAACCATATACCTCATGTGCACCCCGAGGGGGGATACAAAGACTAGTCCTGCTCCGGCGCCCTTTTTCATCAGTGATCCGTCAAAGTACATTATCCAATACTCTTGGTCGATGGCTGCCGGTGGCATCTGGACCTCGGTCCACTCCGCGATGAAGTCAGCCAGTGCCTGAGATTTGATTGCCGTTCAGGGGACATAAGAAATGCCCTGATCCATCAGCTCGAGTGCCCACTTTGCGGTTCTTCCCATAGCGTCATGGCTACGAACGACTTCGCCGAGGGGGAACGACGTCACTACTATCACGGGGTGTGACTCGAAGTAGTGGCGTAGCTTCCTTTTGGTGATGAGGACAGTGTAGAGGAGTTTCTGGATCTGGGAGTAGCGAGTTTTGGAGTCAGATAACACCTCGCTGATGAAATATACAGGGCGCTGCACCTTGAAGGCGTGCCCCTCTTCCTCTCGCTCTACTATTAAGGTGGAGCTAACCACTTGGGTGGTGGCTGATATATATAGCAGGAGAGATTCTCCATCGCATGGAGGAACTAGGACTGGCGGCTTAGTTAAAAATTGTTTAACCGTGTCAAGTGCCTCCTGAGCCTCGGTCGTCCACTCGAAGCGGTCAGTTTTCTTCAGGAGTCGATAAAGGGGGAGTCCTCGTTCGCCGAGGCGTGAAATGAATCGGCTGAGGGCGGCGAGGCACCCGATGATCCGCTGAACCCCCTTTATGTTTTGGATCGGGCCCATCCTCGTGATGGCTGATATCTTCTCTGGGTTGGCTTCGATGCCGCGCTTGGAGACGATGAAGCCGAGCAGCATGCCCCTCGGGACCCCGAAAACACATTTTTTGGGATTGAGCTTGATGCCGTTCGCCCGGAGTTTCGCAAAGGTGCGTTCAAGGTCGGCGACAAGGTGGTCAGCCCGCTTAGATTTGACTACGATGTCGTCGACATAGGCCTCAACGGTTCGCCCGATGAGGTCTCCAAAGCAACTAAGCATACAGCGCTGGTACGTTGCCCCAGCGTTCTTCAGACCAAACGGCATTGAAACGTAGCAAAATGATCCGAAGGGCGTGATAAAAGATGTCGCGAGCTGGTCGGACTCTTTCATCGCGATTTGATGGTAGCCTGAGTATGCGTCCAGGAAACAGAGGGTTTCGCACCCCGAGGTGGAATCAATTATTTGGTCTATTCGTGGTAAAGGAAATGGATCCTTTGGACACGCTTTGTTGAGGCCAGTATAATCAACACACATTCTCCATTTCCCGCTCTTTTTCCGGACAAGAACAGGATTTGCTAACCACTCTGGGTGGTATACTTCCTTAATGAATCCTGCGGCCAGTAGTTTGGCTATCTCCTCACCGATGGCCCTGCGTTTCTCCTCGTCAAAGCGGCACAGGCGTTGTTTTACTGGCTTGGAGCCCAGGAGGATCTGGAGAGTATGCTCGGCGACCTCCCTCGGGATGCCCGGCATATCCGAGGGTTTCCACGCAAAGATGTCCCTGTTGGCGCGGAGGAAGTCGACGAGCGCGCTTTCCTATGCGGAGGAGAGCGCGGTCCCGATTCGGACTTTTTTGCCCTCGGAGCTACTGGGATCCAAGAGGACGTCCCTGGAGCCCTCTGCCGATTCGAACGATCCAGATGACTTCTTTGCGTCGGGTGTCCCTTCAATGACCTCCTCCCTGAGGGTGGCGAGCTCTTCGGATGCGATGACCGTGGATGCGTGTCCGCAGCATTCGACCTCGCACTCGTAAGCGCGCTGGAAGGGGGTGCTAATGGTGATGATCCCATGGGGGCCCGGCATCTTCAGCTTCAGGTATGTGTAATTGGGTACGGCCATGAACTTCGCGTAACATGGTCGCCCCAATATGGCATGGAAAGTCCCCGGGAACCCCACTACATCGAAGGTGAGGGTCTCAGTCCGGTAATTGGATTGATCCCCGAAAGTGACGGGCAGGTCAATCTGCCCTAGCGGCATGGCTTGCCTTCCTGGCACGACGCCATGGAAAGGTGCTCGGACGGGGCGGAGGCGCGTTCGGTCGACGCCCATCTCGTCGAGCGTCTTGGCGTACATGATGTTGAGGCCGCTGCCCCCATCCATCAGTACCTTGGTGAGCCGCTTTGGACCGACGATCGGGTCGACGACAAGCGGATACCTTCCCGGGTGCGGGATGGTATCCGGATGGTCGGTCCGATCGAAGGTTGTGGCGGATTCCGACCACCGGAGATAAGCTGGCATAGCCGGTCCAGCGGTATAGACCTCTCGACGTGCGACCTTCTGGCGGCGCCTGGAGTTGTAGGCCGCTGATCCTCCGAAGATCATGAGAGCACCGGTCGGAGTTGGGAAGGTGTCGTCCTTCTCCTCCGTGTCGTTAGTGGTGGGAACAAGCTGCTTCCCCTGCTCCTCCTCGTTCAGACCCCCGGCCAAGTATTTGCGCATAAGGCCGCATTCCTTGTATAGGTGCTTGGCCGGGAAGGCGTGGTTCGGGCATGGCCCTTCGAGCATTTTCTCGAAGTGGTTCGGAGTGCCCTCCGCGGGCTTTCGGCCACCTTTGCGGTCGGCAGCGGCCACGAGTGAGTTGTCGCGCCGTTGCTTCTTATTTTTCCCTTTGGTGGGACGGTTGGAGGCGCCTTCGCTGGCGTCCTCGACCCGCCTGGTCTTTCCGTCGGAGCGATCAAAGATGGCTCCGACCGCCTCCTCTCTAGAGGCGTGACTGGTGGTGATGTCCAGAAGTTCCTTGGTAGTTCGCGGGCCCCTGCGTCCTAGCTTGTGGACCAGGGATTCGCAGGTCATTCCGGACAGAAAGGCTCCTATCACGTCGGCATCGGCGATGTTCGGGAGCTCATTGCACTGTTGGGAGAAGCGCCGGATGTACCCGCGGAGGGTTTCATCGGCCTTCTGACGGCAGTTCTTGAGGTCCCATGGGTTTCCAGGTCGTTTGTACGTGCCCTGGAAATTACCCACGAAGATCTCAGTCAGATTCGCCCAACTCTGAATAGCGTTGGACGGTAGGTGCTCCAGCCATGCTCGTGCCGAGTCGGCCAAGAACAGCGGGAGATTGCGAATAATAAAATCATCATCACTCGCACCACCGGCCTGACATGCAAGCCGATAGTCTTCGAGCCAAAGCCCGGGATTTGTTTCGCCAGAATATTTAGGAATGTTCGTAGGCGGTCGATACCTTAGGGGGAACACAGCGTTGAGGATGTGCCGGCCAAAGGCCTGAGGGCCTGGCAGAACGGGGCTCGGGCTTCGGTCCTCGTTGCTGTCATAGCGCCCGCCACGTCGGGGATGATAGCCGTGGCGCGCTGCTTCTCCATCGTCGCCGTGGGCACGTCTCCGGGCGTCGATGATGCTATGTACGTCGCGGCCACGGCCGAGGCGTTGATGTACAGGGACGACGGAGGGCTGCCCGCCGGCTGGCGGTGTTTGGTGTACGGATGCGTCTTTGGTGGGACGCACTGAGGGCGCACGCTGGCTGGTGTCGGGTTCGCGTCATCGAGACAATGAACTTTCCGCCTGCTGCGCTGCTGCACGCTCGAGCAACGTGCGAATCTCCCGATAAGCGCGTCGATCCTCGGACGTTGCGGCCTCCGGGAGGCCATGCAGCAAGGCGGTTGCTGCGGCGATGTTCTGGCTAGCTCGAGCAAAGTGAGGAAAGGCCCCATCGTCGGTGAGGATCCTTTAATGTACGGTGCGGGCTATGGCGCGTGCGCGCCCCCCGTCTTTGCGGCGTTCAATCTCGCGATTGATGTCCGCGTATTCCCGTGTGAGCCCTTTCCCGGCCTCATCGATCTCTTGCTGTCGAGCCCTTAGCTGCTCCATCCTCAAATGAGATGGGGTTGTCCCCTCTTCCCCGGATCTGCTATCAGGATTGTCTGTGGGGGTGGCCTCTTCCCTGGAGGCGCTTTCGACGTGACCCTCGAGGGTCTGCGTCATGTAGCATTCTCGGGAAGGGTGGTGACTCCCCCTACTGGAATCTGAGCTGGAGAGCGATACGGGCTCCTCGTTGAGGAGCTCGTAGAGGGTCTCCGTATCCCGCTCAATTGTCCCCACGAACTTGATGTCCGTGGGTGGTTGAACCACACGTAGCGCCAGAAGGCGGCCAGCGGTTGCCGCAACGTTGCGGAGACCGAACGGAAACGCTGTCAGGGCGCTCCATACGGACCCTTCCGGACTCATGGTGGCGTTGTGAGAGGTCTCCTTAGGTGGCGGAACTCCCCGGGAGTTGCCCGGTGGACCCTCAAGCCTGAGAAGGTTCAGGTTGATGGGAGGGAGAGACAGAGCGGCTGAGTGAGTCAGCGCCAGCTCTCCTCCTAATGTGACGATGAAATCCAGGTCGCCGAAATGCAGGTGTGCGCCCGAGGCCCAGGTGATTGCGTGGGTGGCCATCCGAGACCTGATTTGGAACGCGCAAGGCCCCTACCTGGCGCGCCAACTGTCGGTGTTTCATACAAGCACCGGCAAGTAAATTTATAGTAATGCGCGTTAGGCTCGGATGGTGCGCTAAAGGACACAGGATTTATACTGGTTCGGGCGGAACGTCCCTACGTCCAGTTTGTTGCTGCTTGTGTTATTAGCACCGTGATCGGTCTGTAGTAAGGGATACAAACTGCCGAGAGAGGGACTGGTCCCAAGTCTCTGATCGAAAGATTGAAAGGTGGTCGAGAGCTTCGTAGCTGCTCGTGTGTACGAGTGCGTTCTATTGTTCGGTCCTATTTTTTCTCCTCCCTTTGATGGAGGAAGCGCATCCCCTTTTATAGATGAAGGAGCTGGCTTTACAAGGGTGAGGGTTCCAGGATGCGTACTCTACTTAGCCTTGTGGCTCACGTCTACCTGGTCAGGTCCCCCATTCTGATGAGTGCGAAGGAAGATAAATGCTTATGATGTTGCCGATATCTCTGTAGGATGTCAGATTAGTCACAGCATGCTGCCCCCAGGGTATGGGCTGTAGTACAGTGGTTTTGACTTAGTAGCCTCTCCCAGCCTCGCTCCGTGCGCCTTCTGGTTCCCATGATTCCTTGTTGGGAGAGCTCGGGGTCGGGGTCCGGTGTGGCACCGTGGCCAAGGCCTTCCGACTGGGAGGACCTGAGGGGTCGGGAAGCGGGCGCCGCTCCCTTGGGTCCACAGCGTGGTGACGGAATACCCGTCGTCCGTGGAGATTGCAAATCCGTTCTTGGAGCATAGTGGTTGTCGTATATCTTCGTTGGGTTCCGTGTCCCAGAGCTGAAGGCGGTGCCTACAATTCTACAGAGTGAGGCGTACACACCTGTAATACCTTTTGGGCTCTGCGGCGCCCGGAAGGGTCTAAAGCATCAGTCCTGTCGTTCCCTGGCAGTCCTTTTCCTGCCAGGGCGCAGGGTATGGTCGTTGGAGCCATGGTTGACCCGAATGTCTTGTCTCGTCCTGTACCCATCATTACGAGGGATAGATATCGATCAGGGCGAGGCTCATTCTTGACCGTCGGGTGAGGCGGAGACCAATCCCTATCTCCTGGGCGAGACTAACCCTATCCCTCCGGGATCGGGCGAGGCGGAATCCATCCCTTTGCCTTCGGGCGAGACCGAGCCCGCCCTATAGGCGTCGGGCGGGACGGAGATTTGCCTTGAGCTTTTGGAGCGAGGCAGGGTTGTCCCACAAAGGCATCGGGTGAGGCTGACCCCGCCCCTCCGGGATCGGGCGAGACGGAATTCATCCCTCAGCCCTCGGGCGAGACCGAGCCCGCCCTCAAGGCGTCGGGCGAGGCGGAACCGAACTCCTGTCACTCGAACATGGGATGACAAGGAGCCCTTGTGCTTCTAGAGGTTTTTCACGTTCGGTGGTTATCGGTTCCACCTTCTGGGGTACCCTGGTATTAGGTCCCCGACAACTAGCTAGGTCACCGTATCTTTATTTAGTTCAATTCATTATTACCCTGCTTTATTGGTTGATGATGAATCTTTTCCTTGTAAAGTGGTGTCTGCAGCAGGGAGCGCGGAACAACTATGTGGATACTACGTCTGTGAGTTCCTCATGGAGTACTCAAGGAGAACAAGTGAAGAGATCCTTGAAGTACGTGAAAAATATACACAATTTATTTATTACCATTGTGTTGATATATATAATCATATGTATATATATATATGTATATATTCACACTTTTCCTTTCATTCGAATTGAAGATTGAATGGAGAAAGGAAAAGGTTCTGTGATGTGACCAGATCAAAGCAATTCATAAGGCATTGTCAGGATTTTTTATGGATGAGGTCATAGATCCCAAAGCCACGTACTACTGTGACAATAAAGAAATATTACCTTGTAGCCATACGACTGAAGATTAGGGTTGAATGAAATCCCAAGGACATGAGTACAAGGTTTTTTTTACTTTATTATGTACATATTCCATGCATCTACAACCTCTTAATATATATATATATATATATATATATATATATATATATATATATATATATATATATATATATATATATATATATATATAGTTTCATACATTTTAGTATGTTATTTATGTATAATACTCGAACGGAATCATATAAGTACGTATATATGGACGTATATTTGTAGCTTAGAATTCATATACGAAAAGCTAATCAAAACAAAAAAGAATTGAATTAAAAATAAACCATAAAATGAAAAGAAAAGAAATAAAAAAAACCTTTAGTACCGTTTGGAAACACCAACCGAGACTAAACGTGTCAGCCCCAGGGCAAGGTCTGAAGACCTTCAGTCCCAGATTCACAATTCCGATTGGGAAACCGAAACTAAAGAGAGTTTCTCACCCGGGACTGATGCTCTGCACCAGTGAACACTCTCCAGCATCTGATGTCACACAGAGAGGTTCAGGAGACTCCCATAACTCATCGAACATGTTCGATGTCACCCCATCAGACGCAACTTATCGTCCGATGCACGTTGGCCCGCCTGGTCAGCATATGAACAGTGCTAGCGCCACGTCCGATGCCTTCACACGTTATCGTCCGATGTTTAACCAATGTCCGAAGAATTATTTCGTGCAAACAGAGAACAGCCGAAACACATCAGACAGCATCCAATGCACACAGTGTTAGCATCCGATGCTCTCTGTAGCGCCAGGCTGAGCTAGGGTTAGCCATAGGACGCAACGCCTTAGCGTCCGATGTAAGCGTGATCAACGTCCGATACTACCTGAGCAACTTCTTCACTCCATGTCTTCCACCCTTGTGCAAATGTATTAACTCTGCAATGTTTCCAACACTTGTGCACACTAGTATATTACCCGTGTTAACGCTACGGTAAAAACAAAAAATACAATATATTTCTTGAAAATGAAGTAAATACTGAGATAGCACATGTCTCGTGCTAGCCTTAAGCGCAGCAACGTCCTGCTGGATAATCTCCACCAGGCGTTGGACGGCATCTCCCTGGCGTTTTGCGGCTTGGCCTCGTTCGCCTCAGATCCTGGGGCACGCGGCCCTCATCTCCATGGTGTTGTAGGAGCTGCACCCGGGGCACTTCTGCACCAGCACGTGGAATCGCATGCTCGAGGTGCACTCATTATTGTCATCAACAATCCACCACCAGAAGGAATTAACCCAGCTCTGCAAAGATCAAAAGAACAATGAAATTATGGTTTGAAAAATTCAGACCGATTTACATTTAGTGCTCGTGCTGATGCCCCTGCCTAGTATGTTGTTGTTCCCGCTGTCCGAAGTTGGTGAAGTCCCATGCCCACGTAACCATGGAAAACAAGCTTGCTGATGTTGACAAGTTATTTAGAAACCATGGAGATGAACGGATATCTCAATAAAGATGCCATCTATAAATCTTCATAAACACTGAATTCTGACATGATGAAAAAAATGTAATAACAGCACCAATCAGAAGACAACCAAAATCCCCAATGCCATCCTTTGAGGTTCAAATGAGCAGTGTTCAGGTTAGTTATGTGCTTATATATCTCTCCTAAAACTAATATAAATAGTTTTTGTCTCCCCGAAGCAATGTATAACTCCAAGGAAATGTAACAGATTGTATCAGTCACCTACATAACAAAATCCAAAGGTACCAGGAATAAATACATCATAGGAACCTGGAAGACCAAGCCTAGACACAAGCCGAGATTTTTGTGGTGGCAAGCCAAGATTTTTGTGGTGGCAAGCAATCCTGAAAGAGAAAAAATATTAATCATATGTGAACAAAAAAAGAACAATTCTAAACACACCAAAAGACAACATCTAAAAAGCTTGAACTTTGGGTTCAGCTTAGTCACGATCAACGGCTGTATGGTAATCTAAAACCATGCAAATTCTTGTTTCAACCTAATATTGCAAATGCAGAATATGACCATTCAATGCTACATCAATGCAGAATATGGCAATTCAATGGTACATCAAAAAATAAAATCGATAAAACAGTCTGAATATGATCCTTCGATATTCCATACAAGAAGGATTTTTTTCTCACTTGTTACGGCATTCAGGAAACTGTGATGTTATTCAATACTCTCTCCAAGGCCAAATCCTGCAATCCAAAAGCCTGCAATGAATTTGGCAACAAAAGCAGTAGGTTTTTCCAAATCCAAAAGACAACCTCTCTGGTAGCTCCAAGTTATCACAACTTGGCCGTGGTTTTGATGGTGCTTCCTGTGGCTAGTTCTCCTGAAAATCCATTCAAAGACAGGGCCTTCCTTAACATCAATGATAATCCTCCATAGAAACTAAAAAGCCCTAAGAAACATGGGTGGCAACCATCCTACCATCCGTGGTATGGGACAAGAATTGAGGAATGGAGTACGTGGCCGACGACGCTGTTCAACTTGGGGTTGTTTGAGAAGCTCCTGTGTCCACTGCAAACAGCAGACATGTGGCAGGAGTCAAAGCTAAAACTCGCATGAAAATAAAAAGGCCAATCCAATCTTTGGCACGGGATCGTGGTGGTGAAGGCGTACCAGTTGTGGCCGAGGACGAAGACCACCCGGAACATGGTGCCTTGCGTGGCCTAGTATAGCGGCCAGACGAGCCAGCTGTCGAGGCACACGGCTGTTTTGGCGAGTCCCAGGACGACGACGACGACGTCGCGGAGCACATAGCTCATGGAGCGCCAGGGGTTCATGACCAAGCAGTGCTTGGGGATGGCCGCGCGGATCTCCGCCAGCCCGAATGGCGGCGGCGCCCCCGGGTCGAACTCCCCGTCCGGGCGCCGTTGGCCGCCATGTCCTCCTCCCGAGCGGGGAGCGACTGTCCGCAGTCGCATGCAGCAGGTCCCGGTGCTCCCGACAGTGCGCGGCCGCCAGGGACATGTCCGCCGCGTTCAGCCGCTCAGCAAGCCCCGGGGCCATTCATCTCCTCCGACTCCTCCTCCGGCGATCCAGGCCGCCTCGCAGATCCGGTCACCTCGTGTCCTTGCGGCGGGCGGCGTCGCCTGGTGGCCGGTCCCTGACGTGGCCTGGTGGCTGGCGCCCTGGTCGCCTGGCCTATCGCGCGTGGGAGAGATCACGGCCTCGTCCCCGATGGCGGCTGCGCAGGCTTGGATACGACGCTCGGCCTCCAGCCCTCCATCCAGCGACGCGATGGCAGATCGAGGCCGCCCCGATCTCCTGGCCATCGCACCATCTCCTCGCCCGCTACTTCTCTTCCTCCAATGGCGTGGAGGCGCTGCCGCCGTCTCATGACCCCGGCCTCGCGTTGAGTTTTTGTTTTTTTGGAACCGCCGATATTATTCAACGATGATTACAGGCTTCCATCCCTGGTCGCGAGGCGAGTGGGGCGCGCTTGAAGACCGCGTGCTTGGGATGGATCGGCCATCAGATGAGTTTTGGTGTTTTATTAGTCCTTGATTTTAATAAAGACAAATTTTTGTGTACATTTTTCTGGATGTACAACAATCGAAGGCTCTCAGCGGGGATGCTTTCCTGAAAGGACTTTGTATAATTTTGATTGGTCCATTATATTAAAGATGAGTTAGCATTTTCCACAAACATTTTCAAGGGTTGTTAGCACTGATTAGGTCCTAATGCAAATGCATGAAGTTAAATCATCTAGTGGCACTAGATAACCGTAATCACCGTGAGAGTTCCCCTCTTAATAGTACGACTATCTATCCTAAACCCAATCATGCACAGTATTGCATCTTGATTGGCAAAACAAAATAGCTCTAGCATTTACCTTTGTCTTGACCATCATTTTGTTTTTCTCTTTCTTCTTTTCCAAGTTGGAGCCCTTGATCGATCTCCATCTTTTGGCCATCTCTATCACTTGAGTGCCATCTAGCTCCATCACTTGGACTTGGACCAACCTATCTCAATTACACACTTAGAGAATAGGGTTAGTTCAATGTGTTTCATCAATTAGCCAAAACCAAACTAGGGCTTTCAACAAGCGAGAACCGACCTAGCTAGTCCAGTTTTTCTAGGGGAACTAATATTGGCTATATGAGAAATAAATCATAATTTTTCTTTAGAAACTCATCTGATCTAGTGAAAAACTTGTAAAAAGCATATGGAATAAGTTTCCTAATGGGTTAAGATCACCCCTCTATTTGTATGAGAGGATCACAGCCGTTTAAGAGATCCAGCTATCCAATCGTCAAAAAACCAATCTATGGGAGTATAGCATGTGTTACATACTTCAGCGCCGTAGAACCTACTCTTCCTCCGATCTGTAAAGATGAATTTCAATACCTTGTTCTTACTTACTTTTACTGCTCTACTTCAAGCTCTTTCCAACCCCCTTGCTCAACACTTCTCTCGACAAGATTTGTTGGTATTCTTGGTGGCCTTGCTAATCCTATATGGGTCTTTCGAAAGGTGTTCATGGGTGATCCGAGCGAAGAACAAGCCTCAAATAGGCCTCATCGACCCGTTGACTGGCATCTCTGTTTAGACCAAGGTTTTAAATATCTAGCTATACCTTCTGCTATCTCCTGCTGGAGCTATTTGAGCATGATTTAGCTAAGTTTTTTCATGTACAATTTAGCTCTTAGCTATAGCTATACTATAGCTGGTTGTAGCCTATTTTAGGACATAGACTACTAAATGCCTTAGGCGGCTATTTCAAACAATGGTTTAGACCTACCTTTGTTGCGTGTCATGGTCGTGTGTGGCCTGGGCGATCTTGCCCTTGCTAGTATGTTGGCGAGGTATAGCATCAACCAATATTTAGGTGGAAATTTGCGTTAGGATACACCTGATCTTAAGTTGCATTCGTCTTCCTCTTTTTTCTCTTTTCTATAAATGTGGAGAATAATTAACTCATAGTATTTAATATTACCTTTAATATATTGTGCCTTAAATTTAGTTGTATTTAAAGGTCCTAAAAACCCAAAATCCAACAATCTCACTGAGCCCTATATTTTATTCATATCCTTGGTCCTTTTGATTGTTAAGTTGGAGTTGTGATAATGTTTAATTGTAAAAAAAGAATACTAAATTTCTTCCAATCATGTTTGGAAAAACAAGTGAATTTGATCTTGTTCATACGGAATCAATTTTTTCCTACATTTAAGACTATTTTTATTATTCAATTTAGTACTCCCTCCCTTTTAATAAATTATATAAGACGTTTGGGGTTTTCTAGATTCATGCCTTTTACTATAAGCATCTCCACGAATCTTTCTAAGATTTACTCTATAAATCATCGTTTAGAGAGTCATTGGAGTTAAAATCGTAACAATTTTTCTATATCTTGTGTGCGCACTCTAGAGAATCATCATCGTTTTTCATCTTTGGCTAGCGAGAAATCTAGAATAGAGAATATCTATATTTGGAGATCCAATTAAAGGCTTTTGGAGGGTATTGTTTTCACCAAAATCTCTATTCCTATACATTAGAATTAGAAAGATATAAAAAGTCTCTTGGAGTTAGTCTAAGATATATGCTATGTATAATGTATAGTAAAAACAATATATCTACTAAGAAAGCCTAAAACATCTTATAATTTGGAACAGAGGATGTGAAATTTAACTTATTACTCAATTAAACTCCATTGTAGATATACTCAATGAAACTCCATTGTAGATAGAAAACGGTAGTACATATATTACAATATATTTAATAGGAGTAAATAAATGAAATGTACTCGCGCTTATGATCGAGCTAGCTGCATGCCATTGTTTGCGTCTAATTAAGAAACGAGAAAAAGGGAAGGAAATAATCTATGGAAGGATTCGTGCAGTGCGTGAAGTGGTCACAAGGCAGGCGTGAACCACGCCGGCGGCGGCCATAGCCGATGCTTGCCGACCGCACCTATCTTCTCTACCCTGCCGGTCTTTAGGCTATAGACGCCAACGTCCCTGAGCTCGTCTATGAGCTCGGTGTCGTCGGAATTGCAGTAGGCGTTGCGCAGGCAGGCACTACCGACATCGTCGTCAGTGAAGTAGACGCAGCCGGGCGTGATGCCCTGGTGCTCCCTCGTCGACAGGCACAGCGATCCGTTGACGGCGACGAAGATTGCGGCGTCGCTGATGTCTGCCGCCTCCTCCCACCGGCCTTTGTCGTGGTCCAGTATCTGGACCTTGAAGAAGACGCGCGTGTCCTTGGAGATGGGGCGGTACCGACGGCTTGGGTTTTCGTCATCCCTAGAGTGTTTGAGCACCACCATGAGCCGCTCGTCCGTGGATGCCGCGAGGTACTTGCGGCGCAGGTGTTCGTCCTCGTAAGCCAGCCTCGGCGCGACCGCGTCGGCGGCGTCGCTGGTGAACTCGCCGGTCTCGACGTTGCGCTGCCACGCCTCGACATGGCCGGTGTAGGTGATCTACAAGAAGCGGCCACCGTGGTGTATGGCGTCCTCGACGCCGTCGCGGGAGGGCGCCATCCTCCACACGGGGTCCTCCTCCGCCGCCGTCGCGAAGGCCGGGGCGCCGATGAACCGGTCCATGATGAGCATGGCGGCGTAGCTGCCGGGGCGCGGCGACGCGGAGAGGACGACCTTGCGGTAGAAGACCTGCCGCATCTGGGCGGCCTTGTACGTCGACGTCCTCGGCCAGCCACGACCTTCGTGTTCCGACGGGGGTGAGCATCCGAAACGGATCTAAAGCAAGGGGTCTACGTCGAGGCAGAACCAGCCGCCGCCAGAAACCGGGCGGAGGAACCGGATGGTGGAGATGGCCGGCAGGTCGGCGTGCGCCCCGGTGACCGGGTTAGCCATGCGCAGGGCGCCCCGCTCGTATGTCGAAAGCGGTCACGAGTTCTTGGAGCTGGCTTGCAGTGGCACGGCTCGTTACGAGCCTTAGATCGGAGCTGACAACATATAAGAGTCTTTGGATATTACTCAATCCAAAAGACTAAACCCAAAAGACTAGCATGATAGGTGGAGTTCTCCCGCCTTATATATTGTGCAGATTGTTGAGTTTTATTCCCACATCGTGTAGCGATGGTGGAGGAGCACAACATATAAGGCGGGAGAACCCCCAACCCCACATCATATAGCAATAGTGGGGGAGCACAACATATAAGGCAGATGAACCTCCACCTCTGATGGACCCTGCGCTGGACCGGCTGCAAGCGAACTTCAAGATTGGAATCAATATCAAGATTTATTAAATGAATGAATTGTGTGCTATGAGGAACCTAAGATTGCAAGTCAGCTTATGGAATCAATATCAAGATTTATTAAAACTAAAAGCAAGCCAACTTCAAGAATCATCCTTTTTTTGAGTCGAAGAAAGCTAAGCTTATGAATGAATTGTGTCCTCTGAGGAACCTAAGGCTTGGTTTAAATTGAGGTTAGGAATCAGTATTTGGCACTGTAGCATTTTCGTTTGTATTTGACAATTATTGTCCAATCATAGCTTAACTAGACTTAAAAGATCCGTCTCGTAATTTACAATCAAACTGTGTAATTAGTTATTTTTTTATCTACATTTAATACTCCATGTATGTGTCCAAAGATTTAATGTAATGAAGAAAATGAAAAAACTTACAATCTAAACAAGGCCTAAGATTGCAAATCAGCTTCAAGATCGAGAACTTGTAGTCATCGCTGATTCCAACATCGTCGACCGTCACGAGCCACCCATGGCGACGTCCGAAGTGCGCACGGACACGGATTTCCCGCTGGCCAATGACAGGATCGTGGCCTTCTCATCGTACTCCTGGGGTCCGGGGAGGAGGAGCCACGGCGTCTCCAGCAGGTTTTGCCCCGACGCGCGGTGGATCTCGGCCAGCAGCTCGGGCGGGAGGCGTTGGAACGGGGCAGCTGCGGCGGCCCACTGCTCAGCGGCCAACTGGTTCTTCTCCCTCTGCTGCTGGAGGCGGCGACGGCGTCGCGTACCGGCCATGGTTTGTTTCGAGAATGCTGAGTAGGGCACGACGGTCTGCTTATATATTGCCGATGCGCACGTCGGTGGACTTGGATCTATATCCGTCCCGATTTTATTTTTCTTTGCCTGATGAAACGTATACCATACCAACTTAGGTGCTAAAATAGAATCAAATCAAACTGCAGGACAATGCATGCCTTTTAAAACTATAACATTTTTTATGCCATCCAAAAATATAGTTTTTCCTCACTGCCATCTATTTAGATTTTTCTTCAAAAAATTGACAATGCTTTTGGCTTTAAGCATACTCCAAACATATAACGCTGTCCGGGACCAATACCAGGGTACTCGAAGAGGAGGAGCTAATAACCATCAACATTGATTCATCCGAGCAGTCAAGAGCGTAACTACAGCTCCACCCGACCTCCAGGTGCGCAAACCCCGCCTCGCCCAACCCCTGAGGGTGGGCTCCGCCTCGTCCGACACCGAGGCCGCGGGCTCCGTCTCGTTCGACCCCTAAGGGTTGGCTCCGCCTCGCCCGACACCGAGGCTGCGGACTCCGCCTCGCCCGACCCCTAAGGGTGGCTCCGCCTCGCCCGACACCGAGGCCGCGGGCTCCGCCTCACCCGACCCCTGAGGGCGGGCTCCACCTCGTTCGACACCGAGGCCACATGCTCCGCCTCGCCCAACCCCTGAGGGTGGCTCCACCTTGCCCAACCCCTGAGGGTGGCTTCGCCTCGCCCGACACCGAGGCCACAGGCTCCGTTTCGTCCGACGGAGACCCATACCGCCGCCGACCGCTCTAGGTCCAAGCGTATGGGCCTGGGTCAAAGCTCTGACACCAGAGAGGTGACTGGCACACCCTAATATAACCCGTGGCCGTGACGGGGCATACTTGAGGATTCACATCAGGAACAGCGTCGGGCGAACCGATGCTGTTCTGCCTAACCATCGTACGAACACTGATAGGCGCGTCAATTCGCCATGATATCCGCTAGGACGGAGTGGAGCGCCATAACCGGGAGACGACGCCTATGCATGGCGCTAGTGACGGATAGGGCCACGACATGAAGCTGTCCCTGTTGATGTCTACAGGGTCAGCGAGACCCACATAGAAGAAAAGAAGGACCCGTCAATCCTGGAGGACTTCTTCTCCTTTTGACTCTCCTTTTTTTCCCGCTGTAACCCTTGCTTTTCCTTGGCCTATAAAAGGAAAAGCAGGGCATCCCATTAGAGGGCATCAGACCAACGATCGAAACTCATCGCAACACACCACAGGAGACTCGAATTCGATCAATTCATCGAACCCCGAACATACAACCGAGCAGCAACCGAGCTCTCGGCACCTGTTCATTCTTTCCATCAGAGACTTGGGGCCTATCCCTCTCTCGCCCATTTGTAACCCCTACTATGAACTTTCAGTACTAGTAACACAAGCAACAGCAACGAACTGGACGTAGGGACATTCTGCCCTAACCAGTATAAACCTCGTGTCCTTTTAGCACACCATCCGAGCCAGACGCGCAATATTAGAAATTTACTTCGAAACACCGATAGTTGGCGTGCCAGGTAGGGGCCTTTTGCACGTCTCGACATCCATACCAGGCCTCGAATGGCTAGTCACAACCTTGGCTGGGTCCTAGGCACGCACGTGTGCTTCGGGGACCTGGACTTCATTGTCACGACGGAGGGAGAGTTGGTGATGGCTCCCGCCGCCGTCCGACCTCTTCACTCCACCAGCCTCGACATGACCGCCGACACGCTTGAGGAGCTACAACTACACGCATCGGAGGCCCGCGCCCCTAGGAGCAACCAGCTCCTCGACTTCGACTATGGGAGGTTAAAGTGCCAGCTTGGTGCCTTCCTGAGGCCCCGACCGTCCTGGGAAGACCTGCGCCACCTCACCTTTTCGTTCGCCAACGTCATGGTACAGCTTGCCGAAGGGGAGACGCTCTCTCTGGCATACCTCATCCGGAGCGCCCCGACAGCGCTCCCGTTCGGCCTCTGCAACGTCGCAGAGACTGATGGGCACCTTATGGCACGACGCACACCTCCGTCCTCGCGAATGACAATTTTGTGGGGATGACCGAATATGTCATGGAGTCTTTCCACAACCTCCTCGCGGGAGAGTCAGCCCTCCGGCTCTGACTCCTACAGGGGGAGTCATCACCCCTCTCATGAGTGTTTCATGGCAGGTACCCCCGAGGGACACATCAAAAGCATCCACGAAGAGGAGGCTACCCCATTGAACAATCTCGGTGATGAGGTCGAGTGGGAGACGGGGGGGGGGGGCCACCCCGCCTACGGGTGGAGCAACTGAAGGCCCGGCACCTAGAGCTCGAGGAAGCATAACTCCAGCTCAAGCAGAAACGCGCGGAGCTCGATAGGGAGATCAAGCGCCATGGAGACGGTGGGCGCGCGCGCGCCATGGCCTGTGACGTGAACTGGAGGATCATCATTGATGATGAAGCCCTCCCGCACTTCGCCCGGGCAAGCTAGAACATCGCTGCTACGGTGCCCTTACTCTGTGGGCTTCTGGGGCCCATGATGCCCAAGGATCATCGTGCCCATAGCGAGATTCGCACGCTACTCGAGCGTGCAGTGGCGCAGCAGGCCAAGAGCTCGCTGTCTCGGTGACACGAGATCAACGCCAGCCAGCGCACACCCTCAGAACGAACCGACCAGGATGCATCAGTCCACCAGGCAGCAGGCAGCGCCCCACGGTCCCAGTGCATGAGCGCCTCGGCCGCAACCGTGACGCACGCTACACCCTCGACGCCCGTAGACGCACCCGCGATGAGCCAAGAGAGGAAGCTAGCCGTGGCTATCACCCTCATCGTGGTGGACGCTACGACAGCAGCGAGGACTGAAGCCCGGGCCCCGGCCTCCCAGGGCCTCAGGCCTTCGACCGACACATCCTCTACACTGCCTTCCTGCTAAGGTACCGACCACCAACCAACATTCTGAAATACTCAGAGGAAACGAACCTCGTACTGTGGCTAGAGGATTATCTGCTTGCCTGCCAAGTCGGTGGAGCGGATAATGATGATTTCATTATCCGCAACCTTCCATTGTTCCTAGCCGATTTGGCGCGAACATGGTTGGAACACCTTCCAAAACCAGGATGCCACTAGAAGAATCGTGAAGTGGGCACTCGAGCTGATGGGTCAGGGCATTACGTATGCCTCCCGAATGGTCATCAAGTCCCAAGTGTTGGCTTTTTCATTGCAGAGTGGACCAAGGTCCAAATGCCACCATCAATCATCGACCAAAAGTACTGGATGATGTACTTCGACGGATCACTGATGAAGAAAGGCGTCGGCACGGGGCTGGTCTTCGTTTTGCCCCTCGGGGTACGCATGAGGTACATGGTCCGCATCCATTTCCCCTCCTCCAACAATGTGGCTGAATATGAGGTGCTCATCAATGGCCCGTGCATCGCCATCGAGTTGGGCATCCAATGCCTCAACATCCGGGGTGACTCCCAGCTGGTCATCGACCAAGTCATGAAGGAGTCAAGTTGCCACAACCCCAAGATGGCTGCATATTGCCGAGAAGTCTGCCAGCTAGAGGACAAGTTCGACGGCTCGAGCTCAACCACATTCCAAGAAGTCTCAATGAGGCGGCCGATGCGCTGGCAAAAGCGGCATCCGGCCGAGAGCCAGAGCCAATGGACGTCTTTGCCAGCGATCAGCACAAGCCCTCGGTTCGCTATGAGGGGCCAGAACAAGCCGGTGATAGACCGCCCGCCTTGGGCTCGAGGGCTGACCAACCGTCGGCTCCATCCGACCCTGAAGTCATGGAGCTTGAAGAGGACCCAGCAATAGAGCCCAACCCTCTGGTCGACTGAAGGATGCTCTACCTCGACTACCTCCTCCATGAGGCACTGCCGACAGACAAGATGGAGGCTCGACAACTCACGCGTCGTGCCAAGTCCTTTGCCCTTGTTGAGGGCGAACTCTACAAGCGAAGCCACACCGGGATCCTGCAGTGCTGCATCCCCATCTAACAGGGGAAGCATTTGTTGAGCGATATCCACGATGGGGTCTGCAGTCACCATGCCGCACCTAGAACCCTGGTTGGAAACACATTCTGACAAGGCTTCTACTGGCCGACTGTAGTAGCCGACGCCAAGCAGGTTGTGCGCACCTACGAAGGGTGTCAGTACTACGTTCGGCAAACTCATCTACCAGTCCAAGCGCTCCAAACAATCCCCATCACATGGCCATTCGCGGTCTAGGGGTTCGATCTGGTCGGACCTCTTAAAAGGGCGCCTGGGGGCTACACCCACTTGCTTGTCACCGTAGACAAGTTTACAAAGTGGATAGAGGCTCGACCAATCTCCACGATAAAGTTTGAGAAAGCTGTGTTGTTCTTCCTCGACATCGTCCATCGCTTCGGAGTCCCAAACTCCATCATCATGGACAATGGCACGCAGTTCATAGGAAAGAAGTTCCTCTGATTCTACGATGAATACCACATCCGGGTCAATTGGGTCGCCGTGGCGCACCCCCGCATGAACGGCATGGTCTTACAAGGCCTCAAGCCTAGGATCTTCAACCAGTTGAACAAGTTTGGCAGATGATGGGTCGTGGAGCTTCTCGTGGTGCTTTGGAGCCTAAGGACGATCCCTAGCCGGGCCACTGGCTACTCACCATTCTTCATGGTCTGGTTCCAAGGCTATCCTCCCAACCGACCTCGACTATGGAGCGCCAAGGGTTAGGACGTATGATGAACAGGGAGCCAAGGCGGCCCTCGAGGGCGCCATGGACCAGCTCGGCTAAGTACCAGCAAGTGTTGTGCCAGTACCACACCCGATAGTGCTTGCATGTTCTGGCATAGTGTAGTTTGGAGATCCCTTAGGACTATTTTTCTCGAGAGTCTACCATGTACTGTTGACACTAGCCTAGGCTAGCTAATTTTTTAATGGCATGACCTAGTTTTGTCTGTCCGAGATGCAAATCATATTTTTCTTTAGAAACTCATCTGATCTCGTGGAAACTTATAAATTACGTGTGAAATAAGTTTCCTACTGAGATAAGACCACCCCTCTATTTATATAAGAGGATCATGGCCAATTAAAAAATCTAGCTATCCAATCATAAAAAACCAATCTATCTTACTTTTATCTCTTGCCTCAAGCTCCCCAAACCCCTTTGCTATCCAGCACTTCTCTTGATAAGATCTGCCATTGTTCTAGGTGGCCTTGCCGATCCTAGAACACTGGCTCCTCCCTGATGGTTCTTTTTGAGAGGTGTTTGCAGCTGTTTCATGTGAAGAATGAGCGTCAAATCAGTCTCGCTGACCTGCTGGTCGGTATTGTCATGTTTAGGCCCACCTTCGTTGCTTATCTTGGTCGTGGGCGCTAGTGTGTTGGGGTTTGGCGTTAGCAAATATTTAGAGGAAATTTTGCATCAGGATGCACACTATAAGAGGATATGGTCTTGTTTACACCAAAATTTGGGAAAAAGAACGCGAGAACTTGAAGCTTCCAAAATTATGTCAATCAAGGAATCGATTGCATAAGGATCGATATCAGCTGATTCAGATGTGGCACTAGAATCGGCTCTCTTTGAATGATGTCAGCAGATAACGACAATGAGCTATGGTTGGCGTCGGGAAATATATGTTGGACTCTACAAAAAGGGAAAGATTAGGGTCCAAGTTATCTTAAGTTAGGAATGTTTTCTTTTATACCAAAGATTGTAATGAGTCGTACTTGAGTAGGATTCATACTTTGGCTCTGGGTATAAATATTGGACCCCAACTATTGTAAAAAGGACATCTAATCAATCAATACAAATTACTTTTTTAGCTTTACACCAACCCTTAGGAGTAGGAGTAGTGTAGATCTCGGTGAGTTCTTCAACAAGTAGGGCTGCATCGGTCCGGACGACCTTCGGCTTGTCTGTAAGTACCATCATGGCTTATGCTTTGGTTTATAAGGCTGCATTGGTTATGTTCGACCTCCACTACGAGCTCTAGCATAAGCTAGTAATCGACTCTTATCTAGTTCAAGTACGGCTACATCGGCTAAGTTCGACCTCCACTGCTCGAATTAGATTAAGGTCAAGTTATCGGCTCTACCTAAGGGTGGCATTCTTTGGATAGATTCATTAAGTTACCGATCTTACTGATGTTCTTATTGTTATTAGTTTTTAGCAACATCAACCTGCCTGGTCAAGATCAATCTAGATCGGCCTCATATCCCTTTAGTCCATCGTTTGCCTTGTTACAATACGATGTTTCTTACTTTGATTGATGGGCTATGTTTCATCGGTTGTTCTACTTCGATCTTGATCATGCATAATATGTGGTTAAGGCATGTCTGATCTTGAGGAGGTTTGTTGTCTAGTTAAATCTGGTCTATAGTTCTCTATTATGGCTGTAACGATCTAGTCGATCTCCACTGATGGCACTATAGATCAGAGGATGCTAGTTGATAGATTTGTTCTCGATCAGGCGTGACCTTTGCTGTTTGCCATGCCTGCATTGGCTAAATAGCCGATCGCCTATGCTTTAACGCCTACAGTGTGTCTCCATGATTCTGTTAAATGTGGATAGATCTGTTTACTTTAAAGGGATGATTTGTTGTCTTTATCACGGCTGCCATTGATCTGGTCGAACCCCACTGTTAGAGATAACATGTTATGTCTGATGAGTTCATAGATTTGTTCATATTAAATATTTGATTGTTCACATGTTGTAGCCACTTTTCACCTGAATCGGCTATTTCAGCCGATTCGCTTGAGCTTTCACACATATAACATGTTTTTTGGAAAGCCTGTCAATGTATAGATGATTTTACTGATTCTTCGGTTTTAGTTTGTTATTATCATCATAGTTGTCATCGATCCGGTTGAACCTCACTGTTGATGGTAACAGATTAGATTCAGAGTGTTTGTAGATCCATTTGTACTAGACAGTTGATTTATTCGCATGTTATATCCTTTCTCGTTAGATTCATTGGCTCAATGCTTTATACTTGTAATATCTACCTAGCTGATGATTTTACTTACATCTACGTGCATTGTACTTATCAATATAAAAACAATCGCTGCCCACAAGCTTTACAGTTCGTAACAGCTAATTTCTGCGCGTATCAGCTATTTAGTCGATTTTCTCGTCTGGCTGCTCCTGAAGCGGCACACTTGGAACTATCTGGGTAAAACCGGCATGTTCCACCTTAAATTACTGATAAACTTTCTCTCCTTATCAATTGCAGGTCAAATTAATTGGCACGCCTCTAGAGGAATTCATAGGATCGGCTAATCCTGCATTGAAGCCAAGCGGATCTCCAGCCTTGCTCCATCAAGCGGATCCTTCCGGCTTAATGTGTGCCAGGCGAATCAACATATTTTTGTGCCAACACACATTCTGGCACGCTCGGTGGGACCCCACAATCGTCATGGCGACTTACAACAACAGTGATATTCTTATGGTGCCTTATGAAGACCTACCTGATGAGGATAAAGATGTCATCAGCAAAGCTATAGAAGAATTTCAGATCAAGTGTTTGTTGTCCTACACCAAGACATGTGACAATAAAGTTGTTCAGAAATATCCACTACCAAGAGTTTTGTTGCATGGGCAGTCAGATACAGATGAAACTAAGGATGGGCATTTCTTCATAGAGGCTGTAAACAAATCTGTTATGGATGTCATATTGAACCATAATGCAGTTTTCTTGAACACATTCCACAACACCATGAAAGAGGTGTTTCATGGATACCAATTGATCAGGCTGGACTGATTTACTACAATATTCCACATCCATCGACTCAGGGGACTAATCAAGCCGATACTAGCCATCAAGAAGCAGCACCAGCTGGTAATGATGATGTTCAGGCAGTTTAGAGCTCATCTGAGCAAGTTTAGGGTGCTACTACTAATCAGATACAACATAATCATGGATCGTCAGTGCAGCATGTGCAACAGCCAATGGGGCAAATTTAGAATCAAATGAATTTTGGCACGTCAGGCCAAATACCGTCGTCGGCTCAAAAATAGCGCCATTAGTCTAAAGAATTCGTAGAGATATAGATCCTAGCATCTACAACCAGAGACTTTAAGTAGCAAACCAGCAGAGGACCCAGCAGATAGAGATTCCACAAGAATATCATTATGGCATAGATTACAATACCCTTCACATGATTCCAAATCCGGGGTATCAAGGTACTCAAAATTTTAATCCACAAATGGGTCAGCAATTGCAGAGAAAACCAAATTCAAATGCTGATGAGTTATTGCTTAGAGTGACCGAGATGATGAAGAATCAGTTCGGTTTAAAGCTAAAAGGACAGATCTTCTCGTACAAACACCCATATCCAGAGTGGTATGATTTGGTCGCTCTTCCTACAAATTACAGGCTTCTAAAGTTTGCTAAGTTTACTGGCCAAGATAACATAAGCATAATAGAATATGCCAGTCGGTATCTTACATAGTTGGATGAAGCATCCATTGAAGAGGCCCATTGAGTTCATTTCTTCTCCTTGTCCCTATCAGGACCAACCTTCACTTGGTTTTTATCATTGCCAGTTAATTCCATTGCCAATTGGGTTGATCTAGAGAAGAAGTTTCATACATATTTTTACACTGGGATAGGAGAAGAAAATTACCGATTTGACGGCTATAAGGCAGAGAACTAATGAATCGGGCACCGAGTTTCTTCAGAGATTCTGAGAGACCAGGAATTTGTGCTTCTCATTGAACTTGACCGATGATCAGCTAACTGCTTTGGCCATTCAAGGAATGTTGCTAATGTGGAAAGAGAAACTGCTCGGGCAAGAGTTTAACAATTTAGGTCAGTTGGCTCAACGAGTGGCAGTGCTCCATAGCCAATTTCAGAATATGCGCAGAGATACTCGATTCTAGAAGAGTGCCGCAATTGCCGAAACATATAATCCATATTCAGTCAATGATGGCTATGAAGATGATGAAGAAGAAGAGGTTGCAGCAGCTGAATAAAATTGGGGTAAGAAGACAGTAATGGTACCAAATCCTTGGGAAAAAGGAGAGAGCTATGATTTCGATGTCACAAAATTGGACAAGCTCTTCGATTTCTTACTTGAGAAGGGACAGATCAAGTTGCCCGACAATCATGTTATGTTGCCTCATGATCAGTTGAAGAATAAGAAGTTTTGCAAATTTCATAATGCCACCTCTCATTCTACTAATGAGTGCAGAGTTTTTCCGGCAACGTATACAGAAGGCTATTCAGCAAGGAAGGCTCAAATTTGATACACCTCAAAAAATAAAAATTGATGATAATCCTTTCCCAAGACATCAGAACATGGTTGAAGTTAGGTTGCTCAAAGGGAAGACTAAAGTCCTAACATCAACTAGGGCCAAAGAAGTTAGAACCATCGACCCAAAGATGCGAATATCGGCTAATGAGTATAGAGAGATTAAAAGGCATCGTGACCAACAGAAGAGCCAATATGAGTAGGGAGAGATGTCAATGAATGGGGCAACAAGGCCACGTGTTACATCTCGAATTTTGTTGAATAAATGACAGCGGCAGAAGGAAAATGATTTATCAGCGTTGGTTAGAAGAGAAAGAATACCAGCGTCAACAAGAGAAAGAGAGGTATGAAAGAAAGCAAGTTGAAGCATATTGGAATTATCCTTTCTTCAGACATTGTTGGAATGAAGGTTTGAAATTGTCTACTAGAAATAATTGCCCAGTGTGCAGTGAGTAATATTGGGAGTTTAGGCAATCTCAAGCCAACCGCCAATCTATCCATGCTCAAGATGAGTACCATCATAATATGGATCGGCGCTTAAAAATAGAAGTGTTCATGATTGTCTTGGAAAGCGAGTTGTTGATCAAAATTGGCCTGATCATGAAGAAGAAGATAATGAAGAGGAGTGTGTTTGGCAGGAAGGCCTATGGTGTCCAGGAGGTTTGACAAGGAGCCAGAAAAGAAGGGTGCAACGCCTAAGAAACAGAGAGCTAGAACAGGCTCAGGTATCTGGTAGACCTCAAGTGTGGCGTTGTTTACACCAAAATTTGATAATTTTATTACCCATGGAAGTCTATGGAAGAAAGCCGATGATTTGGACAATATTGAGTTGAAGATGGAAAAATCATATACATCACCGTTGCCAAGTATGAAAGCTTATTTAATATCTGGCAAGGAGCGACACACAAAATGCATCACGTAAGACTTGCTGGGTGGCTCGGGATGCTTGTACATATGAATTAAAGGAAGCCAGCCGGACTCCATATGTGTGTAACGTTACTTGCCTTAGTTTTGATGGTGTACGTTCTATCTCCAAATATGAATCAGTCTAAAGCAGCACGTTGATATTCAAAAGGGAAACATATCGATTTAATTATCATTGGAAAGTGGCATACTTATAGCCAGGTACAAGAGCAAGATAGTCAAATTAATGTACGTGTACATGGTTTGGTGAACGAATATATGCCTTGCAACCATGGCCATGTAAAATACTATATGGAGGAACTTTGCTTGAGACTTTACAGCCGGTACTAGAGATGGATGACGTATAGTGATCGATTTTTGGCAGAATACAATATATGCAGGGATTGACCAGGGTGGATCTCGAACTCTAGTCCACGTACGGCATGAACGGCGTCGGTGTGGTTCCCGGATAAGAAAGTATAATAGTAGCTGTAAATCGACTAAATGCTGTGGTGGAGGAGAGAGGAGAGGAGAGAGAGGAGAAATGGGCTGTAAGCTTACAATCGGCTTGGGCACAAGAACCAAGAAAGTCTGTGAAAGAGACAAATGGGTCATGTATTAACTGTAAAGAGCTAACTACTATATGAGTGGGCTGAGAGAAGGCTATAAGAAACCTTACAGCCAGCAAGTCGGTTGTATTATTAACCTTGCTCTAATTGAAGGAAATAATAGACAAAGTAAAATCCACCCAAGGAAGGACACGTGCCAGACAAAGATATGGGTGGGACCAAGGAGCTTTATTAACATAGCACAACAAAAGGAAAATTAGAGTCCTTATATCTTATAATATCTAAATCTTGGTAGGCAAGTTTGTACGTGATATTGTCGCGGTTGTTCCGGAGTTATCAACCCAGGGTATAAATATAAACCCCCGGCTATTGTAAAAGATCATCCAATCAATCAAAATCAATTTATTTTTTTCGGCTCCGTGCCAACCCTTAGGAGTAGCAGTAGTGTAGATCTCGGCGAGTTCTTCAACAAGCAAGGCTGCATCGGTCCGATCGACCTCTGGCTTGTCTGTAAGTACCGTCATGGCTTATACTTCCATTTGTACGGCTGCATCGGTTAAGTTCAACCTCCACTACGAACTCTAGTATAAGCTAGTTATCGACTCTTGTCTAGTTCAAGTACGGCTGCATCGATCCGATTAACCTCCACTGCTCGAATTAAATTAAGGTCAAGTTATCGGCTCTACCTAAGGGTGGCATCCTTCGGATAGATTCATTAAGTTATCGATCTTGCTGATGTTCTTATTGTTATTAGTTTGTAGCAACATCAATCTGCCCGGTCGAGATCGATTTAGATCGGCCTCATATCTTTTTAGTCCGTCGTTTGCTTTGTCACCACATGATGTTTCTTACTTTGAGCGATGGGTTATGTTTCATCGACTGTTCTATTTTGATCTTGATCGTGCATAGTACGCGGTTAAGGCATGTAGTATCTTAAAGAGGTTTGTTGGTTAGTTAAATTTGGTCTATAGTTTACTATTATGGTTGTAACGATCCGGTCGATCTCTGCTGATGCACTATAGATTGGAGGATGCTAGTTAGTAGATTTGTTCTCGATTAGGCATGACATTAACTGTTTGCTATGCCTGCATCGGCTAAATAGTCGATGGCCTATGCTTTAACGCCTACAGTGTGTCTCCATGATTCTGTTAAATGTGAATAGATTTGTTTACTTTAAAGGTTTGATTTGTTGTCTTTATCACGGCTACATTGATCCGGTTGAACCCCGTTGTTAGAGATAGCAGGTTAGGTCTGATGAGTTCATAGGTTTGTCCACCTAAAATAGTCGATTGTTCACACGTTGTAGTCCCTTTTCACCCGAATCGGCTATTTCAGCCGATCCACTTTGAGCTTTCACATATATATAGCGTGTCTTTCGGAAAGCTTATTGATGTGTAGATGGTTTTACGGATTTTAAGGTTTTAGCTTGTTATTATCATCATAGCTGCCATCGATCCGGTCGAACCTCACTATTGATGGTAACAGATTAGATTCAGAGCGTTTGTAGATCCATTTGTACTAGACAATCGATTTGTTTGCATGTTATATCCTTTCTAGATTAGATTCATCGGCTCAATGATTTACACTAGTAATATCCACCCAGCTGATGATTTCACTTACATCTGCGGGCATTGTACTTATCAACATAAAATCAATCGCGATCCATAAGCTTTACTGTCCATAACAGCCAATTTCCGTTGCCATCAGAATTCAGAGCTCCAGCAGATCAAGATGTCTATTCAGATTTTGATGAATTGTAGTATGAGGAAATAGTTGCCAAGTTGGCAGTGATATAGCAGGCTATATTTGATAAGCCAATCAAGCATCAGCACTTAAAGGCTTTATATGTAAAAGGTTTTGTTGATGGGAAGTCGATGAGCAAGATGTTGGTGGATGGAGGTGCTTCTGTCAATCTTATGCCCTATACCACTTTTTGTAAACTTGGCAAGGGACCAGGAGATTTGATTGAGACCGACACAATGCTTAAGGATTTTGGGGTAATACATCCAAGACCAGGGGGCAATGAACGTCGAATTGATAATCGAAAATAAGACTTTGCTCACCACATTCTTCATCATTGATGGAAAGGGTTCATACAGTCTACTCCTTGGTCATGACTGGATTCATGCAAATTGTTGTGTACCATCAACCATGCATCAATGTTTGATTCAGTGGCATGGAGATGGTGTTGAGCTGGTTCGCGCCGATGAATCTGTGAGTATCGCAACAATCGATCCAATATATTGGGAGCTAGAAGACTTCGAGTGTTTTTCTAGCAAGCTATGAGAAGAAGGCTTCATTAGAGTCAATGATGAAAGCCAATAGCCGATCCAAGCAGTCGGCTCTGAGAGTTTGTTTTAATGGATAACTCGATAGATGGTACAGATGGTAAGCTAGGACATGGCTTCGTGTTGGACAATGGATTCAACTTAGTGTAGATCTCAAGCTGACCGTTTTCCTGAGTTGCCTCAGAATAACGGTTCTAGGCTGCCCTCCACTCCTGGAGGAAATGTCAGGTGTCTTCATCGTTATCGGAGTCAGAGGAGTTCGATGATGAATCCAGCGTAGAGGTAGCATCAGATACGGCATTGGAGGGCTCGTTGGCCCTAGGAAGAGGACAGAGGCTATCGTTCAAGATGAACCTATAAACAAGTTAGAAGAGTTCATCACTATGAGCAGAAGATATCGATCTCACCTCATACGACGAAGGAGCTGCCTCACTAGCATGTCCTCCTTCAAAACCTCCTCCACCGCGCGTTTGCCTCTGTAGTCGTCGCCGGCCATAGGGTTGATTGAATCTATGAGAAGGGGGAAGAAAGCCGCTATAGAGTTTGCGAGGGCGGAGAAGTGCAAAGGAATAGGAGCAGTTGCGAGTATAGATGTGTTCGAGTCCGGAGCCCACAGTCGGTATTTGTAGCCACGAAGCGAGGTGGCAAATATCTCGAGACATGCAAAAGGCAACCGCAATTAATAGAAGATAGAGCGCCACCACACTAATGTCGAAGAGAATGCGGCGTTGATAACTGAGGACAGAAGGCTGAGGGGTTTTTCCTAATAAAAGCCGTGTTTTCAGACTTTATCGGATTAATGTTAGAAGTCTAGAATAGGCTATTTTCAAATCGGCTCTTTAGCCAAAATAATAAATACAATAAGGCGACCAAAAATATGGTTATCATTGATTCTACACAAGATACATGTTGATATATAGATTACAAGTCTAGAACATCCTGGATTGCTTTCAATGCTTCTAGCCGGATAGCATCGACTTCTGTGATTTGATGCTTGTCTTCTATGGCTAATCCAGGAATGTCCTTAAGGCTGTTGTAGATGGCCCTACCTTCTCTGACCTTGGCCAGCAGTTCTTGTTTCTTCTACTTAATGGCATTGGGTATTTGAGCCAAAGTAGACTTATGGCGATCGATGGCAGCATTCACATTCTCCAGTTCCTTCTCAAGTCCTGCACGCCTGGCTTCCAGTTGGGTCAGCTCTGGATTGATCTTGAGAGGGGAGTTCTTCAAATCATCAATCAGCTGTGTCAGCTCTTTAGTCTCTTACCTGTCAGAGTTCTTCTTGGCCAGTAAAGCTTCACGGGTAGACAGTCTCCTCTAAGCCTTTTTCATCTTTGGAGCTTGATCTTTAATGATAGACAAAGATGACAAGACCTCAGTGAGAACCGAGGATGAATTATCCTTAAAGGCCAAGGAGACTCTTGGCATTAAATCCGCATCTTGGACCAAATCGGCTATATTCTTCTCAAGCATTGGCAATATATCCATTAGCTGATTTCTGGTCTCTTCTGATAAAGCTTCTTTAGAAGAGGCGGCTAATGAGCTGATTTCATCTTCATCTAGATACTCTTTGAGATTGAAAGAGTAGCTCAGAGCTGGAAGATTAAGTACCTATATATAAGAAAATCTTGTTAAGAGGATTGAATCAGTTGATAATAAGATAAATGGTGAAGCAAGTATGGTACATTTTCTAGGATAGCTTCTATCTGAGAAAAAGGAATGGCTGATGATGCACCAATGGTATTTGGTTGAATCGGCTCTAAACTCTCAACATTGGTATCTGCAAGCATCAAGGAAGATTTTTAGTTCATATTTGTTGCAGAGAGATAAACTAAGCATGTGACTTCCTTACCATCGATTGTTTGCTAGACTAGAGATTCAACAGTTTGAGTGTCAACATCAACAGGATCACCTTCAATGGGTAGACTACCAAACTCCTGCCCTTGCATGAATGTTTCTTCAGGGAGTGTCTGGCATGGTAAATGGTGAGAGAAGGGTAAAAACTGAATGAAAATCAAGAATTTTGAGAAAAATACCTTGGCAACATCAGGGATTGAAGTGGAAGGGTTCTCACCTTCTACAGTCTTAGAAACATCTTCTGCTGTTTCAACCGAAATTGGCTCCTTTTGAGGATCAACTGATGAAGGTTTAGTTGATGCTAACTTGAATGTCTGGGACAATAGTTCCGCACCCAGAGCAGGTTGAGATGCAATGGTCGACAACTGCAAGGAAAGAATTAGAATTAGAGATTGAATATCATTTTGGGAAGAGGATGAATTGTTTTACCTAAGCAGTCGATGGTCTCGTTCTACAAAGTCTTTTCCTAGTAATGGTTTTCTGGGTTGTCCCTTGGGCTCCCTTGCGCTTTGAAGATTGATACGTTACAATTGTAGAGGCAGCATGAGTTTTCATCAGCTTCTTCAGTGGAGGTGCAACTGATCATATTCTTGAGGCTGGGCATGGTGGCAGATAATCTATAGGACGCCCCTTCCTGTCCAAACTTGGGGGATCGAATTCGGTGTCCTTAAAAGGTCTATTAGAACAGTTGGTAGGGGGGTTCATCAAAGAATTTTTCTAAAAAGGAATGGTAAGTTGCCTCACTGTCGGAAACAAACTCTCCATTTAGAGCTATGCATCTAGGAC
Organism: Miscanthus floridulus; assembly: GCF_019320115.1. Taxonomy (NCBI): domain Eukaryota; kingdom Viridiplantae; phylum Streptophyta; class Magnoliopsida; order Poales; family Poaceae; genus Miscanthus; species Miscanthus floridulus. The sequence goes on from NC_089590.1 coordinate 7,237,838, forward strand.
GGGCCGACCCACAAAAGAGATGGGAGTGCCATTCTTGCCACCAAGAGTCAAAAAGGTTGGAAGTGAAGTTGACTATTGTCCAGTCATGCAAGCAAAAATAAGGAAGATCTGATCCTAACTGAAAGACTCTAGAGGCTTCCAATACTTCACTAATACCCTCTCTTGGCTTCAGTATATTCTTAAAGAACAGTTGAGGAGACAGTTGACCAAGACCAAATTGATGAGCTACAAAAGAAGGGTTGTAAAACTCATAGATTGGAAGGTTGCCTGGAAGGAAGGAACCTATGGACATTTTGCCATAGCTATGATGAAATTCGGCTTGAAGAACACAAGGTTTGATGAAGGAATTGAAGATTGCAGTCACCGTTTCGTCTGAGCAGCCTGATTCAAATTGAAATTTGAATGGAAAGACCAACTCATTGTTCTCATCCTCATCATAGGGTAGCCAAGTCAGGATACTTGCATCAAACCCTCTATAAAATGTCTTGAAGAGATGGCCAAGATCGATAGCAATTGTTATGGTCGATGCAGCTTCACCATAGTTCATGCACTGACGAGTTCTTCCTTCTTCGCCTCTGTATTTCTCATCAAAGTTGGAGGAGGGAAAGCTCAAATTCTAGAGATTTGTCCTTACAATCTTATGCATATACATGTTTAACCACATTTGTATTAGCCACCAAGGGCCGCTGATGGTGTGCACTGCTTCATTCCTCAGCAGCTGAGCGGCCACCTGATGCATCAAGTGGTAAGCTGATCCCAATAGATATTTGCCAAGACGAATTTTAGCACCTACTGTCAGATGTTCTGCCATGAGTTTATGATTGTAAGTCAGACCACAAGATGACCATGAATCTTTCAAACCACATGTTCAGAAAGGCCACATATTCTCTTTCGCTAATAGTTGACCCATCTCCAATATGGTTCAGAATGTAGCTTGCCCATTTTGTGCAGTCTGATATTTTGGCTAATTTTTTGGATCCGGCACTTAAAAAGTCATAAGGTTGCACTAATCCTGTTATTCTAAGGCCAGTCAATATATAAACATTTGCCAAAGTGATGGTCATTGGGTCGTGACAAAAAACAAAAGCATTTAGGGTGTTAGACCAGAAATAAGATGCAGAAATCAGGAGTGAATCATTCCGCTCTATCTCAGACAACGAGAGTGTCAAGTATTGATTCAAGTCATAAACCTCCCAATCTCTAGCCTTTTTCTTCGATACCCTACAGAACCAATCTCTCCACCCCCTATGCATTTTGGGCTAGTTTTTTAAGGGGGTTTTGGTGTTCCAGGAGGACAAATCCACTACAAACTGTTTGAACAGGATTCAGTTGGTTTCTTGACGGATAAAGTCAGATGGGTCAGGATCACCCATACGCCCAAGAAAATAGACATTAGGAGCAACAGCAGATGGAATCAAGATTTTGTTTCTCATTTCCTAGAAACTAGATAAAATAAATTTGAGAAGATAGGAAATACAGGGTAGCGACTAGTACTTGGAAAACGGAAACTTTAAAGCATACCTCAGAGATATGGTCGCTGGTCGCCATTGCAGCCAAAATAGATCTAAATACAAGAAGGGTTACTTGAAGAACAGCTTGATGAAGCAGAGGATTTGCTAGGGTTGAGGCCTTAGCGATGGCGGCTTTGGTTGTTAAGATTTGCTCGAGAAAGAAGGGGGAAGCAAATGAGCCGAGTGAATTGGAGAAGATACTATTGGTATATTATATAAGACTCGAACTGAGAAATCAGGAGTCATGCGTATATCTCGGAATAAAATGGTTGCGACGTGGTAAACAGGTAATTGAGAATTTTGGAATAAAATCATTTTTATCCCAAAATTAGTGGCATGTGTTTACACCAAAATTTAGAAAGAACGCGGGAACTCGAAGCTTTTAAAATTGTGTCAATCAAGGAATCGATTGTATTAGGATCGATATCGCTCGAGCTTTCACACATATAACATGTTTTCGAAAAGCTTGTCAATTTATAGATGGTTTTACGGATTTTTTGGTTTTAGTTTATTATTATCATCATAGCTACCATCGATCCGATCGAACCTCACTGTTGATGGTAACAAATTAGATTCAGAGCGTTTGTAGATCTATTTGTACTAGACAGTCGATTTGTTCGCATGTTATATCCTTTCTTGTTAGATTCATCGGCTCAATGCTTTACACTGGTAATATCTACCTAGCTGATGATTTTACTTATATCTGTGTGCATTGTACTTATCAATATAAAATCAATCGCTACCCACAAGCTTTACAGTCCGTAACAGCCGATTTCTGCGCGTATCGGCTATTTAGTCGATTTTCCTGTCTAACTGCTGCCGAAGCGGCACACTTGGAACTGTCTAGGTAAAACCGGCATGTTCCACCTTAAATTACTGACTTTCTCTCCTTGTTAATTGCAGGTCAAATTGACTGGCACATCTCGGGAGGAATTCGTAGGATCGGCTAACCCTGCGTTGAAGTCAAGTGGATCTTCGGTCTTGCTCCATCAAGCAGATCCTTCCGGTTTGTTGTGTGCCAGGCGCATCGACACGTTTTTACGCCGATAGGTCTTAATTTACATTGGTTCATCTTCCTCTCTTCTTCTCTTTTTCTAAATGTGGAGAATAATTAACTCGTAGTATATTTAATATAATCAGGACGTTTAATTGTATTTAATGGTCCTATAATAACCCAATCAAATCCAACAATCTCATTGAGTCATATATTTTTATTTGTATCCGGTGTCCATTCGGATTGTTAAGTGAATTTAATCTTGTTCACGCGGAATCATTTTTTCCGCCTATGAGACCATTTATATTATTCTTAACATGTACTAGTAAACTTTATAAATAGTCACATCAGACGAATTTCAATATCCAAATACTTAAGCACATGTGTTTCAATCAGGAAAGCACCAATAACAAATCCCTGCGTTATAAAGACCAAATAAAAGTAGTAATAACAAGTTTTTTACTCAAATGAAACTATATGGTAGATCCAAAACGGTTGTACAGTCTAATTAACTAACACAAGTAAAACAATTTTATTACGTCTACTTAAGCAACGAGAAAAAAAGGGATCCGTGCAGGTGCACTGCTTGCAGTCACAAGAAGGAAGGCGTGAACCACACCGGCGACGGCCATAGCCGATGCTTGCCGACCGCACCTATCTTCTCTAACCTGCCGGCCTTTAGGCTATAGACGCCAACTTCCCTGAGCTCGTCTATGAGCTCAGTGTCGTCGGAATATGAGTTCTCGGAGGTGGCGCTACGCATGTGCAGGCAGGCACCCCGGACCTCGTCGTCAGTGAAGTAGACGCAGCCGGGCATGATGCCCTGGTGCTCCCTCGTCGACAGGCACAGCGATCCATTGACGCCGACGAAGATTGCGGCGTCGCCAATGTCTGCCGCCTCCACCCACCGGCCTTTGTCGTGGTCCAGTAGACCTTGAAGAAGACGCGTGTGTTATCGGAGTTGGAGCGGTACCGACGGCTAGGGTTTTCCTCATCCCTAGAGTGTTTGAGCACGACCATCAGCCGCCCGTCCGTTGACACGGCGACGTACTTGCGGCGCAGGTGTTTGTCCTCGTAAGCCAGCCTCGGCGCGGCCGCCTCGCTGGTGAACTCGACGGTTTCGATGTGGCGCTGCCACGCCTCGACGTGGCCGGTGTAGGTGATGGACAAGAAGCGTCCGTTGTGGTGTATGGCGTCCTCGACGCCGTCGAGGGAGGGCGCCATCCTCCACGCGGGGTCGTCCGCCGTCGCGGAGGCCGGGGCGCCGATGGACCGGTCCATGATGAGCATGGCGGCGTAGCTGCCGGGGCGCGGCGACGCGGAGAGGACGACCTTGCGGTAGAAGACCTGCCGCATCTGGGCGGCCTTGTACGTCGACGTCCTCGGCCAGCCACGACCTTCGTGTTCCGACGGGGGTGAGCATCCGAAACGGATCTAAAGCAAGGGGTCTACGTCGAGGCAGAACCAGCCGCCGCCAGAAACCGGGCGGAGGAACCGGATGGTGGAGATGGCCGGCAGGTCGGCGTGCGCCCCGGTGACCGGGTTAGCCATGCGCAGGGCGCCCCGCTCGTATGTCGAAAGCGGTCACGAGTTCTTGGAGCTGGCTTGCAGTGGCACGGCTCGTTACGAGCCTTAGATCGGAGCTGACAACATATAAGAGTCTTTGGATATTACTCAATCCAAAAGACTAAACCCAAAAGACTAGCATGATAGGTGGAGTTCTCCCGCCTTATATATTGTGCAGATTGTTGAGTTTTATTCCCACATCGTGTAGCGATGGTGGAGGAGCACAACATATAAGGCGGGAGAACCCCCAACCCCACATCATATAGCAATAGTGGGGGAGCACAACATATAAGGCAGATGAACCTCCACCTCTGATGGACCCTGCGCTGGACCGGCTGCAAGCGAACTTCAAGATTGGAATCAATATCAAGATTTATTAAATGAATGAATTGTGTGCTATGAGGAACCTAAGATTGCAAGTCAGCTTATGGAATCAATATCAAGATTTATTAAAACTAAAAGCAAGCCAACTTCAAGAATCATCCTTTTTTTGAGTCGAAGAAAGCTAAGCTTATGAATGAATTGTGTCCTCTGAGGAACCTAAGGCTTGGTTTAAATTGAGGTTAGGAATCAGTATTTGGCACTGTAGCATTTTCGTTTGTATTTGACAATTATTGTCCAATCATAGCTTAACTAGACTTAAAAGATCCGTCTCGTAATTTACAATCAAACTGTGTAATTAGTTATTTTTTTATCTACATTTAATACTCCATGTATGTGTCCAAAGATTTAATGTAATGAAGAAAATGAAAAAACTTACAATCTAAACAAGGCCTAAGATTGCAAATCAGCTTCAAGATCGAGAACTTGTAGTCATCGCTGATTCCAACATCGTCGACCGTCACGAGCCACCCATGGCGACGTCCGAAGTGCGCACGGACACGGATTTCCCGCTGGCCAATGACAGGATCGTGGCCTTCTCATCGTACTCCTGGGGTCCGGGGAGGAGGAGCCACGGCGTCTCCAGCAGGTTTTGCCCCGACGCGCGGTGGATCTCGGCCAGCAGCTCGGGCGGGAGGCGTTGGAACGGGGCAGCTGCGGCGGCCCACTGCTCAGCGGGCAACTGGTTCTTCTCCCTCTGCTGCTGGAGGCGGCGACGGCGTCGCGTACCGGCCATGGTTTGTTTCGAGAATGCTGAGTAGGGCACGACGGTCTGCTTATATATTGCCGATGCGCACGTCGGTGGACTTGGATCTATCCGTCCCGATTTTATTTTTCTTTGCCTGACACGTATACCATGCTCCAAGAGTTGAAGTATTGGAGGACATCTCTGACGGTTTTCAAAAAGCGAGGACGAGCCCGACTCGGAAACAGGGTACGATGTAATCTCCACGCGCCATGCTTGCCATGTCCGGCGGCCAGGGCATCCGCGTGATGCCCAGGGATGCCGCGTGCCACACTACCGAAGGCGGCTTCTTTGTCAAGTGGCTGAGGCACTCGGCAAAGGCTGATATACACTCGGTAAAGTATTTGCCAAGTGTTATACTCGGCAAAGGGCGCTCGGTAAACAGTTTATCGGCAACGACCTCTTTGTCGAGTGCATTTTATCGGGTACTCAGCAAAGGCTTTGCCGGGTGCCAATCCGACACTTGGCAAAGAAAAGTGGTCATGACGGTGAGCGCCACCGTGACGGCGGCTTTGCCGAGTGTCAAGGTCAAGCACTCGGTAAAGGTGGCCACTTTGCCGAGTGTCTTGTCGGCGACACTCGGCAAAGTGGCAACCTTTGCCGAGTGCTTGGACCGTGGCACTCGGCAAATCTGTGATGTTTACTGAGTGCAATGGCCATTGCACTCGGCAAAGCATGTTCCCAGATAGTTCCCAGATGGTCACTTTGCCGAGTGTCATGGTCATTGCACTCGGCAAAGTGACTGAAAACAACATTTTTATTTGTTTTTTACATCCCATCTAAACAAACAGAAGATATATATAACAAACATCACCAACATCACATATATATCATCAACATCACATATATATCACCAACACCACAAATAAGTTCACAAGCAATCCAAGTGCTCCATCATCGTCAACCATAATTGCAAATAGAAGTATCATTAACAACCACAAGTATCATCACTGATTTGGTGAAGGATTCGTTGAAGCATGAGGATCGTTCGATGCCGCCGATTGATTCTGCACAAAGGAGAAGAGATTGCATGTGTGAGTCAAAATAAATATATACCATACATGAATAAAACTTTCATACTCCACTAGGTTTGACCGTAAGCATGAACATATAAACTAAAACATTTATACTCACAGGAGTAGAATAGTGAGGAGGTGGAGCGAATAGCGAAGGTGGCAGAGCTACACCCGTAGCGGCGCCAAGACTTTGCATGTACTGAAGAATCTCCGCCATCCTCCGCTGCTCGGCCTCCCACTCGGCCTCCACCCTCTCCATCTTCGCCTACATTTGCTCCCGTATCCTCCTCTCTTGTTCCAGCTAGGCCTACAATATATTCACCCTAATGTTACAATAACACAAAGGAAAGGTATGAAAAAACCAATGAACGACGAATAAACCAGGAATAACCTCGAGTGCCTCTACCCGGTGGTTTGAAGTGTCATGCCGAGGTCGTATGGCCGGGCTCCTACTCGTGCTGCTTGCTCGAATCTGGGAGAGACTGGAAGTAGCGGCCGAGTCGATTGCGCCGTCGCTAATCCAGTACCGCCCATGCTTCTTGCCTACTCCCACCCTCATGACGACTTCTCCATCAAGGTCCTCGGTGCTCGGATCGTACTCTGACCCATAGACCTCCCTTACCATCAATGTGTACTCACTGAGGCGGTTGTGGACAGTCGCACTGCTGTACGCCTCGGGCCCGTCCTCCGGGTTGTAGTCGATGTCGGACGTCACCTTGCCCTTGTGGGCCATAGCAAATGCCTTGAAGATGGAGCAAGGCTGGCCACCATGTGACGCCGACTGCGAGAAAAAATACAAGATGATTAGAAATCATGCAGAATTGAGCGTTAGAATAAATAAATGACTTTGCGTACCCATGTTTCTGTGTATCCGCTAAGGCTGCGGCTGCCTTGATGGTGTGCTACACTTGGCATCATCAAACGCCGCTCCCGGCACAAGTTGTGCGTCTCCTCCCACTCGCGTGAGCACCACCTGTCCACCATCTGTTCCCAGCACTGGGGATGTGCGGCGCACCAATAAGGAATCATCTATAGGCCATCAAGTACATGACATATCAGAAGATGAAATTAAGCCTACTTAATCTCAAAAGCAATCAGCATTAATGTTTTGTATTTACCTACAGGTACTGGTCCTGGGTCAGCATCATAGATCTTGCGTCCCTTTTGGTGACCTTCGTTCCAAGGACGGTCCCGTGGTAAGTTACGACGGCATGGATACGTGCCTTGTAATGCATGTCCACGATGAGTTTTTTGTAGCATTTGGTAGCCACCGCATCCGCCCTGGCCTCATTTCTGTCCTAGCATCTAAAGAAATCCTGCATACAAACACGATGTATCCATTCATTATTTCAAGAATGTATTGAGGAATGTAGTGCGAGGAAGACTTACCCACAACTCTTGCTTCACCCGCTCTGCCTTGTTGTTGAATACCCTGCGGGCCCGATCTGCAACATCGGGGGCGGCGGCATAGTGGTCAAACGAGTAGGCCGGCCCGTCATTCCAGCCTACTCAACCAGGCCAGGGAAGTGCTCCTTGCACAGAAGACCGAGGATGCCATTGACTTGGCATGTGTGATCACCTCCAATCGCCACAATCGTCCAGTTCCTGCCCAAGTGATTAAGAAAAATTATTAATTTCTATTTTGATTTTCAACATATCATATAAAGTAGTGATAACATCTAAAGTTACTTAATTTTCCCCCTCAGGTCGAATCAGCGGGCGTCTCTCATGAGGTATCGATCGCTGAGGGAAGCTCGCGGGACCTCGCAAGTAGACGCTCGACGAACTAGAGGAAGCGGAACCCCCTGTTGTCGCCTCATCCTCGTCGTCCTCCTGCGCGTCCTCCTATGCCTCCTCGTCGTCCTCCTACGTGTCCTCCTGTGCCTCCTTAGTGTCCTCCTGGGGCACCTGCTCCTCCTCCTCCTCCTCACGCGATGGGGCGGTAGGCGATGACTCCCTCCTGCAGCTGCTCCTCCTCCTACTCTCCCCCGGCGCAGCGGTCCTTGTCCTTCGGTACAAGGACGTTAGCTTCCTCATCCCACCACCCACCATCTTTGTTCAATCACCTGCAATTAAAAAAAGTAAACTAATAAGCACAGATAAACAAGAAGTACTTAGAAATAGATGCAAAATAAATAAAACATAATTACAAAATAACATAGTATTACATGTATTAGAAATAATCTTCATGATCAGGATTAGCTGAATCATAAGTCTCATCATCACTATCAATCATGTTGAAATAGTCAACACTATCCGAATGAGCAATGTGTCATTGTCATTGTCTAAATGTAATCGCTCAAGCATTTATAAGTCCTTCACATTTTGCACCTCATCTCCAGTGTCCTCTTCAATAACTGTTTTATTGTCTACTTCCATTCCAATCATTTCGGTTAAGTCTATCTCAAACCTCCCTTCTAGTCCCTCTTCTTGAAAGAACTCTCCGTCATATGTGTTTGGGTCTAAGTTGTAATCTTCATCGTTTGGGACAGGCACTTTACCGTGTGGCGATACCCTATGCACAATATCCCAACCCTTAAGATGCCTTATGGTTTGACACGCATATGGGAGATAATAAACTTGCGTGGCCTATTGGGCCACAATATAGACATCGTCTCTTGGTAAGATGAAATCATGTTGAATTTCGACTAGCCCAAGATTAGAATATGTCTGTCTCGTTACTTTAGGATCAAACTAATGGCATCTGAATATGACGGGATTAAAAGGTTTGGAACCATGAAACTTGAGTTCATATATTTCTTCAATTCTTCCATAATACTCGACCTCATCAATGCCGGCCATAAAAACTCCGGAACTTGTGGTTCTTCGATTGGGCTGACTCTGCTCGTAGCTTGTTGTGCGAAAGCGATATCCATTCACGTCATAACCAGAAAATGACCTGACCCTATAAGCAAAGCCATCGGCAACCTGTCTCAACTTGGCACGCATAGACGCATCCCTCTGGCCCTGCAAGCTCAAGCAGGATACATCATTATATTATTCGCACGTACAATTAACTTGGAATGTCAAACTAAGTACGAGCTAAATTAGACGGTACCTTCCATTGGAACCAAGAAATGAAATCGGGCATTCCATTTCCCGCACCCTGTCTAAGAAGGATATCTACTTGCTGTGGGGTAGGATCCCTTGATTGACGCCAGAATTCATGAAGAAACTCCCTGTACCAACGAGAAACAAGGGGGTTGGATGCAGAATAGTGACGGAGTATTTAACAAGTTCGTTGAGAACTTACTGCATGTACGACGCCACTTCATCAAGGTTGGTCAACACGTATAGCATGATATGGCGCCACTCTTCATGATTCAAGGTCTTGGGGGTCGATGCACTTGCGCTTCCGAGTTGCCCTCAGAAAAGGCTGATGTTCGATTCATTCTCGCCAGCATTGTAATGAGGGGGTGGATTATGCACGATAGGGAGGTTGTCACCATAGTATGTTGTTGTAAAGTTCGCCACCTCCTCCAGAATGTATGCCTCTGCAATGGAAGGCTCGATTTTGCATTTATTTCTACATTTCTTTCAAAGAACCTTTAGACATCTCTCGATTGGATAGCACCAACAGCCCTACATGCCCCCCCCCCCATTCATGCCTCATATGGGAGGTGCAAAATCAAATGCTGCATCAGATTGAAGAAGCCGGATGGAAAGATCTTCTCCAACTTATAGAGCAACACAGGTGCCATTCTTTCCAAGTCAGCAATCATGGTCCGAGATAACTCCTTGGCACAAAGCTGGCGAAAAAAATAGCTTAACTCTGCCAGCACTAGCCAGACATGCTCAGGGACATAGCCTCGAACCATCATCGGAAGAAGCTGCTCAATCCATATGTGGTAGTCATGACTCTTCATCCCTAAGACTCGCATAGTAGATAAGTTCACTCCCCTCCTCAAATTAGCTGCATATCCATCAAGGAACATTAACGTCTACATCCATTCTAGTACTTCCCTCCTTTGGGGCTTGCTCAAGACAAAATTGGCCTTAGGCCTTCTCCATGTCTTGCCATGACTAGGAGGCTTCATATGTTGGTTTGGTCTATTGCATAACGTTGTCAGATCCACTCTAGCCTTAACGTTGTCCTTTGACTTGTCAGGAGTGTCCATGATTGTTTCCCAAAGTGCCTCGATGACATTCTTTTCAGTGCGCATTACATCAATATTGTGTGGAAGGAGAAGGTCATCAAAATAGGGGAGCCGAGTCAAGCCTGACTTATGAGTCCACATATGTTGCTCTCCATATCCCACAAAAACACCTTCTGGATTGACCACGAGACCATCTATATGTTCACGAACCACAGCACTAGTCATTATCGGTGGTGCAGGGTCTGTCACTACGACACCTTTCGGAAAGTTCTTGATGTCTCGTCTGAATGCATGGTCAAGAGGGAGGAATTGCCGATGTTTGTCGAACGATGAATACTTGCCACCCTTCTGCAACCAAATGAACCTCAGACTTTCCTTGCATACTGGACATGGAAACTTCCCATGAACACACTAGGCATAGAATATCCCATACACCAGGAAGTCATGCAGGGAGTAGTGGTACCAAACATACATTTTAAAGTTTTTCTTTGTAGCTCAGTTGTATGTCCATACCCCTTACTCCCAAGCACGGACCAATTCATCAATCACAGGCTCCATGAACACACCCATATTATTCCCTGGGTGTCTTGGAATTATCAACGATAAGAATACGTTCTGTCATTGAAAGCATACGCCGGGGGAAGATTGAGGGGGATAACGAACATGGGCCAACATGTGTATGGGGCAGCCATCATTCCATAAGGATTGAACATGTCTGTTGCTAGTGCAACATGTACATTATGAGCCTCTTTAGCTTTCTCATGATGAATGTCATCAAAGTGGGTCCATGCTTCACCATCGGATGCATGTACCATCCTGTCAGGATTGTATCGTTTGCCATTTTTGTACCATGTCATCTGTTTCGCGGATTCCTCGGTCATGTATAGCTGTTGGATCCTCGGTATGAATGGAAGGTGCCGTAGGATTGTCACGGGAATGTCAAGCTGCCTCTTCTGGACATCACTAGAATCTACCTCCAAGAACCTAGAGGATTTACACTTTGGACAATACTTTGCTTCCACATATTCTTTCCTAAATAGGACGCACCCCTTTGGGAAAGCATGTATCTACTCATACGACATCTTAAGTGCACGAAGGAGTTTCTGTGACTCGTGCATGCTCTTTGGTAGAAGGTGACCCTCCAGAAGCAGGCAGCCAATAACTGTCAACATACCATTGAAGGCGTCTCGACTCAAGCTATACTAGGACTTTAACGCCATTATGCGTCCAATAGCATCCAGTTGAGAAACCTTTGTCTGACCATGAAGGGGTTTCTGTGCCGCGGCAAACATGTCATAGAACGCCTTTGCGGTTGCCTCTAGCTCCTCCTTCGTACGTCCTTTAGTGAACTGTGCCTCATGATAGTCATTTAACATGTCTGCTACCCCGGCATCAGCATCATAATCCTCGATGCGTGGTCTCACCACCTCCTCTCTCATATGATCGGCTTCACCATGGTAGACCCACCGGGTATAGTCTGCCGTAAATTCATTCTTCCAAAGATGTTCCCCCATGACCTTCTTCATTTGTCTTTTCCTATTTGCACATTTGCTGCAGGGACGGTAAATTTTACTCGCTCCTTTAGTAGCCACGCCAAATGCCCATTCCAAGAAAGCATCGGTCTTGTCGATCCATTCATTAGTGACCTGACCCTGACTTGTGTGGCCCGTGTACATCCACTCACGGTCCTCCATCCTCTAACATATATAGAGATGAGTAATACAAACATCAATTGCATCTACACGACATTCCTACTATCTAATAGGTGAGCATAGGTCCTAATCCCACGCGAGGATGCGTATGTGGGGTTAGTTTCCATGCTCTACTCCTATCCAAGATAGAATTTCGGCAGCACCTCCCCGTTGTTCTCCAAATACACGTCCTGCCAGGGAGAGTGTGTATCCAGAGAACAACAGGGAGATGATGCCAAAACTCTGTCTTGGATCGGAGCAGACCATGGAAACTAACCCCACCTACGCATCCGTGGGCTGTCCAAAAAATGTGGACAATTCGAAATAGATACGTTTTAGATATGGAAATATCTACATATTTCCAACCATATCTCTTTTGAACAGGAGACGTCTAACTGGGTTACATGATCTACGACCATGATACGGAATGAGGGGTTATACCTAGGGTGGCGGTGGAGTCAGGCTAGCGGGGCCATGGTGGGTCGGTGCAGTGGCGAGACGACGCAGTGCAGGTAGACCCACAGCGGCGAGGAAGGTGATCGGGGTCGCCGAGGTACTCTGGCTCCGCTCCGACGGGCTCTTCTCTACAAAAAAAGAAACATAAAACTGTCAATACAAAATTTTGGCAGCACCTCCCCTGCACGGTGAGGTTTCCAAAACCTGCAAGAAAACCAACGGCACGATGGCCAACATGCACATATATATGAACGGCACGATGACCGACATGCACAAGATTATATCCAACCACATATATATAACAATGTCATAACCACTCCTATGACTACCACCACTGCTACTCTACCACTACTACTACCGCAACTACTAGTAATACTACGACGACGACGACGGTAGGGCATACCTAGTGGGCGTCGTAGGGCAGCGGTGGTGAAGGGGCCAGGGTGCCGGTGGACAAGGCGACTACTGGGGAAGCGCTGGGGATGGCACAGGCGCGGGCGGGGGCGGCGGCGGGGTTGGCGCCTCCTTCTTCTTCCTCCTTCCTTCTTCTTCCTCCTCCTCCTTCTCTTCCTCCTTCCTCCTCTCCTCCTCTCCTTCTCCTCCTCTCTTTCTCCTCCTCCTCTGGCGGCGCGGTGTGGGGGGCGGCACGGGCAGGGGCGGCGGCGCGGGGCGGCGCAGGCACGGGCGTGGGTCGGGGCTGGCGCGGTGGCATGGGCGGGGGCGGTGGCGGTCATGTTTCGTGAAACAAGATGTTCAAAATTGGTGGTCTGTTCCTGGATACAGCCTCACATTATACTAAATAACAAGAATATCATTTTTTCATTCATTTTTTTCATTATTCGAATGACTAGCAGTTATAATTTGAATTATCCAGGAAAATTCGATTAAATGAAATAAATTAAAGAAATATAGAAAAAATCTGAGAAATGTGCCACATTAGAACATGGAGTACCAGGTATTGTCTAAAGACTGCAGAAAAAGTTTAGAGGTCAAAAGTGAAAAAAATGGTTTGCCGAGTGTCAAAAAATGACACTCGGCAAAGGATTAACGGCAGCTACCGGCCGTTAACGGCGGCAGTCCTTTGTCGAGTGTTATTGTTTGCCACTTGGCAAACCTGGTCTTTGCCAAGTGTTATTCTTTGCCGAGTGTTCGGCACTCGGCAAACCACCTTTTTGCTGAGTGCCATTTGTTTGCCGAGTGCTTTCTCTCTGGCACTCGGCAAACAGCCTCTTTACCGAGTGCCCGATAAAAAAATACTCGGCAAAGTCTGGGACACTCGGCAAAGAAGCCGTCTCCGGTAGTGCCAGCTCACCGCCGTGCTGTACCGCCATGCCGCACGACGGAGGTCCGAGGTCATCATCGCCGAAGGAGAACCTCACGCCGCCCACGGTGGGGAACGCCGCTCGCCCGTGCCATCACCCTAACGGAGGCTGACCCAGGGACGCCTCGGTGGGGTACCGCCATACCGGTCGTCCCGCCACACCAGTGGCAGGGGGCGCTTCGTGGCTTCGCCATGGCCCATGCTACGGGTGTCCCTCCATGCCATGACCGGGGTCCAGGCCTCTACGCGCTAGAAGCAGTAGCCTCCTCACTGCCTCCAAGCTTGTTACCGAAGAAGAGAGAGAGAGGAGTGCCATGTGGACGCGCCGAGCTAGGAACTGCTGCTCCCCCCCTCATGAGTGAGGCCGGCGCGGCAGGCTGGGGAGGGGACAACCGACGGCGGCGCGTTGTGGAGCACCGCCGGCGCGGCCATGGAAGGAGCGCCCGACTACGGTGCTGGCTTGGGGCGGATCAGGGAGAGAAGGCAAGACGGCGTGAAGGTGCGGTGGCGGCGCGTTGCACATGGTCTTCTTGGAGGCGAGGACGAAACAAGAAAGAGTCAAAGGAGGTGAGAGAAAATGAAGGTGACGTGTAGTCCACTTGTCTGTACATTGAGGAGGTAGGGGCTGCTGGATGCCTGGACGTGCGGCGGGAAGATAAAGGTGGATAGAAGAAAAAAAGAAAAAAAAAGTGAGGCAAAAATAGAGGAGAAAAAGGAAAAAATGCAAGGGTACTGCAATCAATCCATCGTTTATAACAACTGGAAGAAGTTGTTTTACACAACATTTTCTCAAAACTGCTTCAAATCTAGCAGAGAATCTACTCGATCATAGAAACAATAGTTAGAGCTGTTGAGTTTAGTTTTCGTGAATTGATTAAACCCTAAGTACTAACCTAGTTTATCTAAGTGATTATTAGATAGGTGGCATATTTCAAGTGGTGAAGCAAATGGTGATGATCAAGTTGATGGTGTGACCATGGTGATGATCAAGTGCTTGACTTGGAAAAGAAGAGAAAAACAAAAAGCTCAAGGCAAATGTGATATCCACAGGAGCTTTTTGGTTTAGTGATCAATACACTTAGCGAGTGTGATCACATTTAAGATCGATAGTTGTACTATTAAGAAGGGTGAAACTCGTATCAAAATACGGTTATCAAAGTGCCACTAAATGCTCTAACTCATTGCATATGCATTTAGGTATAGTGGAGTGCTAACACCCTTGAAAATATTTGTGACAATATGCTAACACACGTGCACAAGGTGAAACACTTGGTGGTTGGCACATTTGATCAAGGGTGGCGAAGTTGGAGAATTGGAGGAGCTGTTTTTCACTGACCGGACTCTGATTTCGAAGTGACCGAACTCGCTGATTGAGCATCTGGTCAATTATAGTGAAGATGGCTTGCTCGGGCTCGGTCTACCAGTTGACTAGACGCTGCATAGTAAATGTGACCAGATGCGTAGGTCCTACGTCTGGTCACAGGTGACGTACGCTGACATGAGCAGTTTAGCGAGCGAGAAGAAGACATGACGCTGGGCGCGTCCGGTCATCAATTTGACACTCTAGAATCTCCCTATAAACGACCTGACGCTGGGAAGCTGCGGGGAGCAGTGTGTCCAGTCACTAGGTGCAGGTGTTGGCACGCACATATGCTAACTACGGATTGGCGTGTCCGGTCCTTGTGACCGTCCGTTCGATCATAACTTAACGCGAGCGCGGGCTGTTTCGACCGTTGGGATCGTTCGACATAGGTTTAAAGCGGGGGACGCGTGGCGCACATCCAGCGATCGGACACTGGGGGTCTGCATCCAGTCAGCTCGACCGGTGCGTCTGGTCGCCCCGTTTTTCAGTGGACTAAGAGGCTAATGGCTCTATTTCGATGGAGCCTCTATAAAAGGTGTTTGGCGAGCTCCAGCTCACTCTCTTGACCATTTGCAATGACATAGCAACCTTGTGAGCTTAGCCAAAGTCCTTCCACTCATCTCCATCATTGATTCATCATCTTTGTGAGATTGGGAGAGAATCCAAGTGCATTGCTTGAGTAATTGCAACTAGAGGCACTTGGTGTTCATGTTTCGCTGCGGGATTCGCTTGTTTCTCTTGGTGGTTGCCACCACCTAGACGGCTTGGAGCAGCGAGGATCGTCGAGCGGACGAAGAAGCTTGTCTCTAGCTCCGATCATTGTCATTGTGAGGGGTTCTTGACCTTTCCCCGGCGGAGAGCCAAAAGGTACTCTAGTGGATTACTCGTGGCTTGTGTAATCCTCATCTTGTGTTGGTTGTGTGGCACCCTATTGAGGGTTTGGCGTGTGATGTCAATTAGCGTATGAACCTCCAAGTGAGTGAATCGCCACAACGAGGACTAGCTTGCCGGCAAGCAAGTGAACCACGAAAAAAAATCTTGTGTCACTTTGTCCGAGGATTTCATTGGTTATCTTGTGATTGATTGATTGGCTCCATCTTGTGATTGGCTCATACCTCGACACGTCAGTATAATCATCGCCATCCTTTCTTGTATTACATTCCTAGTGTGTAAGCTAAGCTCTTTAGTGTAATTAGTTTTGAGAGTTAGTTTACGTCGGGACTAGTGGTTAGTGAGGCTCTTTAGTTAGTTTTTGAGAGCTCACTAACTTAGTGTAGTGACATAGCCATTGTGTGGATAGAGACTATAGCAACTAGAATTGTGGTAGGTGGGTTGTATTTTTAGTAGGCTAGCGCTACACTCACTTTACCATTTATTTGACTAACCACATTACTTAAGTATTGTTGTAGAAATTTTTTTAGGCTATTCATCCCCCTCTAACTATTAGGATCTTTTAGCTGGCACAACTGAAGTGATACCAAACGAGCCCTAATGTATGGACGGAAGTAGTTTGGATTCAAACGAGCCCTGATGTATGGACGGAAGTAGTTTGGAGACGGTGAGCAGGTCATGGGGCAAATAAAAGGTGTCAGATACATGTTGTGGCTCCTTGAAATTTCTAAATTGGGTAGCACGTGGCTTAATTGAGCGGTTATGTATTCGTAGAGACGGCTATATAAATAAAACCATTTCTGATATAAAATATGAAGGTCTATATAAATTATTTTTTAGCGGTGGTTACTAGTGATGGGAGTCTCTGGCGTGCGCGTACCATGCGGCATCATAGGTGCCGGCATGAAGTAGGTGGCTGCAGCAACTACGAGGGCTACTTAATTAACTGTTGATGCTTGTCGTGATCAAATCTATTGCCGTAGACATGTAAAAACAATAATGACTCCATTGCAAGGACGTACTATTTGAATACTACTACTTGCTGTGACCAAATCTATCGCCGTAGGCATGTAGAAAAATCCATAACATGATGCAACATACCGGCATTTATCTAGTTCTATACTATTTTTAAACTATCCTAGCCACTTGTATATATTTTTTTTCTCTTGTACATTTACATCAAGAATCATTTCATATTCTTTATTTTTTCCCACACCCTTCCACCCTACATTGGGAGACCGATACGTGTGTTTTTCCACGCGCAGATATATCCGTGCTTTTGGATATCTTTTCCAAGTGTCAAAAGATTGGGAGGTGGGATTGGAATCTCTTGAAGATGGATTTTTTCTATTCTTGTCAAAAATCATAGATTGGGAGGTGTTGACGGTAGTTAACAACCATTATAAACCATCAATATAACATACATAAGGGTATAAATATAATCACCAACGAAGGTCTAGGGGTTTAAACTAACAAATTCCACGAGTTTTGGTGAATCTGTATTTTCTGCAGGGTTTATCCAGAAAACCGTCAAGGTGGACCAAGATGTCAGACTTAATCGCGTTTATCCACAGCGAAAATAACCCTAGAAAGTTCTAGAAGACTTAAGAGGACTCCACACCGAAGCGCAGGGCAAGACGCCGCCAGCTAGGGCCGGTCGGCCCCACCTGTAAGCCGGCTGGCCCTTGGGGCCCACCTGTCAGCCCCCCGTTGTTATGTTGGTTCTCCACCGCCTCCTAAATTGCATCTACGCCATTTATTAAAGTTGGTTTGATCCGAGGGCTCAGGATTGACGCTCTGACCTATATATACCAGCATCTGCCACCCCCTGAGGAATAAGTCATTTGAGAAGACAGAAACCCTAATCATCCTCAGAGCTTCACCATATTCTAGGACATAGCTAGTTAGGCTAGGTCTAGAGGAAGGCAAGCAGGTTTCGCTTGGATTCCTGATCGTGTCAAGAGTGTGGTTTGGTATAATCTTTGTACCCCCTCTCTTTTGTATCTCTCATTACTTTTATATATTTGCTACAATTCTTACGACAACATTGTTCATATCATTTGTGTTCCTAGTTATCATGTTCATAGCCTACTTTGATTATATACTTAGTATATCTAGATTATCCTTATATTTATGCATAAGTTTGTATAGCGCTTACTCTAAGGTATCATGGGTGAGTGGTAGACATTGTATAAGCATGGTGCTTATACGTTGTTTCCCTACGGATACACCCTATATTCCGGGTCATGTGCTAGATCGCAAATGTGACACTTTCGTTGAGTCCTTTGTAGTTCACTCCCCGAATATAGGTATACAAGTAGGATCTAGTTACTAAGTAAGACAAGCTATGTTCTTAATCTTCCTTAGTAATATCCCTTATGTGTAGATATGAAGTTGATTTTAGCAATGACTACTAGGTGTAATTGCACTAATCAATGTATGCTTTGACTTGTAATTAAGAATGACTTAGGAATTATTCCTCTAATATTCTACTTAACCATGCTAATACCATAGAAATGAGTACTCTGAGTGATCAGTGATTAGTTATTATGCACTATTCATATATACATTTACCTCTTGACTTACCCCTGTTGTGAGTAGAATATTGGTTATGGTTTACCCCTCCATCAATAGCATAGTTATCAATACATGTCCATGCTAGATCTTTTCTATGATAAAAATATAAATAACGATACCTGAAAAACTCTCGGGTAAATTGCTACAATGGTATATTATCTGTGCGCTTGCAGATTTATTTCATTTATATATATTCTTTCTAGTCACACGAAATATTAAAGTACTTCTTAGTGTCATTCTAGAAGTGACACTAGGTAGTACCAACAAGCATTTCTGGCATCAACACTAGGGATGACAACTTAGTAAAAGATGCTAAGGAATGTCAACAACATAGGGTGACTACTTAAAACAAGTGACACGTTAATAAATACCAACAGAAGGCTTTATTGGGAACTCTTGGAGATGCTGTCCAAGAGTTCCCAAGAATTTCTTCCCAAAACCATGGAGTTTTCCAACTCGTCAAAAAGTATTGAGAGGAATAAGTAAGACATCTCCAACAGTTTTCAATAATTCACTTCTAAAATATAGAAGACAATTTTACATCAGGAATCCTATACTATTTCTAAATTATCCTAACCACTTATATATATTGTTTCTCTCTAGTACATTTGCATCATGAATCCTTTCCTACTCTTTATTCTTTTCTACACCCTTCCACCTTAGATTGGGAGACCGATACGTGCGTCTTCCACGCACAGATATATCGGCGCTTTTGGTGATTTTTTTTACAAGTGCCAAAAGATTGGGAGGTGGGATTGGGAACTCTTGAAGATGGATTTTTTTCTATTCTTGCCAAAAATCCTAGATTGGGAGGCTTTATTGGGAACTCTTGGAGATGCTCTCCAGGAGTTACAAAGAATTTCTTTCCAAAATCATGGAGTTTTTCAACTCGTCAAAAAGTATTGAGAGGATAAAGAAGACATCTCCAACAATTTCTAATAATTCACTCCTAAAATATAGAAGACAATTTTACATTAGGAATCTTATACTCTTTCTAAATTATCCTAGCCACTTGTATATATTTTTTCTCTCTCTTGTACATTTGCATCAGGAACCCTTTCCTACTCTTTATTTTTTTCACACACTTCCACCTTAGATTGGGAGACCGATACGTGTGTCTTCCACGCACGGATATATTCGTGCTTTCGGTGATTTTTTTCCAAGTGCCAAAAGATTGGGAGCTAGGATTGGGAACTCTTGGAGATGGATTTTTTCTATTCTTGCCAAAAAATCTTAGATTGGGAGACTTTATGGGGAACTCTTGAAGATGGTCTTAAGTGCTAACAACAGAATCAAATCAAACTATGGGACAATGCCTTTCAAAACTATAATATTTTTATGCCATCCAAAAATATGGTTTTTCATCAATGCCATTTATTTAGATTTTTCTTCAAAAAAATGCCACTGTTGTAGGCTTTAAGCATACTCCAAACATAACGCCATAAGAAAAATGCCACTGCTTAGGTGGAATCAATGAGGGAGAATCAGTGTTTTGATAGTTTGGTGGATCCAGCGACTGAAGATAACAAGTACTGATGGGTCAGAACAAAAACTAGTAGTGATATAAAAATTTTCGCTACCGGTTTGTGGCTAAAACCGATAGTACTATATCATTGTCGGGTCATAGCATAACCTGGCAGTGATTTGGTACATATCACGGTTGGCTCGTACCATGAACCGACAGTGATATATCACTGCCAAGTGGTGGTTTTAGCCTGTAGTAATAGACAACTTCACTGCTAGGTGTTTGGCTTTCCGCCAATTTTCAGGATCTTCGCCTTACCACCCGACAGTGATTAGTAGTCACTACTGGCCGAAGCACACCAGGCAGTGATTGCATGTTCTGGTGTAGTGCAGTTTGGAGATCCCTTAGGACGGTCTTTCTTGGGAGCCTACTGTGTACTGATGAAACTGGCCTAGCACTACTTCAGAAAACTTTACCGAGCCGGGCAGAAATGATTAACCAAGGCGGGCATCGCAATCGCCTTGGTCAAAAGGTCATGGTTAATGGGATATTTTCTGAGGCGGTTCGATGCCTACCTCGGCAAATCGAATAAAAAACAAAAAAAGGAAAACCCGTGGATATATGAGCCAGGTAGAAGGATAGATATGGGCCTTTTCTAGGCTATGAGCTGGGCCACTATTTTTTGGAGGTGGGCCTTATAGGGTGCCCACCTCAAAAATTGATTTATGGAGGTGGGCTCCGTAAAATGCCCGCCTTGGTTAAGTTTGATTAACCGAGGCGGTTGCATTCGGTTAATAGGCATTAACCGATACGGTTCCTTTACATTGCCCACCTCGATTAAGCATTAACCGAGGTGGTTGCTTGGCCGGCTTCCCTGCCACAAATAACTGAGGTGGACAGCTGGCCCAACCGTCTTGGAGGCCATTTTGAAAATGCCTCAAATAAGTTTTTGTGTAGTAGTGTAGGCTAGCTAGTTTTCGAACCAGCTTGAGCTAGTTTTGGTTGTCCAAGATGCAAATCGTGTTTAATTTTTCTTTAGAAACTCATCTTATCTCATGGAAACTTATAAATTGCGTGTGAAATAAATTTTCTACTGAGATAAGACCACCCCCTCTGTTTATATGAGAGGATCATGGCCAATAATTAAGAAATCTAGCTATCCAATCATCAAAAAAACAATCTATCTTACTTTTATCTCTTTCCTCAAGCTCCCCAAACCCTTTTTCTATCCGGCACTTCTCTTGATAAGATTTGCTAGTGTTTTAGGTAGCCTTGCCGATCCTAGCTAGATCCCTAATGGCTCTTATTGTGTTTAGACCTACCTTCGCTGCTTATCTTGGTCTTGTGTGGCCTAGACGATCTAGCTCTAGCTAGTGTGTTGGTGACGTTTAGCGTTAACAAATATTAAGAGGAAATTTTGCATTAGGATGCACGCTATAAGAGGGTATGGTCTAAATTTACATTGGTTTATCTTCCTCTCTTCTCTTTTTCTAAATGTGGAGAATAATTAACTCATAGTATTTAATATAATTGGGACTTAGTTTTAATGGTATCTAGTGGACCTAATAACCCAATCAAACCCAACAATCTCATTGAGTCCTGTATTTTTATTTGTATCCGTGGTCCATTCAGATTGTTAAGTTGGGGTTGTATAATAATGTTTAATAATAATTGTACAAAAGAATACTCGCGTGTTTGAAAATCAGAAGTGAATTTAATCTTGCTCATGTAGAATCACTTTTTTTTCCAAGCTACTCCCTCCATTCCAAATTATAAGTCGCTTTGACTTTTTTGTTTCATCCATTTTACCATGTATCTAGACATATTATTACATCTAGATGCATATCAAAATGGATATAACAGAAAAGTCAAATTGACTTATAATTTGGAACGGGGGAGTATGAGATTATCTAGGCCCCGTTTGGCACAGTTCAGCTTTACTAGTGAAGCTGTTTTTTTGGTGTTCAGCTCAATGATGAGCTCTACCAGTGAAGCTGAGCTGTTTTTCTCTTCTTGTTGGGCAAACCAGCTTCATATGGTGGAAGAAAAGATGAAATTACCATAGTGTCCTTAGCTTTTTTCCCTATTTTTTCCTCAACTCCTCACGACATCTCTTTCTTCCTTACTAGATGCTCGGTCGCGTGCGGGACCCATGGAGGCCAACGCACCGCTCATCCGGCAGCTCTTGCGAGCCCCGGTGGCCTAGCCCGGCGCCGCTCCCCAAAGGTCGCGCTATGGCGACTGCGCCCCCACCGGCCCCAGGGCCCTCCCCAAGACAACTCCCATAGATGGCGATAAAGTTGTAGCCACATGCCCCAGACGAAGCGTCCCAACCCCGCGCCCCCGACAGCGGTGCCCCCGATGTGTCGCGAGCCAGATGGCGGAGTCCTGGCCCTAGGCCCTAATGGCGGTGCTATGCCCCACGCCTCTGCACCTGCGCCCGACGACATCCACATGCCCGCAACTCCTGTCGTGCCCTCAGCGGGCGGCACTCCAGCAAGCGATGCCTCGGCGAGCTGCGCTCCCGGTAGGCAGTGCCCCGGCGAGCCGTGCCACACTCCCGGTGGTCACACTCCAGCGACGGCACCCTAGCGGCCGTGGCCGGCTCCCTCCCGCGAGCGTGCGTGCACTCTCTCCCTCTCTTGGGCAAAAGTTGTCTTTTGTGCACAGTGGGGCCTACATATGAGAGATGAAGCTGGAATAAGCTATTGGATAAAAAAAATAGCTTCACCCTACTAGATAAAAAAATAGCTTCACCCATGAAACTGTTCTAGAAAACGGTGTTGGGCGTTTGGCAAAAAAACAGCTCAAAACAGCTGATGAAGTTGTTGGTGAAACTATAACACCCTCGATGTTTCCGCTTAAACAACTTGCTAAACTATGTCATGAACATTATGTTTATGTGTCAATGCATGTGATAAAGTGTGTAGATCAATTTCCGTAACTCAAAACGATCAACAAAAGTGTTAAACGAAAGTTGATTCAATAGTCATGTTATATCACTTAGGGTTTAAAACCAATTTTTATTAAGCAAAAAATACTATAGAATATGTATGTGACACTTAAATAAAGTTGGAAGTACAAACTTGGTAGATGACAATACAACTTTTGCTTCGGTAAATAAATGTTATTCAATAGTATTTTTGATAGCTCAAGGATTGAAGTTGGAATTTAATTCCAGCCTCTAGAACTAAAATGATCAAGTCTAAAAACCTAATGACGATGCCGTTTTGGCATTTAAAATTTGATTAAATTTCTTAAACACTAGATTCTTGTTTTTGCATTGTTGGTTGTACCAAAGCGAGTACATGAGCATGGTGTAGGTCGAAGTCCTGTTGGAGATCACGTTGCTCTTGTAAAAATTACCTAAACTTCGTTAAAACATGTTGCGGTCAGGTTTTGGCGCTCTGTTCGTGAATCAGCGCCTAGCCTGACGAACCTATTTTGGTGTGTCTATCGCTCTCGGTAGTTCACCTAAGTTTATGTTTGATGCTCCTTGGGATAGCCTTTAGGACCCTCTTGAGCCTTGGCAAATTGGTTTGGTCTCAACCGAGCTGGGTTGGTTTTGGTTGGAGCTTTAAAATTCATGCACACCACTGATAGTAGCCGCTCGGTCTAGGCTCATGGTCACCACACGTGGGGTGCTACCATTGCCTAGCTCACGCATGAGGTTGATGTCACGCATCGACTGTGATTTGGCTCGCTGCTACGCGCATGTCATGCTTAGGCGAATGGCTGCAGTGCCACACGCAGAGCATGTCGTGGCCACGGCGGAGGGGGCTCGGCAGACATGGTGCCCGCCTCAGCCTTCAATCCACCTACCGCATCGAGCACTCGAGCCATCCTATGTTGTCGCGTCTACGTCATTGGCTTTGGCTCCAGTGGGCAATGGGACTCTTCCCTACCCTACCGCTAGCCGCCATAGAGGGCTCTGCTCGGGTTTGGTCGCTTCGAGTTATGCGCGTCACACCAAATCACCGGCCTCGTTGCCTTTGTGCGTGAGCTTGCTGTCGTCACCGACTGGAGTCTCGCTTTAACTCGCTCAACCCTCTCGAGCTCACCCGTTTGCCCTCCAACGTGGTCTTAGCCATAACCCCATGCCTCCGCCTTTCTAATTCACCTAGCTCAAGGCTTTTCAGCCCATCTCCTCATGCCAGTAGGTAGCATAGGAAGCCAGCTAGTTGCCCTGACTGTACCTAGTCCCAGTAGATGTCCTTCACCGCGTCAATTTGAGGTTCTACTCGTCGTGGGCCATGGTCATCGCTATGACCTGGAACTAGGGAGAGAGGTAGGATTGGAGATATTAGTTCGATTGCATGAGGCCATAAACTTGCCTTGACCCCCTCCGCTTGGTGCTTGTGTTGTTTTGTCCAGGGAGTCCACCATTGGAGCGGTGGTGCACCGGTGTTACTCTCGGCACACCGTGGTGAGGTGCGGGCACACATGGCTAGGTCGCCTCGTCACTCCACTACCTCAACCCCCCACCACAGCGTGAACCCTGTTGAGCTACATGTGCTCATCCATCACCACCACCACCTCGGTAGAGCCTTAGGTCGCTGGAACGAGCATGCCATGGCATGGCTCCACCTGTCACTAGGGCAAGCCCTCGGTAGTGTGTCGTTAAGCTCCCCACCGCTACCTAGGAGTGCGCTCTTAGCGGTAGGCAAAGGTCGGCTCCTTACCCTCATGGTAGTGAGCTCGGGGTGCCCAGCGTAGCTGCCCATGTCGCTGGTCACCATGTCGGCGAACGTGGGGTCGAGCAGGGACCTCCCCATTGTGAAGGCAGAAACAATCAGGGTCCTTAGTGCAAAGCTTGTCTCTGGTGTAATAGTGCTTAGTGACGCCGCGTGATAATCTGTTACGCTGAGAGTTTTTCTGCAAAAGGTGTGGGGGTGCAAGCGAGCTCCCTATTGTGGGCTGATTGTTGGGCCGGCCTGCTACACGCGCGGGCTCCCCGTCGTGGGCCGTTTAGGTTGCTGGGGCGAAATCATTGGCCACTGGTTTTTCCTTTTTCTAAAGCGTTTTCCAAATTAGTTTCTAAGGTGAAATTGTAAATTCAAGATAAATTTGTGTAGATGTCTAAAAATTGTGAAACTAATTTTGGTAAGTTTCTAAAATCATGATCTATCTATTAGTGTATTTTGTTCACATAGCTTCATAGAATTTTTAAGAGTAATTTAGTTGATTTCAAGCACTTAGGAATGTTAAAACATAAATTTGTAGGAATTATTGCGATGAATTGGTAGTAGCATTGGCTTTGAAATTTTTATAGTAAATTCCTAACATTATTAAGTGCTCACTGAAAAATTTTGTATCTTCTAAATAATTAGTTTGCCGAGGTAACTAATGATCCTTAGTTTATACATATAGTAAATAAAAGAAAATAAAGAAACACCTAGGGATTTTATAGCTAAAACATTATGGGAAATTAGCGCTTTGTTCGACAATGTGGATACGTCGCCTAGTACGTTTGTCATTAAGACTGACTTGTTAGTTAGTAGTGTAATTACATTTTAGAGTTGCAATTATCGTGGTTATTTATATTTCTGTGTCATGTCCACGAATATCAAAATAGGCACAACGACGGACCATAAAGTCATTTGGGGAAAATAGGAGCACGGATAAATGGATGGTCGTGTCACCACGATGGAATGCTAATCTTTTGGTTATATCTTACCCAGATAAGCCCTGGTGCATAACCCATATTATTCTACACTTTAATTTATGCTTGTGCATTAAGTTTAAGGAGTTGAATAAAACCCACTTGCATATATATATCCTTATCCTATAAGTTTTACTAGTATGACAGGATCTTGTAGATTGCTATGCTTTAGGACTCCGATAGAAGTCGGGTGATTCACTATCACTCGCGAGAGATAGGAAATATATTATTATGGTTATTATATTATTATCACCTGGAATATATATGAAAGGAAATGGAGACCAGACAGGGATATGGTATGGGTATTGGTGGGTGTAAGAGGTTGTGTCCCACGGCCAATAGGGCATAGCTTGGTTACACTATTTTCCCTATCCGTGTCGGTTAAGGACCGACCATTGCATTGGGTTCTAGTCAAGTCATAGACTTATTATCCTGAGCACATACTTGTTTATGGGAGCAGGGAAGGCCCGTTGCTCTCTTGTCGTGGGTTCTGGCTCTTTCCGGACCGACTGATTAGAGGTGGGGATGGTGGAGGTCTAAGCACACTAAGTCTAAGACTTAGGTGTGGGTGCTTGGAGTCCAAGTTTGGATAGAGACCTGGACCCCTTGATAGGAGAGTGGTGGGTTGGTCCTGCTTGTGCTTGGGGTACAAGCGGAGCGTGTGTTTCAGGGTATCCAGCTGGGCACATTGATTCGCGAATCACTGGGTAATCCGGTATGACTTGTCTACGATCTAGCACCATAGTAAGAACTGGAATATGAAAGATGGTAAAATGGTTCTAATTGCTTACCACCTGCTTGAAAGTAGCATATGTGCTTACATAGAATGGTTAGTTAATCAACTAATGATGACTGTTAATAAAATTTGATATAAGGACGCATGTGTTAGTAATGCTTCCTGTAGATGCAATAAAACCACAAGCCAGATAGCCTTGCATATCCTTTAAGCCTTTTTTTCCTCCTGACGGGTAAGTCTTGCGGAGTACAATTGAGTACTCAGGGTTTATTCTACCCTATTGCAGGTGATAGGAACATGGGGAGCTGACACTTGTGTGTGAAAATCTCCTGGTGGGCTCAGCGAGGATTTTCTTAATGTTGCGGACATAGAGTTTATTTGAAACTTCCACCCAAAATATTTTACAATGGAAAACTTATAACATGTTATGATGTATATAAAGGATCATCATGTTAATGGTTAACTTGTCATTCAATGATTTTATTTCCACTAAAACTCTGATAACATGGTTACATTCCGCTGTTATAAACAATAAATATTATAGTCTGATGTTGCATGGAAGGTGATGTAAGAAATGACTTAAGAATGTTGTAAGCTTTATTCTCTCATTTGTGATCTTGATGGGAAAATATGGATTTTTGGGTTCCCCCTTGGGGTGTGTTCAATAGAACTGCCTGATGTAGCTCACCTTTGGGGTGCTTAGTGTCCAGTGGAAGACAAGCGCCTCCGTAAGTGAGTTATGTCGGACGGTTCTGCCATAGAAACTGTGCCAAATAGGCCCTTATATTATTCTTAAAATTGAGTAAATTAAAATTTATATTTAGTCACATCATACAAATTTCAATATCCAAATACCTAAGCACATGTGTTCCAATCAGGAAAGCACTAATAACAAATCCTATGTTGTAAAGACCAAATAAAAGTTGTAATGATAATTTTCACCCTATTTTTCAGCACTACTACAACATTACTTTTCAGCGAAGAAACAATGTTCTCTCATAACAAATCAGCATCAGCAACCGCCGCCAAATTTCAGCGAACCGAACAGTGGCTTTGTTACTCAATGAAACTCCATGGTAGATAAAAAATGGCACATTATAATTAATAGTAGTAGTAATGATCGAGCTAGCTGTATGTTATTGATTGCGTCTGATTGCATCTAATTAATAAGCAACGAGAAAAAAGCAAAAAATAATCTAGGAAAAGGATCCATGCAAGGTGCAAGGTGCAAGTGCAGTGCTTTGTTGTAGTGGTCACAAGAAGGAAGGCATGAACCACACCGGCGACGGCCATTGGCGATGCTTGCCGAGCGCACCTATCTTCTCTACCCTGCTGGCCTTTAGGCTATAGACGCCAACGTCCTTGAGCTCGTCTATGAGCTCGGTGTCGTCGGAATCGCAGTTAGCATTGGGCAAGCAGGCACCCCCGATGTCATCGTCAGTGAAGTAGACACAGCCGGGTGTGATGCCCTAGTCCTCCCTCATCGACAGGCACAATGATCCATTGACGCTGACAAAGATTGCGGCGTCGCTAATGTCTGTCGCCTCATCCCACTGGCCTTTGTCGTGGTCTAGTATCTGGACCTTAAAGAAGACACGCATGTTCTCAGAGTTAGAGCGATACTGACTAATAGATCATTAGGATCGACTATCAGCAGATCTAGCATGTATGAACTTGAATTTAGGATATGGTAAACCCTAAAATATGAACTAGTGCTAGGAAACACAGAGAGAGATAGGGATGCAGTATTAGCAAACCATCGGTCGCCTTGGAGGTAGACGAGCTGGCCATGGCATTGGTGTTGGTGACGCGGTGAAGGCGTAGAGTAGTAGTGGAGTCCAGCGACGGTGTGGATGTCATAGTGGAGGCGTAGTCACAGAGGCGGCTGTGAAGACACGGTGATGGTGGTTTCCCGTCGCTGGCAGCGCCCTATCTCTAGATCAGCTTAGGGTTAGGATATAAGTGGGGTTTGTGGTTCTACGAGCATCTTTTCTATACTTGTATTCTCAAGACTAATTATATGATCCTAGACTTTATGTTTCACAATATAATACTTTATGTCAATGTGTTTGGTAGCACCACTTGACTTATTGTTGTGAGCATAACATACTGTTGGATTATTATCGTAGTATAACTTGAGTAGCTTATGTATGTCGTCTACCACTTTCAACTCAGGCATGAACTTCTTCAGTCTATTTACCTGCCCTGTGGCCTCATAACACGCTACAAACTCGGCATACATCATAGACGATGTAGTGACGGTTTGCTCTGAGCTTTTCCACAATATAGCTCCTCCTACGAGAGTGAATATATATCCTGACATGGATTTTCTATCATCTCCCGCATAATCTAAATTTGTATATCCCTTTATGTGTAGGTGAAAGGACCTAGGATGCCACCTAAAGGGGGGTGAATAGGCATTTCTAAAAATTAACACCTTTAAATGCGAAAACGATTTAGTAATGGGAGTTTCCAAAATAGAAACTCCAAATTAAGAGTAATACCACCCCTCACAAGTTAGCCTATAAGTAAATAAATAATATTAAATAATCCTAGGAGCCTAGAACCTACAACACAAGAGTTAGAACATAGATCAAATAAATTTAGCACTGAGCTCTAATACCAGACGTGTCCAGTATACATGTGTTCTGCAGAACAACCCCAAACTTGCTCCTTTTGATTTCAATCTTCAGACCAACCTGTAGGCACCCACTAAAGATAGTGCCACATGCAGGTAACCTGCACAAGAGCTAGAGCAATACAAATATCAAATAAAATGTGAATTGAGACATGTTATTTGTTTTACCGAAGTTCGGACTCGTTCGAGTCCTACTCTCTGTTGAGGGGCTACGGGCGACCCAGCGAAGGTCAGCCCTAGAGGGTACCACAAAGGTCACTCTAGCCAGAGTCTTTTCCAACTCCTTTTCCTCTTTCCACTAGTTGATTCCAAGCCGGTGGAATCGATCGTTACAAACTTTCTGAAGCACACCACAATCTTTCAGGTGCTCTGCGGTGACGCCTAGCCATCTAGGACCAAAGAGTCCAATAGTAATAAATGCAAATCACGAGATTGACAATATGCACAAGTGCTCAAGTGGTTGGATTGCTCTCTTTTTGAATTTCTCTCAACCCACTAATGGATTAGGAAATTTGGATCACACACTCACTAAGAGAGGGTTTAGGAGAGTTGGCAAAGCTCAAAAAACATGCTAGAGGATCAGCAAAATTAGCAGCATCTAAAGGTAGAGGCTTGGGGTTATTTATAGCCCCTTTGAAAAACTAGTCGTTTTATAGTCGTTATCATACCGGACCGGATACGTCCGGTATGCATACCGGACGCCAACGGTAACTAAGTTAAAATATGCGAGGTGTCCAAACTCCCGAAGCTTACCGGGACTTCTGACTGTTGAAACTCCCGACCAACACAAGTCAGAACTCCTGACCCTCAACTCATTTGAAAACTAGCTGTTGGGCTCTGGCCACTATACCGGACACGTCTAGTATGCATACCGGACATGTCCGGTGTGACCAGGCAGTCAACTCTGCAAGTCAGTTAAGCACGATACGTCGAAACTCCCAACGATTGCTAGAACTCCCGACGAACCTACCTTGAGAATACCAAGAATTTTATTGGCTGGGCGAATACCAAACACGTCCGATATTGCTAGACCAGCAAAAAACAAATTAGCTCTTTTGTCTCTCAAACAATCAAAACTCACATGGGTTGGCATGAGCACTTATGAATGATTATCTATTGTCACACTCAATTTTAAGGATAAAATTAAATGCATAAAACTCATGTGTGCCTAGGGATCAATCACATGCATAAGTTGACAAATTATAAAAAGTATCATCACGGTGTATCTTACATCACGATTAATACCATCACATAGTCTTACACAACACAACAGAAAATAAAAAGGTAGCTCTCTCATGGTAGCTCCCTTGTGGTAGCTCCTACACAGGGATGATCAACTGGTTAACCACGAGCCTAAAAGTCCTCTAGAAACTCCTCATACTCATTGACATCTGTTATCCATCTGGGATTTTTATCCAAATATTGAAAGTAAACAAGCATAAGTACTTCCCGTACTTAACAAGGTAACATGGGGTTATGAAAGCTCAAAAAGGATGACTCTGGTTTACTGCGGTTACCACTTTTAGTAAGTCAAGATTTTATCATCAACTATTATCAAGTTATGCTTAAGCCCCAATTATACCCACATGATCAGATATGAATCAATTGTATCATATTATCATCGTAGAACATCATAAATAAACAACAACAAATAACCAGTTATTCTATGAGTTTTTTGGGCCACTCATGACTGTGAGCACGGCTGTTATAACAGTTTGTAACACTCTACAGAGGTTGTGCACATTCACCGTGAGTTGTGATTCCCATATGCCCGGGTTAATTACTCCCATATCACTGCCAAGGTGAGCGAGCGGGGTACACTATGAAGCCATTTCATAGGTTTCGATAACAAGTTAGGGCAGCTAGGTTTCCTTGGTAGGCAGATGTAGGAACCCCCCTTTCCTATGGCATAAATCCTTCGTGGCTATACATATAAGAATAGGGGCAGTC
Organism: Miscanthus floridulus; assembly: GCF_019320115.1. Lineage (NCBI taxonomy): Eukaryota > Viridiplantae > Streptophyta > Magnoliopsida > Poales > Poaceae > Miscanthus > Miscanthus floridulus. The sequence continues at coordinate 7,268,898 of NC_089590.1, forward strand.
CTATACCCAACGTGGTAAGCCCCTTTTGCGCCATAAAGGTAACCTCTAACAAGCTAGAAAAGGTCCTATTACTGAGCTAAAGTCAGAGCCATGTGACCCTCATGGTTGCACAGTCAGTCCTAGATTTTGCCGACAGATAAGTCCTTATGGAGGGCTGAGAGCATCATGATCAAAAGTCATTTGCTCCTTCGCCCTATAATTCAGTTGTTTAAAAGCAACTTTTACCTTTTCTTTCCACAGAATCATTATTGAATATGTAGATCATGTACAGTTACGTTGAGCGCTAGGAACTACCCATTTGCATATAACATGTAGGAGACAAGGAAAACAAGATATTCAACCCCTAGGATGTCCTTATGGGTATCAAAATTAGACACATGCAAATGAGTAATTAATAAATGGTGAATAGGACATCAAGGTAGATCCCATGCTATACTTGCCTTGGTTAACAAACTCCTGCTAGTCCTACTGGTCGTCAAAGAACTCTTGGTCTCCAACGTTCTCCTCACCATCTGAACTCAACCAACAAAGCAACATACAAGCATTCCAAAGGCATTCATGCAAAGCAAACAAACCTATCATTAGAACAGTACACCAGCAGTATAGAAAACAAAATAAAATATTTATGAAAAAGATTCTATGTCTCGCTATGATCACGTCAACACGAAGATCATAAAAAATGGAGCTAAAACACGAAAGTTATGAATTAAATGGGGTTTCCTATAGCAATTTATTTAATTAAATCTAACCTCAAAATTTAAATGTTGCAAACATGTTTGACAGTGGTATTAACAAGTAGAGAACTTTATTATGAATCTAACGCAATTTGAACGGGTCGATTTGGAGCTAAAACGATGATTTTATAAGCAAAACAATGCAGTGGCATTTCTGTAAATAGAATGAAATATTTTTTAATTTAAATAAATCAAATCTGGGATATTTAAACCGGCCGAGGACTGCGGGTTCAAATAGGCAAAACTTGGGGTCTCTTTAGTAAAAATACCCGCGACGGGGAATCGGCCATCCGTAGCCGTTGATCAAGTGATGGACAGCACATATTAGAGCTGGTGGGAGAGAGAGAAGGCCGGTGGCCGGAACAGTGCCGGCACGGCGGCGCTGCCATGGCCGGTGGCGAGGAGGTCGCTGGTGCAATCGATATAGGCCCTACAGGCCATGGTTTGCCCATCCGAGAGCACCGGGGAATAGGGAAGGTGAAGGCGACCTCGCCCAGGCCAAGAACATGGTCGGAGGATGTGGGCGACGCGGTGGTGGCCATGGCCGGCGACATGAAGCTCCTAGGCACACACGGATAGGGCCCTAGAGGCCATGATTTACGAAAGTAAAGGCATGGGGAGAAGGAGGGGAACAAGGGGGTCTCACCGCGGATGAAAATGAGGACAAAGGCGGCTCGGGGACGGCGGACCGCGCGGAGGAACAGACATCGGCGGATTCCGACGCATCTATGCGGCGGTTTCGGCTTCCGCATGCTCGGGTGAGTTCAAGAGTGGAGCGGGGGAGGCAGCAGGGAGGGCGGCGACGAGCTTAGCTCCTTTATAGAGGCCGAGGCACAGGGGAAGACGCTCCCATGATGTGAGGTGGGCGCAGCGGCGGTTCCGCCTTGATCGGGCGCGGGACGCGGGAGGTGGGCGACGGCGCTGACGAGCGGGCCTAGGCGGTTAGCGGTAGAGAAGGAGGGAGGGCGCGATGGCAACGGTTGCCTGCCTCGATTGGGCTGGCCCAAGAAGAAAACGGGAGAAGAGGAAAGGAGAAGGGGAAGGGGGCGAGCGGGCTGGCGGGGAGTTGGGCCAGCAGGCCGAAAATGAAGAAGGGAAGGGAGAGAGATTAATTTCCTTTTCTTTTTCCAAATCAAATTTCCAAATGATTTTTTAATCCTTTTGATTTTAAATCAAAACCACTCAGCATATTAAATACAATGCTACAACATAAGTGCATCAACATGTAGATATCCTTATGATTGATTTTAATTTCACATAAATTATTATTTTCCCATATTTGAATGCACACATAATAACATAAATAAATCAAATTTAACTATTTAAAAAAATGCAAATTTTAGGATGTTACATCTATCAACATGATGCATCCCTCTTAATAGTACGACATACCTATTAAACTCAAGATCAAAGGAAAAATGAATTTATACCACTTGAGTTGATCTCTTTTATATTGATGTCGTCTCTTTCAATCTTCATCAAGTAAGGGTGCCAACATGTTGATATTGATTTTTTCACTTGAGCATAGCCATCTTGAGCATGTGACTTGATTCTATTTATCAAATATGAATAATCCTAAATGTATCAAGTCACTTCCATCAAACACTCCAATAGTGATTTGATCCTCCACATCAACATGACCATCATAGCTTGATTAGTACCTCAACTAAATGCGAGTACTTCCTTCTTCACCCTAGCTAGGTTCTTCGACCGCCAAGCCATTGCTTGCCCTTCACCCTTGCTTAGTACCTCGAAGCATTTCTTTGCTATCTTCACCTTCTCAAGCCATCAAGTCACATCTTGTGTTGAATCATCTATTCATTTGTATTGTTATCTTTTTCATTTCAATTTAGCAAGCTTCAAATATGAGATCATTCCATATGCAATCCCTCATGTCTCATTAATTAATTCTTATCATGCTTGCTTTCACATAGTACAAGAAAATCCCACAATAAATAAGTCTTTGTATGAATTCTATTTGCAATGTTGTCTTGTGCTTGAACTAGATTGTTTATACAACAACACAACATTTTGGCTTTTGAGTTTCCAAATTCATTTCCAAATCAAATTTCCAAATTCATTTCCAAATGATTTTTGAATCCTTTTGAGTTTAAATCAAAACCACTCAACATATTAAATACAATGCTACAGCATGAGTGCATCAACATGTAGATATCCTTATGATTGATTTTAATTTCACAAAAATTATTATTTTTCTATATTTGAATGCACACATAATAATATAAATAAATCAAATTTAACTATTTAAAAAATACAAATTTTAGGGTGTTACAATTCTACCCCCTTAAGATGAATCTCATCCTCGAGATTCGGATGATTGCTTACTCAAACAGTTGTGGATAAGTCTTTCGCAAATCCTCTTCTCTTTCCCAAGTAGCATCATCCTCTGTATACCGATTCCACTGTACCTTGCACATTTTTATAACTCGGCTCCTTGTAACTCTTTTTGCCATCTGTAAGATCTTTATTGGATACTCTTCATATGTGAGATCTTCCTTAACAGCAAGTTCTTCTAAAGGAATCTGCTCTTCTGGTACTCGCAAACACTTCTTTAATTGAGAAACATGAAACACATCGTGCACGCCTGACAAACTCTCAGGTAGTTCCAACTGATAGGCTACTTCTCCATGTCTCTCTAGGATCTTGAAAGGTCCAATATACCTCGGTGCCAACTTTCCCTTCATATTGAATCTTTTCACACTTCTCATTGGTGACACCTTCAAGTACACATAATCTCCAACTTCGAAAGTCAGCTCTCTTCTACAAGTATCAGCGTAACTCTTCTATCGGGACTGAGCCACTCTCAAGTTTTCTCTAATCATTCTCACTTGTTCTTCTATGTCTCTAAGGACATCGGGTCCAAACACTTGAGTTTCACCAGTCTGATTCCAAAACAAAGGCATTCTACATTTATACCCATACAGCGCCTCAAAAGGTGACATCTTGAGACTCTTTTGGTAACTGTTGTTGTACGAGAACTCAGCATATGGAAACCTCTTGTCCCAACTAGTACCATATTGTAGTGCACAAGCTCTCAACATATCTTCCAAAATCTGGTTGATCCTTTTAGTTTGTCCATCAGTTTGTGGGTGGTAAGCAGAACTAAAATTCAACTTTGTCCCCAAAGATCTATGTACTTTTTGCCAGAATTGTGACGTAAATTGAGTGCCTCTATCAGACATAATTTTTTTTGGAACATCATGTAAGCACACTATCATTTCCATGTACAACTCTGCTAGCCTTACACCTGTATAGGTAGTCTTGACTGGTAGAAAGTGAGCAACCTTGGTGAGTCGATCCACTATTATCCATATTGAATCATAACCTCTTTGACTGCGGGGCAGACCTACTATAAAATCTATACAAACTTCTTCCCATTTCCATTCAGGAATCTTCATTGGTTGTAGCAACCCTGTAGGTCTTTGATGCTCAGCTTTCATCCTTTGACAAGTATCACACAAAGTCACATACTCTGCCACATCTCTCTTCATACCATACCACCGATACTTCTCTTTGAGATCCAAATACATCTTGGTACTTCTAGGATGTATAGAAATAGCAGACTCATGTGCCTCTTGCAGAACAGCATCACAGATAGCCTTCACTTCAGGTACACATATCCTTTTCCCAAACCAAAGAGTACCATTCTCATCCATTCTGAATCCTGGTGCCTTTCCAAGCATTATATTCTCCGCTATCTCCTTAAGTTTCTCATCCTCCAATTGTCCTTTGCATATCTCTTGCTCCAAGGTAGGCTCTATCACCAATTCCATTGCATTAGTGACAAACCTCAAGTTGAGATGCTCCATTTCAGCACACAACTCTACTGGCATAAATGTCATCCGAAGTCCATTGGCATAGCTCTTCCTGCTAAGTGCATTAGCTATGACATTTGCTTTTCCCGGATGATAATGCACTTTCAAATCATAGTCTTTGATCAATTCTAACCAACGACGTTGTCTCAGATTCAGGTCTGACTAGGTAAAGATATACTTCAAACTCTTGTGATCTGTATAGATATCACTCTTATGCCCAATTAGATAATGTCTCCAGATCTTCAAAGCATGAACCATAGCTGCCAATTCTAAGTCATGAGTTGGGTAGTTCAACTCATGCTTCCTCAATTGTCTAGAAGCATATGCCACCACTCTTCCTTCTTGCATAAGAACACATCCAAGGCCCAAACAAGATGCATCACAATATATAGAGAAGTTCTTGCTTAAATCTGGCAAAATCAACACTGGAGCTGTAGTCAATCTCTTCTTTAGCTCATCAAAGTTTGCCTGGCATTTATCAGACCATACAAATTTAGCATTTTTTCCAATAGAGCTGTCATAGGCTTAGCAAGCTTGGAAAAACCTTTAATGAACCTTTTGTAGTATCCAACCAATCCCAAAAAGCTACGAATCTCACTTACATTGGTTGGTGGTTTCTAATTCAATACATTTTGTACCTTGCCCAAATCCACTGCTATTCCACCATTGGAGACAACATGACCTAGAAAAGAGACCTCCTTCAACCAAAACTCACACTTGCTCCGCTTAGCATACAACTTATATTCTCTAAGCTTTTGCAAGACCAACCTTATATGTTCAGCATGTTGTTCTTCAATCTTGGAGAATATCAGTATGTCATCAATGAATACCACCACAAATTTATCAAGAAACTCCATGAACACCTTATTCATCAGATATATAAAGTATGCAGGTGCATTGGTCAATCCAAAAGACATAATGGTATACTCATACAAGCCATACCGTGTAGTGAATGTTGTCTTGGGTATGTCCGAGTTTCGAATCTTTAGCTGATGGTAACCTGAGCGGAGATCAATCTTGGAGAACACATAGGCTCCTCTCATCTGATCAAACAAATCATCAATCCTTGGCAAAGGGTATTTATTCTTGATAGTAACCTCATTAAGTGAACGGTAATCCACACACATCTGTTGGGTACCATCCTTCTTATCCACAAAGATCACAGGTGCCCCCCATGGGGAAGAACTGGGGCGTATGAAACCTTTTTCTTGCAACTCTTTTAGTTGTTTCTTAAGCTCTTCTAATTCATTAACCCCCATTCTATATGGATGTTTAGCTATTGGTGCAGTTCCAGGTAATAATTCAATAATGAATTCAATGTCATGGTCAGGTGGCATACTTGGCAAGTCATCGGGGAAAACATCTAGGAACTCCTCCACAACACGATCTTGTTTATTGGCATCACCATCCAGCTGGTTCGCAGTGGCCGTTGGCTGAGCTTGCACTACCACTTCTACACAGATTCTATCTCCATTGGGTGATGTCACAACAATAGATCTCTCTTGACACTGAATCACTACTCGATGTTGTTTCATCCAATCCATACCTAGAATAAGATCAATTCCCACTGTTCTCAACACAATAGGTTTCACTTTAAAGTCTACCCCCCTTAAGGAAATGCTAACTGAGGGACTCCAATAAGAAGCTGACATGCTACCTCCCGGTGAATTTACTAGTATGGGGTTTTTTATGGCATATAAAGGTATGCTATGCATTCTAACAAAAGCTTGGGAAATAAATGAATGCGAAGAACCTGAATCAAAAGGTATTGTAGCAGAGATAGAGTTAACACTAAACGTACCCAACATGACCTCGTGTGTCTCTTGAGCTGCATCAGATGACACATAGTTCACTTTAGCAGTGTGAGGTGGTTGGGCATTGAACTTCGGATTGCCATTCTAGTTCTATGGAGCTTGCTGGTTCGGCTTCTTTGGACACTGATGAGCATAGTGACCTACTTCTCCACAGCGGTAGCATGCATTGGGGTTATTGGGTACACCACTCTTCATAGGAGCATTGTTGGGCATTCCCTAGCGTGATGCCAAATTGTCGGTCTGTTGCTGGGGACGTTGATTACCAAACTATTGCTGGAACTGATTGCGCTGAGGATACTGACCACGGTTTCCCTGGTTAGATGGTCCTTGATTCCTCTACTGAAAACCCTGTTGGGGATAGGCACATGGGTGGGTGTTGCTTCTAGAAGCTTGCCCTTGAAGCCTCCTCTTCTTGGCTTCCATCTCTTTGCGCTTATCGTCAATCACAATAGCGTGGTTCACCAATGACTGAAAGTTAGGGTATGTGTTGGACATAAGCTGGAGCTGTAGGCCATCATAAAGTCCCTTGAGGAAGCGGCGTTGCTTCTCCCTATCCTTGGCTACATCATTTGGAGCATAGCGTGATAGTTGAGCGAACTTGTCATGATACTCCGCCACAAACATGGATCCTTGCTTAAGGGATCTGAATTCCTCCTGCTTTAACTCCACTAGTCCATCGGGGATATGATATGACTATAAATTGTCCTTGAATTCCCGCCAGGTGATAACAGGAGCATCATTGGGGTGTCCATACTGAAAAGAATCCCACCAATCCTAAGCTGCTCCCTAGAGTTGACCAGAAGCATACAACACCTTCTCAAGCTCATTGCATTGTGCTATGTTAAGTTGTTTTTCCACAGCACGCAACCAATCGTCTGCCTCCAAGGGGTCTGAGGCATGGGTGAACACCGGAGGGTGACCCTTCATGAATTCTCCACACTTGTCTCTAACCTGAACAGGCGATAGTCCTCTTGCAAGTTCGTTATCCAAGCGTTGCATCATGGCTTGCATCAACTGTGCGTGCATGCCCATCAATTGCTCCATAGTCACTAGTGGCGGTGGTGGTGGATTCATGGGAGCACCACGACCATGACCATAGCCTCTGCCTCTTCCTCCTCTTGCGGCCATCTGCTTTCCAAACCAATGCGCAAAATTTTAGAGATTTCCAAATTATAGTGAACTTATAAAAGATAAGGAACAACGCTGAGGATTTTCTGGACAAGATTCAAGTACAGCAGTTCGGTAAATCTGTCATAACTTGAGTTTCAGAGACCCAACAGAGATGTACTAAGAATGGTTAGAAAGCTTAGGAGATCAGCTATAACTTTTATTTAGAACACTTTTATAGATTCGGATATACACATGGTCAAAAATAGAGCTAAACCGAATTGGTTCTAGGTTCCAGTCTGCGCAGAAACATCAACTTGTGACAGCTAGATCTCACAAACCTAAACAGATATCAATGTGATTCTAGAGACATTTGAAAGATACAGAAGTCTAGATATCTCCACAAAAATTTTAGAATTTTTGGTAGCCCAGATTTCGAGATACAAGATAAAGAACACAGACTACTCTAGAAAACAGCACAGCAGAGATATGATAAATCAACCCATCTGCATTAAGACCTCATCTAAACTTAAGGTTCAAACCTATGGAATTTTTGGACATGCCCACAAACTTCCAGCAATTAAACAAACTCCAAATCATCCAAGTTCATAATTAAAGACATCTAATCACTAAAGTTCACAAAGACAAAATAAGACCAGACATGACACACGAACTAACAACGTCGTAACTTTAAACAAGGCTCCAAACACCTATGGGGCGGTGTCAATCATGGTGAATGATCGGGGTTTCTTCTTGTAGATCGGTGGCAGCCCAAGTTGAGCATGCAGTTCGTCAACCTGCTTCTGGAGACGCCTCTCAGCCCTTTGCAATGCACGCAGCTCTCCCTTGACTTCTTCATCTACCCCCTGCATGGCATGGACATGTCGCACTGTTGCTTCTAGAGTTAGATCACTTTTTGGTGGTGCCAGGACCTACCAAATACCCTCATGATCATTGTGAGAAAGGAACCTGAAATGATCCTCCTTCATGGCCTCAAAACGATGACCATGGTAGTAGATGTAAGCGTCCTGCGCTGCATCTTCCATGCCATCCAATGCATGAGCCCGTCTAGCAGTGGCGCTATGGACAGTCTCCACCTCATGTGCATTCTTCATGTCGTTCCAGGCGGTGACAACTAGCTCTACCTTCCAAAAAGTTGCCTCCAAAGGGTGCTGGTACTCTGCACAGTGATAGTTGATGGAGGCATGCAGGTCAGTGTAGTAGTCATCCAGCACCTGAGTAAGGAGAGTGTGGTAGTAGGCTGTCTCTAGGGCCTGCTTGAAGTAGTATTTGCACGTCTAGCCCATCTCCTCATCCACCACAAGGACAGCTGGAGGTGGCACAGGCATTGGTGAAGTAGCTGATGACTCTGTTGGTGTAGCTACAACAGCATAGATAGGTGCAACAGCTAGAGTAGGAGCAGGTGCAGGTGCAGGTGTTGGGGTAGCCATCCACTCCTCATCTTCCTCGATCAAGGGTTCCACCTCATCATCGGAGATGACCACAATCTCCTTCTCCACCTGTGGAGCACGGGGGGTGAACATGGCACGGTAGCCTACAGTGCTGAGGCGGGCGGTCTTCGGGGTATGAGGCATCTATAGATTTAGGGTAAGATAGAATTAGAATCAACAATTTTATATAATAGATTAAGGTATGAAAAGCGTAAATATTTTAATAAAATAACAAGAATGAGATAGTAAGCATGAAACCAGTGGAGCAAAGATGCTAAAACGACCATCTCTAACTAGGCTTGTGTCCTACAGTAAACATGTCTCTAATACCAATTTGTCACACCCAATTTTAAGGATAAAATTAAATGCATAAAACTCATGTGTGCCTAGGGATCAGTCACACGCATAAGTTGACAAATTACAAAAAGTATCATCACGGTGTATCTTACATCACGATTAATACCATCACATAGTCTTACACAACACAACAGAAAATAAAAAGGTAGCTCTCTCATGGTAGCTCCCTTGTGGTAGCTCCTACATAGGGATGGTCAACTGGTTGACCACAAGCCTAAAAGTCCTCTAGAAACTCCTCATACTCATTGACATCTGTTATTCATCCGGGATTTTTATCCAAATATTAAAAGTAAACAAGCGTAAGTACTTCCTGTACTTAACAAGGTAACATAGGGTTATGAAAGCTTAAAAAGGATTACTCTGGTTTACTACGGTTACCACTTTTAGTAAGTCAAGATTTTATCATCAACTATTATCAAGTTATGCTTAAGCCCCAATTATACCCACATGATCAGATATCAGAATCAATTGTATCATATTATCATCGTAGAACATCATAAATAAACAACAACAAATAACTAGTTATTCTGTGAGTTTTTCGGGCCACTCATGACTGTGAGCACGGCTGTTATAACAGTTTGTAACACTCTGCAGAGGTTGTGCACATTCACCGTGAGTCGTGATTCCCATATGCCCGGGTTAATTACTCCCATATCACTACCAAGGTGAGCGGGCGGTGTACACTATGAAGCCATTTCATAGGTTTCGATAACAAGTTAGGGCCACTAGGTTTCCTCAGCAGGCAGATGTAGGAACCCCCCCTTTCCTATGGCACAAATCCTTCGCGGCTATACACATAAGAACAGGGGTAGTCCTATACCCAACATGGCAAGCCCCTTTTGCGCCATAAAGGTAACCTCTAACAAGCTAGAAAAGGTCCTATTACTGAGCTATAGTCAGAGCCATGTGACCCTCACAGTTGCACTGTCAGTCCCAGCTTTTGCCGATAGATAAGTCCTTATGGAGGGTCGAGAGCATCATGATTAAAAGTCATTTGCTCCTTCGCCCTATAATTTAGTTGTTTAAAAGCAACTTTTACCTTTTCTTTCCATAGAATCATTGTTCAATATGTAGATCATGTACAGTTACATTGAGCGCTAGCAACTACCCATATGCATATAACCCGTAGGAGACAAGAAAAACATGATATTCAACCACTAGGATGTCCTTACAGGTATCAAAATTAGACACATGCAAATGAGTAATTAATAAATGGTGGACAGGACATCAAGGTAGATCCCATGCTATACTTGCCTTGGTTAACAAACTCCTGCTGGTCCTGCTGGTCGTCAAAGAACTCTTGGTCTCCAACGTTCTCCTCACCGTCTGAACTCGACCAACAAAGCAACATACAGGCATTCATGCAAAGCAAACAAACCTATCATTAGAACAGTACACCAGTAGTATAGAAAACAAGATAAAATGTTTATGAAAAGATTCTATATATCGCTACGATCACGTCAACGCGAAGATCACAAAAAACGGAGCTAAAACACGAAAGTTATGAATTAAACGGGGTTTTCTATAGTAATTTATTTAATTAAATCTAACCTCAAAATTTAAATGTTGCAAACATGTTTGACAGTGGTATTAACATGTAGAGAACTTTATTATGAATCTAACGCAATTTGATCGGGTCGATTCGGAGCTAAAACGATGATTTTATAAGCAAAACAATGCAGTGGCATTTCTGTAAATAGAATGAACTATTTTTGAATTTAAATAAATCAAATCTGGGATATTTAAACTGGCCGAGGACTGTGGGTTCAAATAGGCAAAACTCGGGGTCTCTTTAGCAAAAAGACCCGTGAAGGGGTATCGACCATCCGTAGCCGTTGATCAAGTGATGGATGGCTCAGATTAGAGCTGGGGGGGGGAGAGAGAAGACCGGCGACCAGAACAGTGTCGGCATGGCGGCGCTGCCATGGCCGGCGGTGAGGAGGTCACCGGCGCAATCGATACGGGCCCTACAGGCCGCGGTTTGCCCATCCGAGAGCACTGGGGAAGAGGGAAGGTGAAGGCAACCTCGCCCAGGCCAAGAACGTGGTCGGAGGACATGGCCGACGCGGTGGTGGCCATGGCCGGCGACGTGAAGCTCCTAGGCGCACACGCATAGGTCCCTAGAGGCCATGATTTATGAAAGTAAGGCATGTGGAGAAGGAGTGGAACAAGGGGGTCTCACCACAGATGAAAACGAGGACGAAGGCACCTCGGGGACGGTGGATCGCGTGGAGGAACGGACGTCGGCGGATTCTGACGTGTCTGTGCGGCGGTTGCGGCTTCCGCGTGCTCGGGCAAGTTCAAGAGTGGAGCAGGGGAGGCAGCAGGGAGGGCGGCGATGGGCTCGGCTCCTTTATAGAGGCCAGGGTGCGGGGAAAGATGCTCCCACGACGCGAGGTGGGCGCAGCGGCGGTTCCGCCTTGACCGGACGCGGGACGCGGGAGGTGGGCGACGGCGCTGACGAGCAGGCCTAGGCGGTCAGCGGCAGAGAAGGAGGGAGGGCGCGATGGCAATGGTTGCCTGCCCGGATTGGGCCGGCCCAAGAAGAAAACGGGAGAAGAGGAAAGGAGAAGGGGAAGGGGGCGAGCGGGCCGGCAGGGAGTTGGGCCAGCAGGCCAAAAATGAAGAAGGGAGGGGAGAAAAATTAATTTCCTTTTCTTTTTCCAAATTCATTTCCAAATGATTTTTAATCCTTTTAAGTTTAAATCAAAACCACTCAACATATTAAATACAATGCTATAGCATGAGTGCATCAACATGTAGATATCCTTATGATTGATTTTAATTTCACAAAAATTATTATTTTCCTATATTTGAATGCACACATAATAACATAAATAAATCAAATTTAACTATTTAAAAAATGCAAATTTTAGGGTGTTACATCTATCAACATGATGCATCCCTCTTAATAGTACGGCATACCTATTAAACTCAAGATCAAAGGAAAAATGAATTTATACCGTTTGAGTTAATCTCTTTTAAATTGATGTCGTCTTTATCAAGTAAGGGTGCCAACATATTGATATTGATTTTTTTCACTTGAGCATAGCCATCTTGAGCATGTGACTTGATTCTATTCATCAAATATGAATAATCCCAAATATATCAAGTCACTTTCATCAAATACTCCAAAAGTGATTTGATCCTCCACATCAACATGACCATCATAGCTTGATTAGTACCTCAACTAAATGCGAGTACTTCCTTCTTCACCCTAGCTAGGTTCTTCGACCGCCAAGCCGTTGCTTGCCCTTCACCCTTGCTTAGTACCTCAAAGCCTTTCTTTGCTATCTTCACCTTCTCAAGCCATCAAGTCACATCTTGTGTTGAATCATCCATTCATTTGTATTGTTATCTTTTTCATTTCAATTTAGCAAGCTTCAAATATGAGATCATTCCATATGCAATCCCTCATGTCTTATTAATTAATTCTTACCGTGCTTGCTTTCATATAGTACATGAAAATCCCACAATAAATAAGCCTTTGCATGAATTCCATTTGCATTGTTGTCTTGTGCTTGAACTAGATTTTTTATACAACAACACAACATTTTGGCTTTATACAATTTAATCAAGTATCTATGAGATAACCAATTTCCTATCCAACACTTAGTGAAGATATTAGATCTTTAATCGTGTTATCATTCAATCATCCAAAACCCACTAAAGAGCTAGATGCACTTTTAGTAGGGAATTAGATCTTCTGTATGTTAGCATAAGACCTTTTGTGCCTTGCAAGTAACACAAAACTTTCTTTACTAGTCTCCAGTGTTCTATTCCTGGATTACTCTGATATCTGCCAAGTAACCCGGTAACAAATGCTAAGTCAGGGCGTGTACACACTTGAGCATACTGTAAACTTCCGATAGCTGAAGCATATGGAACCGCTTTCATTTAATCGATCTCATATTGGTTCCTAGGACATTGAAATTCCCCCAAATCTATCACCCTTGACTATGGGAGCAGGTGAAGGCTTACAATTTTGCATACAGTATTTCTTTAGAACCTTTTCTAAGTATGCCTTTTGTGATAATCCTAAAACCCCCTTTCTTCTATCTCGGTGAATCTCTATTCCTAGAACGAATGAAGCTTCATCGAGATCCTTCATATCAAAATTCGAGGACAAGAACTTCTTCGTTTCTAGTAGTAGATTAACATCACTACTAGCGAGTAAGATGTCATCCACATACAAGATTAGGAAAATGTATTTTCTATTCTTTTACTTTACATAAACACAATTGTCCTCTATATTTTCTTGAAACCCAAACTTTCTTATTGTACTATCAAACTTTAAATACCACTATCTTGATGCTTGTTTTAATCCGTAAATAGATTTCTTCAGGCGGCATCCCATACGTTCTTTTCCTTCCACAATAAAACCTTTTGGTTGTGCCATGTAAACATTTTCCTCCAAATCTCCGTTTAGGAACGCCGTCCTTATATCCATCTAATGTAATTCTAAATTGTAATGTGCTACAAGTGCCATTATAATTCTAAAAGAATCCTTGCATGAGACTGGTGAAAATGTCTCATTGTAATCTATGCCTTCTCTTTGCGTGAAGCCTTTCACCGCAAGTCATGCTTTAAATCTTTCTATGTTCCCTTTGGAGTCATATTTAGTTTTATAGACCCATTTATAGCCTACTATCTTGGCTCCTTTAGGAATTATTTCTAAGTCCCAAACATCGTTGGTATTCATTGATTTTATTTCATCTTGCATGGCTTCAAGCCACTTTGATGAGTGAGCGCTTCTCATGGCTTCTTCAAATGAGGTGGAATCACCCTCCATTTGAAATTCTTCACATTCATAAACTTCATAGTCATCAGGAATGGCTGATCTCCTAACTCTTTGAGACCTTCTAGGGGGCCTTGTTAGTTGATGCTTGTTCTATATGAGGCTGTTGTTGCTCTTCCTCATGTGTGACAATGGGTTCTATGGGATCCTAAACGACAGGTTCCTCATGTTCATTCATTATTGCCACAGAAGAACTAACAACAGGTGCTATTAATACAGTGTCATGCACTGTTGGTACAACAACAATGGGAAGCGTGAAGAATGGCTCCTGAACCATCGGAGTGCGCACGTATACCCGCTTCTCTTCAAAATTAATTTCTCATGCTACCATGCTCCCCTTGACCATATCATCCTCCAAGAACACAGTATGTCTCGTTTCTATAAACTTTGTATGTCTATCAGGACAATAGAAGCGATAACCTTTTGACTTTTCTGGATAGCCAATGAAATGGCAACTGACTGTCTTGTAGTCTGGCTTCTCTATGTTTGGATTAAAGACTTTAGCCTCAGCTGGACAACCCTACACACGTAAATAGTTAAGTGAGGGTTCCTTTCCTATCCACAACTCATATGGTGTTTTGGGCACCAACTTGCTTGGCACTTGATTAAGAATATAAATGGCGGTTTTTAACGCCTCCATCCATAAACTTATCGGTAGAGTAGAGTAACTTATCATACTTCTCACCATATCCATTAAGGTATGGTTGTGTCTTTCAGCTACTCCATTCTGCTGAGACTCATTCAGTGTAGAGTACTAGGCAACTATGCTATTTTCTGTAAGAATCTTCGAAAAGGTCCAGAAACTTGGGCATATGGGGTGTGTCAACCATAGTACTCCCCCCACGGTCGGATCTTACTATCTTAATCTTTAAATTGTGCTAATTTTCTACTTCAGCCTTAAATATCTTAAATCTAATGCTTCTGATCTTTCCTTAATTGGATAAATATAATCATAACGAGAATAATCATCTATGAATGTTATAAATGAATCATAATCATCCACACTCTTCACATGAAAAGGACCATAGATGTCTATGTGAATTATTTCTAAAATTCCTGCGCTTCGTTTGACATCTTTCTTTATTTTCTTAACATACTTTCCTTTTATGCAATCAATGTATTGTTCTAAATCTGAAAATTCTAAAGGTGGAAGAATTGATTTCTTAATCAATCGCTCTATTCTTCCTCTTGAAATATGGCCTAAATGACAGTGCCATAATTTCAATGATACATCATAAACTCTCTTCCGCTTATTTGTTGTATTCATAGACACAGCCGGGCATGATGCCCTGGTGCTCCCTCGTCGATAGGCACAGCGATCCATTGACGCCGACAAAGATTGCGGCATCACCAATGTCTATCGCCTCCTCCCACCGACCTTTGTCGTGGTCCAGTATCTGGACCTTGAAGAAGACGCGTGTGTTCTCGGAGTTAGAGCGGTACCGACGGCTAGGGTTTTCCTCATCCCTAGAGTGTTTGAGCATGACCATGAGCCGCCCATCCGTCCACACGACGAGGTACTTGTGGTGTCCTCGTAAGCCAGCCTCACGCGCGACCGCGTCGCTAGTGAACTCACCGGTCTCGACCTTGTGCTGCCACACCTCGACGTGGCCCGTGTAGGTGATGGACAAGAAGCAGCCACCATGGTGTATGGCATCCTCGATGCCGTCGCAGGAGGGCGCCATCCTCCACGTGGAGTCCGCTGCCGTCGTGAAGGCTGGGGCACCGATGGACCGGTCCATGATGAGCATGGCGGCGTAGATTCCCGGGCGTGGCATGCGGAGAGGACAACCTTGTGGTAGAAGACCTGCTGCATCTGGGCGGTCGTGAGCATGTATGTCCCCGTGTACATCATTGGCTTGTGTTCCAATGGGGGCGGTGAGCCTCCGAAATGGATCTGTGGGAAGGGCTCAAAGTGGAGGCAGAACCAGCCGCCGTCGAAAACCGGGTGGAGGGACGGGACGGTGGCGATGGCCGGCAGGTTAGCGTGCAGCCCAGTGACCGAGTTAGCCATGGCAGGCCGGGAAGGGCTTGTCGACCGTCATGAGCCACCCGCCCGAGGAACCGATGGCGACGTGGCCGAGCAAGGCGACGTCGGATGTGTGCACGGAGGCGGATTCCCCGTCAGCCAGGGACAGCACCGTGGCCTTCGCATCGTACCCCTAGGGCCTGGGGAGGAGGAGCCACGGCGTCTCTCGCAGGTTTTGCCCCGACGCGCAGCAGACGGAGGCAAAGGCGAGGCGCCTGAGGAAGTCGAGGCGGTGGTGGATCTCGGCCAGCAGCTCTGGTGGGAGGCGCTGGAACTGGGCAGCGGCGGCGGCCCACTGCTCAGCATCCAACTATTTCTTCTGCTTCTGCCGCTGGAGTTGTTGGCGGCGGCGGCGCGTACCGGCCATGGTTTGTTTGGCGGATCCAGAGTAGGGCACGACCAGCGGCGGATCTAGGAAATATTTTAGGGGGGACTGAACAACACTGCTGCTCGATCTTAAGTCTCAGCCCCCCTATACTATAGAACTTTGCCTAAAAATTCATATGGGCTCTATAGTAATTTGCACTGATTCGGTTTGGGTAGGGGGGGCTTGAGCCCCCCCCCCGCCCCACCACTGGATCCGCCCCTGGGCACGACGGCCTGCTTATAGATTGCCCATGCAGGTCGGTGACTTGGATCTATCGGTCCCAAATTTTTTTCTTTGCCTGACACGTATACCAAGCAAACTATAGGTACTAGCAAAAAAAACATAATCAAATGGAAGTACAAAACAATGCCATTTAACAATTGTATAGCAGTTTTTTTCAATGGCAACGAACAAAAGCTATTGGATGCCACGTGTATAGCTTCTATGGCAGATGAGGAATTTTCTCTAATTTTTTCAGGCTTTATATAGATGGGCAGATGGGTAGCATGATGGCCGTCGGACCATGCAGCACGACAATAGTAACACTACTAAAAGAAAGATTTTCCTCAAATAACCAATGATTTTCGGGAGATAGTCATTTTAGCTAAGGAGATGGCAAAATATTATCCGTCTCCTTAAATTGATTTACAAGATCCATCTCTGTTGATAGGCTGAGCCTAAAATGAATTCATTTGGCCCATTTCAGCCCAATTTGAGTCTTGACTATATAAGCGGGCAAAACCCTGACTCCCTCCCTTCTCTCTCTCAGCCCACCTGAAACTTCAGCCGCTAGCCGCTGCCCCTCTGTAACGACCCGAGTTTGTTACAATATATGAAGTCATTTTTTACCACTGAAAGAAGCAATCACCCGAATTTATGTGAAGATCTCTGGTGTTCTAAACACGAATGGTCGTTGAGGACCTGCCAAAAATAATCCGCAATCATCTTCGGATAGCCATGGTCAGGCTTACACCCAAAGCAAGGAGAGCGACCCCAAGCTAATTAGGAGATATCCTATTGACTTCATCAACCCCAATTTAACCTCAGGCAAGTACCCCAGGACATGATAACCTGGCCCCAATGCCAAACCATTCAAGGATTGGATCAAATCAGGGTTACCGGACAGTCCGCCATTTCTATCGGACCATCCGGTGAAACACAAAACAGCAGCATAGAAGTGGAGATGAGTTGTTTGCCACTTATGGGAGTGGGACCCACATGTCAGCATGAAATGGTATAGATATCTCTCAGTTGAAGCCAAACTCTCTCACTCATCCTTTCATTTGCAATACTCACTCTCTCTCTTTCAACCCACTCAAGAACAAGCAAGAACCCTAGAAGCTAGAGAGGGGAGAGATTAAAGAAAAGATTGGAGGAAAGGGAGAGGAAGAAGGAAAGCATCAGCAGCAGCCCATGGACACCCTTCACCCTCAACCCCTTCATGGTGAGCTCAAGAAGAACCACCCCCATTTCTTGGATTTTCCACCCAAAGATATAATCCATAGTCTTTTGATACAAGGATTGAAAGTGTCTTGCTAGTGGTGGTTCCATCATATGTAAGTAAGTTCAAGAAGTTCTTATCTAGCTCAATCACCCAACAACCCCATGGATTATTCTTTGATTCATCTTTTTTGGGAATGTTTGCAAGAGGAAGATCATATGAAGATAGGTCATGTTTGGATGGAGAAGTAAGAGTGAAGAAGGTTTGGATCTTCAAGTTTTTGGCTACGAAAGCTCTCAAATCTCATAGCTAAGGATTTCATCTCAATATCATGGTTTTGTCTTCATATCCTCATATCTCTAAGTTTGATCCTAAACCTATAGCCACACTTAGCAAAACAAACTTCAAACCTAGATATCTAGAGCCTAGTAAGCCACCTAAGCTAACCCAGAGATATCTTGCACATGCATAGATCACAGCTGAGCACATCTAAGTTTGAACCCCAAGATCATCCAAGAACATAGGTTCTGTCGACAGCCTGACGGAGCGTTCGTCAATTCGATGGAGTGTCCACCAACCCCAGAAAGACACCCATCAGAGCCTTATCTGCTATTGACATGAGTCAACGGAGTGTCCACGGCTTCACCAAAGTCTCCGTTGATTTATAAGAGTGTATGACCTAGAAACCCGAGAGCATCGAGTTCTCAGCGGAGAGTCCGTGACTCCTCACAGAGTGTGACTCAGTAACCCAAAAAACCCGAGACATCATAGTTCCTACCGGAGTGTCCATCAAACCAAACAGAGTTCAGCCAGACCTGAGTCACCTCAGAGCCCAACCTGATGGAGTGTCCACCACCTATGTCGGAGTATCCGTCAAGAAAACAGTAAGTGTTAGTTGTTTAGAAAGCTTACCCAACAATACTAGGTTAAGCTTAGTTTCAAACAGTGCAATAGTAGAGCCAAGTTAGAAGCCTTTATCCAAAGCTCTAAGCCGAGTCTTGTTCCTAAGCCTCCATCGGTTATCTTCAACCCCAATCTTTGTCTTCTTTCAAGAGCCTAGTAGCGTGAGGAGCATGTGTGAGTTGTTGTCTACAACTTCTAATTCATTCGAGCGGCAAAACCAGGCAGGCACCCCACTATTATAAGCTCTATTTTGGATACTTATCATGTTTCATTATGAGTTATGCATTTCATGTAGATTTGGTTAATCAACTTTATGATGTTTCACTAAGTTAGAACTACTCACTAATTAATTAGAGCCTTCATTTAATCAATGGGTTTGGTAACGTTTAATTGCTTACTTGCTTAGACAACAGTAGAAGTCGAGTATGAGAAGAGAACTCATACTTGCGCGTGTAGGATGCTACACTGGGATAATTAACTACTAAAATGAACGAGCGTTACAACTTGTCTACTTCCCTAATCTTGACTAAGGACCCACCTTAAATTTGGTATATGAACATGATGATCAATTTGGTAATTCTTGCTCAAGCGAGGGGTAGGTCACTGTGAGTGTGGGATCTCAATTGACATAGCTCGTGGAGCAGTTAAGGACCGTGTATTGGGATACGTGAGTCCGAGTAACCGCCCGTACAGACCATATGTCGCATATGAGGGCGGCAAGCCTAGTAGCTAATTGCGACTAGTCTATCCGTGAGACTAGCATGAAGGTGGCACCGGTTAGATGGTGGTAGCATTAACCGAGCACCAGTCGAATCTTTCATGGGATATTTGGGCCAATTTAGGGAAAGGTTGGAAGACGTGAGGCAACCCTTATCTTGTGCACAAGGTATGGTGGTTAGTCCCGTTCTTCCGTGTGGATACAAGTTGTACACCTCTACAGAGTTTTGAAAGCCTAAAGTCCCTCGGGACGGACCCCTTATGGTTGTTCCTACTTTCTATACCCATGGTAGTGTAATGAACCAAATGTGATGAGAAGTTTACATATGTTGATCACTCCTTTAGATATCGTACCTTACTAATGCTAATACTCCCTAATAATGAATTCATGGCATGTCATCTAAGAAACGCCATATGCTTCTCCGCAAATGTACAAATTCCTGATAATACTTTTGCATCCACCAAATATCTATGTGTTGGAATTAAGTCCCGCAAGTACGAAATGTACTCACGGCACTGCCATTAAGTTGTTTTGCAGGTAATGTCGTTGGTTGATGTGAGTCAATGCTCTATTCGCTGCTACATAGTAGACCCCGGAGTGGGTGACCTCGGGATGAACTACAAGTTAACTCCGATAAGAATCAAGAGAATAAGTGAAGAGTTGAACCTATAAAGGGAAATCCGAAAATTGTGTTTATTCCATGTCTTAGGTATTTTTGAATTAAAGTGATTCCTAGCAAGCTCTTTTAACTACAATAATCTTAGGTGAAGAGTTGAACCTATAAAGGGAAATCTGAAAATTGTGTTTATTCCATGTCTTATGTATTTTTGAATTAAAGTGATTCCTAGCAAGCTCTTTTAACTACAATAATCTTAGGCATGATGTTAGGTGTTGTGTGCGTTGGTTTGTCACATGGGGTGTTCCATGACACTCGACCGTTACAAAAATCCTGAGTCACGGCAGTCATGACACCCTCCCTCTCACGAGAAAATTGCATTTTTACCGGTAAACAACGCACAAAATTACATCCCAAATATTGCTTTCGTTAAAATAGACATTTGCTTCTTGTTTTCTTTACCATTTTTCCTCCTTTCTCTTTATTTCTCCTAAAATCTACCACATGAAAGGATGAATTTGCCCCTGTCCTAATTTCTAACAAGGATAGGTCGGCGGTGGAAGAAAGATTTCAAAAAAAACTTGTGTCCCCCCCCCACCACCACCAAATAAAACTTGGTAGTTGAAAGGGGAAACTACTTTCAGTCAGGGGTAGGCTAGTTTTAATTAATTCAGTCCTCTCGAGCCTTCCTATGTTTATGTTTTCTTTCTTTAAGGCTCCTAAAGGTGTTCTCAAAAAGTTAGATTACTAGGTTTTTCTGGCAATGTGATGAGCATATGAAAAAGTACCGCCTAGCCAAATGGAGCTATGCACTCTGAAACACATAGGAGGATTAGGAATTTTGAATTTAGAGATTCAAAACAAATGTCTTTTGAGCAAATGGCTTTTTAAGTTAGTGGAGAGTGGCCTATGGAAACACTTACTTAAAAGGAAGTACTTATATAATAAGACCGTTACTCAGGTCACTAGAAGACCTGCAAACTCGTAGTTTTGGTCAGGTCTCATGTAGGTAAAGGATCATTTCTTGTCTTTTGGCACCTTTAAGGTAAAAAACGAGAAAAAGTTAGATTTTGGAAGGATCATTGGACTGGTGACAAACCTTTAATGTTGGCTTATCCCATGTTGTATAGAATTGTTAGGAAGAAGTATGTAACAGTGGATAGTGTGCTAAGTTCTGCCCCTCTTAATGTTTCTTTTCAGAGAACTTTAGTAGGAGACAAAATAGGTGCTTGGTTTGAACTAGTTTCAAGGGTAGCTTATGTTAATTTGACTGATGAGGATGGGAACTTCACTGTCCGCTCTATGTATACTGCTTTGATTCAGCAAAATACAATTACCAAGAAAATGTGATCTTTGGAAAGCAAGAGTTCATCTTAAGATCAAAATCTTCTTGTGATATTTAAAAAAGGGGTGATTTTAATGAAAGATAATCTGACCAAAAGACGTTGGCAGGGTAGTCCCAAGTGTTGTTTTTATAATGCTAGTGAAACAATTCAACACCTATTTTTTATTGTCATATGGCACGGTTCATTGGGAATACCATTTTCATCAATTTCGGCATTCAACCTCCTCTTAGTGTATCTAATATGTTCGGATCATGGCTCAAAGGGTTTTCTTTTGAGCTTAGGATCCAAATTCTAGTAGGTACAACTACGTGTTGGACTATTTGGTTGAAAATAAATGATGTCGTTTTCAATAAAGCCACTTCTTACACCCACATGCAGGTAATTTTCAAGGGGATTGGTATTGGACCAGAAGTTGGTTGTTATTCTTTAAAGAGGAAGAGAGAAATGTTTTGAGGATGGGCTGCAAAAATATTGAGACTACCATCATGGAGCTTTTCAGCAGATTTGGCTGGAGGTCGACCAAGCGGATTGAAGTTTAACTTAGATTGAGTTTTGTTTTATTTTCTTCTTTTGAAGCATGTTCTTGTGTTGTATTGTTTTGTTCTTGTGTTGTAGCTTAAATGCTACTTTGGTTATATATCCACTGTATGCACTTGTGTGATGATGATGCTGTAGCGCTTTTCAATACAAAATCCTATATTTAAGCCATCTCCAGTGAGGCATACAAATCGACTCATGGTCCTGCGTTGATTTGAGTCAACCCAATTGCTAGAGGGAGTTGAATCGTAGAGGGGAGAGAAGAGTCAACTCTAATCTTTTTATCAAATCATAGGAAATAAAAAATTGAATCCCTTCAACTGATTGACATCATAACTAGCGGTGGATGATGTTCCAATGCAGGAAGTGCATCTTTGGCTTGTTGCAATGAACTCATCATGGGCGCAGCAAAATGCACATCGCTGCCTCTCGGGTGGAATATGCTCACTAACTATCCTCTCCTTGCCACCCGCACCCGCCGGCTCTCTCCTAAGAAGACTCCGACAGTACCTCCGTATTGCCTTTCATGATCTAGCGCTTGACATCTAGCAGCCACACCTTACCTTTCGGCCGGGTCAATTGTCTTGGTCCTTCCCTCTTTCACTGCCATCCTTGGTCTTGTCCTTCACATCACTCATCACCCTAGTCTTCTGTTGCATGTCAATTGTACTCCATATCAAGGACTCGAGGTGGAGATTAGAGTCAAGATCTTAGAGTGGAGAAGCTTTATGTGGCATGAGAAAAAAGTATGACCGATTCACCATTAGAGATGTTCTTCAAGGAATATTTCCTTTGGGATTGATCTGTCCAAATTTTGGGATGAGTTTGCACCAAAATTTTAAGAAATATTCCCTTAATAAGGATGACTACACTGGTCCATGTGTCAAGGGCGTTGGTGCCCAAGACAGCAGGTCCCCGACTTCGGAGTTCGTATGTAGATTGGGTACTGGTGCTGGGATTCTTCCCTAGATGCCCTATGGTGAAGGGGGTGAACTTAAGAGCAGCAAAGGTAGATTAGGAGATAACTTGTTTCTTGACTGATTCATCATAAGCTGATTATAGAATATATAGAGCAGCCCTAGCCCCTGGGCGCCCAGCACTGGTCTCTTCGTTTCTCTCCCCATTAAACATTCTCTCATTACTCTAATCCCTTCCCCATAAAACTTAATTGCTGCTGACTACAGCTAGTACCTCCTTGGATGCCGCTCTGGCCCTTCTGGCCACATCTCGAGCCATGGGACGTCTTTCATAATGGCACCCCCACATCTTGAGCCCTGGGACGTCTTTCATAGTGGCCGAAAGCACACTTGGAGCGCTTGACAAAGGGGCGATGTTGGTGAAGCATGGAGAGGACAACACGGACATGGCATAGGTGCTCCGCCAGTGAGCTGCTGTAGATCAGAATATCGTCGAAGAAGACGAGGACAAAGCGGCGTAAGAAGGGGCGCAACACATTGTTCATCAGCACCTGAAATGTGGCCAGGGCGTTGCACAACCCAAATGGCATTATGAGGTACTCATAGAGGCCATCGTGAGTCCGGAACGCCGTCTTCTCCACATCAATGGGGTTCATGCGGACTTGATGGTAGCCAGAACGCGGGTCAAGCTTGGTGAAGTAGCGAGCACCATGCAACTCATCCAGGAGTTCATCCACCACTAGAATTGGTGAAAGCTCTAGTTTGGTTTTGGTGAATTGATGAAACCCTAAGTGCTAACCTAGTTCATCAAGTGATCATGAGATAGGTAGCACACTTCAAGTAGAGAAGCAAATGAAGATCATAACATGACAATGGTGATAGCATGGAGATGATCAAGGGCTTAAACTTGAAGAGAAGAAAGAGAAAAACAAAAAGCTCAAGGCAAAGGTATAACTTGTAGGAGCTATTTTGTTTTGGTGATCAAGACACTTAGAGAGTATAATCACATTTAGATTTGATAGCCGTACTATTAAGAGGGGTGAAACTCATATCGGAATGCGGTTATCAAAGTGCCACTAGATGCTCTAACTCATTGCATATGCATTTAGGATCTAGTGGAGTGCTAACACCCTTGATAATATTTGTGAAAATATGCTAACACATGTACACAAGGTGTTTGCAGGGTTGAGATGGGTTTGGGTCGGATTCGGCGCTTTCAGGAAAATGAAATGCCTATTTTCTATTGCGCCAGATGCAAATTCTTGATGGTTGGCACATTGGAGCAAGGGTGGAGAAGATAGAAGTGAGAACAGAGCTAATGCCAGCGTCAGTCCAGTGACTGGACACTGACTGCCTGCGTCCGGTCGCGTTGACTATCGGTACAGTGGCTAGGGTTTACCACCGGACGCTGGGCTGTGTCCAGTCGAGGTGGACCGGACGCGTCCGGTCGAGGAAAACTAGGTTTCGACCCTTACTGTACTCGATCGGACGCTGAGGTTCCAGCGTCCGGTCAGTTTTAACCGGAGCGTCCGGTCAGCGTCATAGCCGTTGGAATCTGACGAACAGCGTTTGAAGGCGATGACACGTGGCGTCCATCTGTGGACCGAACGCTAAGTCTAGGGTCCGGTCAAGTGGACCAGAGCATCCGGTCAGAGCGCAGAGTACCCAGTGAAGGGGTACAACGGCTCTATTTTGTGGGGGCTTCTATTTAAGCCCCATGGCCGACTGTGACTCACATCTTTGGCCATTTTCATTGACATAGCAACCTTATGAGCCTAGCCAAAGTCCTCCCACTCATCTACATCATTGATTCATCATCATAGTGAGATTGGGAGTGATCCAAGTGCATTACTTGAGTGATTGCATCTAGAGGCACTTGGTGTTCGTGTTTCGCTGCGAATTTCGCTTGTTACTCTTGGTGGTTGCCGCCACCTAGACGGCTTGGAGCAGCCAGGATCGTCGAGCGGAGGTGGTGATTGTCTCCGGCTCCGATCATGGTAATTGTGAGGGGTTCTTGACCTTTCCCCGGTGGAGAGCCAAAAGGTACTTTAGTGAATTGCTCGTGGCTTGTGTGGTCCTCATCTTGTGTTGGTTGTGCGGCACCCTATTGAGGGTTTGGCGTGTGAAGCCAATTAGCACGTGAACCTCCAAGTGAGTGAATCGCCACAACGAGGAGTAGCTTGCCGGCAAGCAAGTGAACCTCGGTAAAAATCATTGTGTTTATCATTGATTCTGAGGTGATTGGTCTTCATTGTTATTCATCCTTGTGATTGATTGGTTCACTCCTCTACACGGCGGTATAACTATCTTGATCACTCTCTTTATATTATTGCAAACTAGTTGACAAGCTCTTTAGTGTAACTAGTTGTGAGAGCTTGCTTGCTTGGTTGGTGTAGCTCTTTAGTTAGCCTTTGAGAGCACACTAACATAGGGTAGTGTCATTGCTCTTGTGTGAATTGACACTATCTAAACTAGAATTATGGTAGGTGGCTTGCATTTTGAGTAGGCTAGCGCAATACTTGCTTCACCTCATAATTGTCTAACCATTTGGTTAAGTGTTGTTGTAGATTTTTTTATTAGGCTATTCACCCCCCTCTAGCCATTAGGACCTTTCAATTGGGTAAGCATCTTTGACGGTGATGGCGTTGAGGGCTTTGTAGTCGACGTAGAACCACCACGTATCGTCCGCCTTCTTGACCATCAACACAGGGGATGAGAACGTTGAGTTGCTGTGCTGGATCAACCCCTGTGCCAGCATGGTGGAGCACTGGCGCTCCAATTCATCCTTGTGGGAGGTAGGGTAGCGGTAGGCGGCGGACAGCCACCGACGATGACCCTAGGACAAGGTTGATGCAGTGGTCCTAGGATCGTGGTGGTGGCATGCCGGTGGGCTCGGCGAAGACGGAGCTAAACTCATCCAGCAAGGCTGGAAGAAGGTCGACATTGTTGCATGCCCGCAGAGAGGGGCTGACTGGCCTGACGACGCCCTACCAGCAGACGCGATGATCCCGGTGCTAGAACAACATGGTGAGCGCTCTGAAATCCCAAAGAATTGGCCCAAGGGATGCCAACTAGTGGGTGCCGAGGACGATGTCATAGCCGACTAGCGGTAGGGCGAAGAAGTCGGTGGAGAATGTCTCATCGTCGATGGAGAAGGCCGCTGCGCAATACATGCTAGGGCATGGCACGTGCTCCCCATTGGCCACCGTCACATTCATGTTGCCACGGGGCAGGAGCTGAAGCGAAGTGCGTGCTGCGACTTCTTCAGAGATGAAATTGTGTGTCGAGCCGGAGTCGATGAGCGCGAGGAGGGAGGCACCGCCCAGCTGGATACACACTTGCATTATTTCACTGGTGCGGACGCCATCGATGGCATGCAGCAAGATGTGTAGATTGACCGTCTCAGCTGTAGCCACGTCCTCAGTGGCCTGGACATCTTTAGCTTCATCTTCTTCAGCCAGGTCGAGGAGAAAAATGCGCTGGCAGACCTGATTGTGACCCCAGCCAAATTTTTCATTGCAGTTGAAGCAGAGGGCGAGGCGACGACGTTCCTCCATCTCGGTCTGCGAAAGACGCTTTACCTAGCGGCCTTCGACGTAGACCGTGGAGGATCCAGTCCTGGTCAGGGGAGCAGGGAGCGCCAGCTGAGGGGTGGCCGTGTGAGGAGGCCGCGCGCCCATGGTGGAGCAGGTAGTGATGCAGCCACCCTGACGTACTGCTCGCGTTGCTCTAGTTTGCGAGCGAGGCTCATGGCGACGATGAGGGATTGGGGATTGTGGATCTCGATGTCGAGGCTGAGTGGTGGCTGGAGTCTCACCGTGAAGGCCTAGACACGCTGAGCCTCTGTTAGCGTGCCAATGCGGGGCAGTAGAGCCTTGAACCAGTCTTGATACTTGGAGACAACCGGTTTGCTTGCAGGCCATCAGTTCACCCAGCGGATTGGACCAGATCGGTGGCTCGAAGCGGAGGTTTAGCAATTCAGAGAAACACCGCCAGGATGGAGTGCCCTCATCTTGCTGCACCTGGAGGTACCACATCTGGGCGCCAGCCTCCAGGTTGTATGATGCCATCCACACTTGTTCCTCCACCACAATGCGCTGCTGATGAAAATATGACTCACAACGGTTTAGGAAGGCCAGCGGATCAGACATCCCGTCAAATTTGGGGAAGTCGAGCTTCTGGAACCGGGGCGGTCGATCACCCATCTGGTTGCCATGGCCAGAACCTTGGGAGCCTGAGAAGGATGCTTCTAGTCACTCTTGTTGCAGGGCCGCCACCTGCCTCTAGAGGGTGCTGATGGAAGCGTTCATGGAGGTGGTCAAGTCCTGGATCAACTTGGGCAGATCAGTGTTGATGGTTCAGCCATGGTTGAGGATATGGAGGCGTCTGAGGTGGCTGGTGAGGCTAGGGTGGGAGGCGTGGTGGTGGCTGGAGGGGGTGGTGGTGGCTTAGCAGCGGATGAAGAACGCCTAGAAGCCGATACCAGGTTGTCAAGGGCGTTGGTGCCCAAGACAGTAGGTCCCCGACTCTGGAGTTCATAGGTAGATTGGGTACTGGCGTTGGGATTCTTCCTTGGACGCCCTATGGTGAAGGGGGTGAGATTAAGAGTAGCAAAGGTAGATTAGGAGATAACTTGTTTCTTGATTGATTGATCATAAGCTGATTACAGAATATATAGAGCAGCTCTAGCCCCTGGGCGCCCAGCTCTGGTCTCTTCGTTTCTCTCCCCATTAAACATTCTCTCATTACTCTAATCCCTTCCCCATAAACCTTAATTGCTGCTGACTACAGCTGGTACCTCCTTGGATGCCGCTCTGGCCCTTCTGGCCACATCTCGAGCCCTAGAACGCCTTTCATAATGGCACCCCCACATCACATCGTGTCTCTGAACCAAACATTTGTCCCTATCTTATCAATCAACCAAATGCTATAAAAAAGAGCCAAATGAGATATTAGACACTCCTTTTTATCCCTTGTCCACACGGTAGCACAAAGAAAGAAACCATTAGCATGAGGTATGTATTGATCAATCTTTTGTTCTCATAATGTGGTTGATATGAAAACTAAATGTATAGAAAAGACGAGAAACTAATAACTTTAGAAAATATGAAAACCACACGCGAAGACATGCCAGATGAAAAACATTGAGGTTGGAAGGAAATGAGCTGGATACCTTATTGGCTCCTTTTTCTTGTCTTTACAACTATGTCCGTTCCTCTTCCCAGCTATGTAAATACATATCCTTCCGTCCCAAAATAAACACACATTTTGGTTTACGATAAGTCAAAATCTTTTAATAAAACATATAATACTAACAAAGGGGAGCCGAAAGATATAACAAGGAAACAAAAGAAAAAAGAATAAATGACCCAAAAGTGTGAATTAAACATAGGAAAAGGGGTTATGTATAGAAATGAAAAGAAAAAGATAAGAGAGAAGATGGTCACGGTAGCTATTAGCCAAACAAACACTCTTCTAGTTCTTCTTGCTCCGTATCTCTTTGTCAGTTTGTCCACTTCTGTATAATAAATATAAATGTCACATAAGTAAATAAAGAAATAAATCAAGTATTTATTACGAGGCTGGCCTCTCCGCCTTCTCCTCTCTCCCTCCGAATCCATACGCCGATGCAAATGCTGCTCCACGCCGGTCCCTCGTTCCTGCTCGCGCCACCTCCGCGCTTCGCCGACGCTACCGCCCCGTCGTCAGCTTCGCCTAGGAGATCGAGGACACCGCAATCCTCGCTGCCGACGTCGCATTCCGCGCGCGCCGCTGCACCCGGGCCCCGGAGGGTGCGTCCCGTCGCGCCGAGGGCCCCCATGGCGACGGGGGAGGAGGGCGCCGGCTCTGACCTCGGCCTCGCCGAGGCCACCCAGGTTCGGCCGCCACTGCCGCTCCTCACGTTGCGGAGTTTACGCAATTATTATCGATTGGGCTACCTTTTTGCCAATGCCAACAATTACGCCATTACCCCTTAACCTGTATTGGTCGGGCGCACATGGTAGTCACACGAACGCCATCCACCATTAGTGAGCTCGTGGTGGTGATCTGATCCTGAGCTCTTCAGGTGCTCCACCTGCACGAACACCAGCAGGATAATGATGGTGGTCCACTTGTCATTGTCATTAAGAGTGGCATACATTTGGAAACCAGTGAACTTTTACGAAAACTGGAAGGTTTTCCTTTGAACATTGTGAAATATTTGGATCCAGCATATGGGAATGATATGTGTACATTTGTCTAGAAGATTGGACAGTACTTCCGTAGAATTTGAACTTTTAGTGTCTTCAGTGGAAATTATCGGTCCAAGTCTCACATTTCAGACCATGCTGTTGCCCAAAACTTTGGAGTACAAAATTTTACCATGGATGGTTTATTTCTGATTTGGCCCCACTGTTAGAGCAACTCCAACAGACTAGGTAAATGTATTCGTGAAGCCATTTATAGTTATTGTGCTCCAAAAAAGGATTCCAACAGCTTGTCTATATTGTTTTCCATTTTTCCTAGCTGGGTATCCCACCATTCTCGCTGGCCATATTTCCCTAGCGAGTCCTTGCTATTTGTGTTTTCCAATTTAGCTAGGCTGTTGTAAAACTCTACATTTTAGATGGGCTTTCTATTTTACATAATGGCTAAATCTCACAATTTAGCATCTAATTTTACCAAGTCTCTTGGAGTTGCTCTTAAAATGACGTCTGCAGCTCACTCAAAGCCTTCTACTGAGGATTTTTTAGTATTTTGTTTGTTTGATACTGCTTTCTGACTTCTTAGTGTTCCTTTGGTCAAACGCTGATGTTGCATCTGCAGGGGTTCTTGTTGGATGCGACGGCTTACTGGGTGACAAGATCCTTGATTGCATGGGATGTCAGTGATCAGGAAACTTCTCTCTTCTTATATGCAAGCAGAAATGCTACAATGTGCATGTCAAGTGGGGTTATTGAAGGTAGGTGCCATCAACAGGTGCCTTGTAAACTCATGCACCAACTGATTACGATAGTAACAGCCTGAGCCTCATTAACGTTACAATTCTTGCTGGTTTGGTAGGTTATGATTCCAAAGTTGAGCTGCAACCAGAAAATGACAGACTTCCATCCAGTGTACGAGTATTATTGTAATTATCTGTTGTGCTGCAGTTCCTGTTATGATTGTCCCTCTTTCTGTTTTGTTTTTCCAAACAATATTCTAACATTGGAGTACCATTTCACTATCTTCAGGTGACCCAGAAATTCCCTTTTATCAGCTCTTATAGAGCCTTTAGAATTCCGAGCTCTGTTGATGTTGCCACCTTGGTGAAATGTCAACTTGCTGTTGCTTCTTTTGATGGTAATGTCTAAACTATGCTGCCTTTTCTGTAAATACCTTCACCAAAACTTTCTTCAGGACAATATGTATTGTTACAAGCAGCTCATGGGAACAGGCAAGATGTTACTGGGTTGCAACTACCTGGAGTATTGGATGACATGTTCGCCTACACTGGACCACTTGGTACTATTTTTAGTGAGGAAGCTGTGAGTATGTACCTATGGGCTCCTACAGCACAGGATGTAAGTATGAACTTCTATGATGGTCCAGCTGGCCCTTTACTGGAAACAGTTCAACTCAACGAGTCATATGGTGTTTGGAGTGTTACTGGTCCAAGAAACTGGGAGAACCGGTATTATCTATATGAAGTCACAGTATATCATCCAGCTACAGCAAACATTGAGAAATGTTTAGCCGCTGATCCTTATGCTAGAGGGTAAAGTGCATTTTTCTTAGTTCATGATACTAGCCATGGAGAAATAGGAAGACATTAATGCTTGTTATTTTGACCAGGCTTTCTGCAAATAGCACAAGGACTTGGTTGGTTGATATTAATAATGAAACATTAAAGCCACTTGCCTGGGATGGATTGGCGGCTGAAAAGCCAAAGCTTGATTCCTTCTCTGACATAAGCATATATGAATTGCACATTCGTGATTTCAGGTGAACTGTTCTCTGCGACTGTAAATTTGGTGGGATGGATCTATGCATGCTAGTATACACAGAATTGAGCCCTCTGCTTGCTGTCAATTTTTTTTATTACAGTGCCCATGATAGCACAGTGGACTGCAATTTTCGAGGAGGATTCTGTGCATTTACATGTCAGGTTATTTACAGTTAAATTAACAGAAAATTCAGATTTTTCACCACTTTATTTTATCAACAGGCATCTTAGACCCATTCTACAACTTGTTATACAGGATTCTGCAGGCATAGAACACCTAAAGAAACTATCTGATGCCGGTTTGACTCATGTCCATTTGTTGCCAAGCTTTCAGTTTGGTGGTGTTGATGACATAAAGAACAATTGGAAATGTGTTGGTAAAGATTCATCTCTTTCTCTATGTTTTACCAGACAAATGTAAATCTCTTGCAGTCTTGCTCAAGAATCAAGATGGTAATGCCACTGTTGCGTCTTGCATGCTATTCATTTACTTTTAACTTCTACAATAGCTAAGAAATCAGAACCCAAGCTTTTTAGTCTGGTCTATGAATTAGAATATTAAGATATATGTAAACCTCATAACGTATCGTTTTGAATCAAAGAAATTTCATCTCTTTAGGGTTTAATATGGTTCCATGTATCTTCCTTTTTTTTTATTTCATACATAGCTTTCTATGATTACTATCAATAAGTTTTCAATTGATTAAACTGGACTCCATCAGCTACATTTTGTGTGCTTTTATTTTATTTATTAAGGTTATTCTTGTTTGAGTAGCTACAGAACTTTTATGTACTTTGGCAGATGAGGCTGAACTGTCAAAACTCCCTCCTGGATCAGATTTGCAACAAGCTGCAATTGTGGCTATTCAGGAAGAGGACCCTTATAATTGGGGGTACTTATTGTTTTGCTTCATTTCTCTTGCTTGTCAAACATGCAATGTTTAAAGTATCACAAGGGTGTGCTATGAATGTTATGTTTCTTATGTTATTGCCCACAAACTATTCTCATGCATGGTCACATACAACTAAAAGGTATAATCCTGTGCTTTGGGGGGTTCCGAAAGGAAGCTATGCAAGTAACCCAGATGGTCCAAGTCGTATCATTGAATACCGACAGATGGTGCAGGTAAGCTTTTCTTTCTATCACTGAACTTTCTTACATGAACAGTTGCAACTTGCATCACTCATCCTATTCCTGCAATTGCAATGCATGGAGGAAGGACTTGTGTGCTTAATGTGGCACTTTGCAGGATAACAGATGTTTTTATGATAAACTTTGAAGTGCAGGCCTTGAATCGCCTAGGTCTTCGAGTTGTCATGGATGTTGTATACAATCATCTATACTCAAGTGGACCTTTTGCCATCACTTCCGTGCTTGACAAGGTTGCCTCATGTTTTCTGGTTATGTTCTTTTTTTTCCGTAACCATCCCAAATAAAAAAGTATTTCTTAATCTTTATTAAATATACTTAGGCCCCGTTTAGCATGGCTCCAAACGACTCCGGGCTCCTTACACGGAGCCAGAGCGGGTGAAGCCAGAAATAGTGTCTTCACCGGCTCCTAGTTAATTTTGAGAGGAGAGATAAAAGAGGCTTCTCACTTCTGTGCACGGAGGAGCCGGAGCCAGAGCCGCCCAGAGCTCTACCAAACGGGCCATGGGGCCTCACAAAATCACATCAGGTCATTTCTCATATGCAGAGTTAAAGACATAAAAAAAGGCCTGTTTTGCAGGATTTTTAGGCTGAGTTTCTTGGCATAAACCACAGAAATTCTGCCAAATGATGCAAACCTGATGTTTTTAAACAGAAACCAGTTGAAATGTTTTTATTTTTTCAGTGCAAGGGAGAAAACAGTTAGCCAAACAAATTTCCAGGAATCAGAAACCCAACGAGAAAAAACACTTCTTACAAAAAACTGAAACTGAAACTATTTCTCAAGAAACTGGATCCCAGAAGGCCCTGCTATTGTTTCATTGAAATTGGTCCAACTCTAGAGTTATACATATTAGAGGTTAACTGATGTCCAATTGAAGTTACTTCTCTTAACTAGTTCTATAGTAACTTTTTTTTTTACAATGTAGTTCAGATAAAAAACCATTACATTACATAAATTAGTGAAGTTTTCTTTCAAGCTTGGGACATTGAAAATAGTTTTGGTTTACTGAACACTACTAGGTGTCCTTTCTTCCCCTCAAAAAACCAAAGTGTCCTTTCTGTGAAGCTAATAAAATGTTCCACTGACCTATAAATTATAAAAATATATACTAATAGCTTTCCTTGGATGCTATGTTGTATACCAGTAGAAAGAAATAGGTGAACTATAGTTTTGGACAAAGAAATGGCAGGTATTTGAAATGCTTGCCCCTTGATTGCTTTGTTCATTGGCCCTGAAATATGTTTTATAGTTCTAACATATACATTTGTCAGTTATCTCAAAGTTCCTCATCCATTTTTTGACAAAAAAGATGACATATGTGCTACCTTCTTCATGTATCCTTATTCCTAATCATTGTTTGTTGATGATATTTACAGATCGTACCTGGATACTACCTTAGAAGGGACTCTAATGGTCAGATTGAGAACAGCGCAGCTGTGAACAATACAGCAAGTGAGCAGTTCATGGTTGATAGATTAATCGTGGATGACCTTCTGAATTGGGCAGTAAATTACAAAGTGAGTCGTAATTGTAAAATATCATACATATGTAGAATCACAGGAAAATATGTAGATGATCTTGTGTAGAATCACAGGAAATACATTAATGAGTTAATGACAACATGCTGCTTCTCTCCTTTCTTTTTTGGCCAAAAAAATTGTGTTAGTGGTAGCATGTCTTTTAACACTGACCTATTATTCATTATTATCTATATTTATGATTGTATAGTTGTTGCCCTAGGTTGATGGGTTCAGATTTGATCTAATGGGACATATCATGAAAAAGACAATGGTAAGTAAGCTCACCTTCAGACTGGATTAAGTATCATGATGATTTGGTGGTTAAACCGAAATAATTCTTTTGGTTTGATCCCCATGATCTAGTAAAAGTATTTGCATTAATCTTGTCAAATCTCACTTAGTAATAGCTGTTTTTTTTTCGAACACGCAGGAGAGCTGCGTATCATTGTATTAATAGAAGAAAAAGAGAGTCATACACAGACCCGAGCCCCCCCCCCCCCCCCCCCCCCCCCCCCCCACACACACACACACACACACCACTACCTAGACACTGGATCACCGGTTAAGAAAGACAAAAAGACGACCCTACAGCAGTCCATTAGACTGATCCTCCAGCAGAGAGCAGGGAAATTCCCTAGGCTCCTGCTAGGCTCCACCAATGAGCCTCTTCCCTAGCCAGAGCCAGAGCCAAGTTAACATTTGGGGTTGCCCCATTAAAAACACAATCATTTCTATGCCGCCAGATGCTCCGGGCTCCCAAAATGACTAGGGAATTCAGACCCAACCTATAATCTCCAACTAGCAGCACTATCAACTTTTCTCCACCAATTATCAAATGATTGGTCAGAAGGTTGAGGAGCAAGTGCTGCAAAACCAAAGCGCGATAGGAGGGAGAACCAAAAGTCTCTTGAGAATACTGTAATAGCTGTTTGTGGAAGTTGTTCTCCAGTGGCACTGAAACTATACTCCCTGTGGTTCCATATTCCTGACATTTTGAACAAGGTTGAGGACTTGAGGTCAACTTTTTAGAACTTTAATATTTAGTTTGAAGACGCAAAGCAAACATTTATAGATTAGTCTTGAAAAGTACTCCCTCCATTCCAAAATGTAAAATTGTTTTGGCTTTTCTAGATACATAACTTTTGCTATGCACCTAGATATAGTTAAACCTATGTATCTAGAAAAGCTAAAACGACTTATTGATTTTTTGTAATATTGTTATATAAAATCAGTCAAATCTATGTTTTAGAGATCGTGCCATCCAAAACGACAGAAATTATGAAAACAGAGGGAGTACAATTTGAATAATTTCCTTTTAACCTCTGATTTCAGCATATTGATTCGCTGGAGTTGATCTAACTGGACCTAATAAATATTCTTTAAGCACGTTCTCAGAAAAAAATTCTTTATGAAATTCTCACCTCAGTTTCTTTCAGCAAGGTATATTTAAGACAAAATACAGCAAATATCAATATGCAGGCTGTGGATTTAGTTGCTGAATTTTGTACCTTGTAGCTTAGGTGGGTGATATGTTTTGCCTTAGGTATTCAGTTATCTATGTCTAGCATGTCAGTCAATATGGAGAAAACCATTTTTTTTTGTTATTTAACAAGGATGGAACAATAAGTATATGAAATTCAATACCAAAAAGCTAAATCTATGCATTTGTTCATATTATTTTAGAAACTTGAGAGAAAGAACAGTTTGTGCTATTTGAGTAAACCAAATGTTACTAGCTTTTTTGCGACATGTGACAATGAGGTTGGATTGTTGCACAGAATGTCTGTGGGCAGTTGAATTTCCCTTTTTCGTAATTTAGTGTACTGTACTATGTACTTGAAAACAATCCTGCTTGTTGAACACAGATTAGAGCAAAATCGGCTCTTCAAAGCCTTACAATTGATGAGCATGGAGTAGATGGTTCAAAGATATACTTGTAAGGACTGAGATTCCTGAGCCTCAGAGCAATCGGTTTTAATGTTATTGGCACACAGTTTCCATATGTTCAACTGTTTAAGATATTTACATCGTCACAGGTATGGTGAAGGATGGGACTTCGGTGAAGTTGCGCAAAATCAACGTGGGATAAATGGATCCCAGCTTAATATGAGTGGCACTGGGATTGGTAGGTAAGTTTAATTGGAACAAACTCGTGATGTTCAGTGGCCACCTTTTATTTGCTACTTGTAAACAAGCTGGCCTTGTTAGACATGCAGAACAAATTTCGGTGTATATTTTAACTATCATAAAATGGACTGAAAAAGTGAAGTATCAACATTCCAAAAAAGAAAGCATCTTGGTACAGTTATCTAGTAAATAGCTTGTCTTGGAATCTTTCCTTTTTTTTTTTTTTTTTGGTTATGTATTTAGTTTCTTTTAATCTATGCAATGTGACTATATCCCATACCACTACCATATTTACAGTTTCAACGATAGAATCCGTGATGCTATAAATGGTGGCAGTCCATTTGGGAATCCACTACAACAAGGTTTCTCTACTGGATTGCTCTTAGAGGTAATATTCATGCCATTTATAATTATATCCTATCAAGAAATGAGACCTCTGCTGCTTTTATATTTCCATATAATCTTGCAGTTTCTTTTTTCTTTTCTTTTCTTTTTGTTTCGCAAAACTGTAATATTGCCCTCTTCGGCACATATTTTTTTATTAAGAAAAGTTTATGTACAAACCAAACAAAGTAAAGGAATTACAAAGGAGAATGAAAACTCCTTTTTGAAGCTTTGCGACCTTTTTAGAGGGATTGCTAATTGCAAAGTTGGAGATGGATCAACCGTTCTCTTTTGGTCAGATCTATGGAATGAGAATGTCATGCAGATCAAATTTCCAAGGCTCTACTCTTTTGCAAAGAACAAGAAGATCTCTGTGTCACAATTTCTGTTAAACAATCACAGTTTCATCTCCCCTTGTCTGAACAAGCATATCTTGAATATCAAGATCTTCAGGAATACATACAAACAATTCAGGTGGAGCAAGATTCTAAAGATTCTTGGAGTTACTTGTGGGGGAGCAGCAACTATACATCATCTAGATTCTACCACCTACCCTACAAAAATTTACAGCCTCCTGCTCCCTTTCCCTGGATTTGGAATTGAAAGTGCTGCAACAAACTGTGTATTGGAGGGAAATAACTACAACTGTGTTCTGTGCAGCAATAATGTTGAGGAAACTGCTTATCACCTGTTTTTCAGCTGCCCCTTCAGCCAGGAATGTTGGCAGCACTTGGGAATCCACTGCAGAGTGAATTTCAAATGATGATACAGTCAAAACAGCAGCACCAAAATCCCTTCTTCATGGAGACCTTCATCATTGCTGCTTGGCATATCTGGAAGCAGAGAAACAACTTCATTTTTGATAGAGGCCGGCCTTCTTTCTCTTCTTGGAAAAACCTCTTCTGTGAAGAGGCCAAACTTCAAGCTTTTAGAATGAGAGATGACAAATGTGCAGCTTTTCTCCTCTGTTTAGATCTTCTCTCTTAGACCTCCCTGGCTTTGGGCCGGCGGTTCCCTTCCTGCTGTAGCTACCTCAGCCCTCCGGCTGGTTGGTTTGTTGTATATTCTATCTCTTTGTACAGGTTTATGTTTGTTTTAAAATTAAATAAAATCCTACAGTGGGGGCCTCCCCTGCTGTATTTCCGTTCAAAAAAAGAATGAAAACTCCTGAGGTCTATCCAAATAAGAGTTTACTGTTTTCAAGACTCATTTACTTGTGCACGCCAAGAGCCGGATCTATGACTATTCCTTTGCCAATTGCTGCTTATATCCGAAACCTTGTTGGTTCTTTCGATTAAACTATTCGAAAGAACAATGCACTTACTGCTCTAATTTTCTGAACAGCAGTATTTTGAACCAAATTTGTTTTAAACTATAATAGTATATGCCAAGAACAATTTCCTTGTTTACCCTTTAAGGCCTGGTGCAGTAGTAGTCTCTCCACTTGTACAATCCATGGTCATACAAACTTGTTTCTTGTACCATGGCCTGCATAGTTTTTAAGCTGTGTTAGTCTGCCAGTTCTGTCAGATGGTTTGACGTGCATTGTTCAGGTATAGAGTATTTTTAGGTATTGATATTGATTGAACCACTAAGCTATCTACTATCTTTTTTCCCTCGATGGAGCTGAAAATATTTTAGAGTACAAACTCTCATGCTTAGCTTTTGATATATTTTAACAAACTATATCTGAAATTGGTGAGCAGATACGGTTCTGGGCTGATCATTGGTTACAGGGAAAGACAATAGCATGATTGGCCCCTAACTGCACAAACTTGCACAAGATGATCTCCAACAGGGTTGTCAAGAACCGACAGTAAGCTCAGGTGCTTCACCATCATGCCTGGGTGGCTGATATCAAAGGAACTCTTAACTGCACAGGTGCTAGTTGAGGATCTGTATATTTGGGACTTGGTGGATGTCATTGACTAGATATTACTGACCAGTACCGTTGGAAGTTCTCCAAATCTGGTTCATACTCTAGCAAATTGGCCTATGCAGCCTTCTTCCTGGGATCTATCAAGTTTGGTCCCTGAAAAAGAATTTGGAAGAGCTGGGCCCCTCTAAAATGTAAGTTTTTCCTTTGGTTTAGCGATCAATAACTGGTGTTGGACAGCCGATTGCCTAGCCAAGCGTGGTTTGCCCCACCAGCTTGCCTGTCCGTTCTGTGATCCCAAGGAAACAATTCAGCACATTCTTATCTCCTGTGTGTTCACTCAACAGATCTGGACAATAAGTTTTCAGAAACCTACCATGGCAGCTGTAGCACCTCCAGTCACTGCAACTTGCTTCTTTGTATGGTGGGGTTAACACGATCAGAAGCACTCCTAACTCCGCAGAGGGCTGTGTATTGTGTTCTCTAATCATCTTAGTCGCCTGGGATGGTTTGAAACATAGGAATGCCTAAGTTTTTGAGGGAGCCTCACCAAACTTTTAGGGTCTCGTGCAAACAGTGGTTGATGAGTGTGCTCATTAGGTCGTTCACCCAAGATCTTTAGGCTCTGTTGGTAGGCTGCCGCCCCCTTGGTTATGTTTTCCTCTAGTCGGAAGCCCCTGTTGTTTTTGTTTCTAGCCGGTGTGTTTCTGGGTGGGGCAGTTGCCCACACCTGTACCTCTGTCTCTCTTAATGAAATATCACGTAGCTCTCCTGTGCCATTCAAGATAAAAGATAACAATTATCTGAAATCTTACTGGATTAGCTCCAAAATTCAATTTGCTTTATTAGTTTGTATTGATCCTTTTCTGCAGCCAAATGGATTTTATCAGGGCAATGAAACAGAGACAAGGCTCACGCTTGC
Source organism: Miscanthus floridulus (assembly GCF_019320115.1). Lineage (NCBI taxonomy): Eukaryota > Viridiplantae > Streptophyta > Magnoliopsida > Poales > Poaceae > Miscanthus > Miscanthus floridulus. The sequence continues at coordinate 7,307,818 of NC_089590.1, forward strand.
TACATACGCTGACCATATACAGGTTGGTTCTTCTTTTCCTGCTTGCTGAGTTTCAACTAGGTATTTACCTGTGCACCAATTTAATTGGGAACATATTCTATTCACTAGTATTATCTTATTGCATGGATATATAAATAAACACTGTCAATGGTGGCCTATGAGAAAACTAGAGATTGAATATTTGAGATCAATATTTTGCAACATCTGTTGCTGATCTTCACTTTCTGTTGTATGTTGAACTTACTATACAAGTGGGCATGAAAAGTTGCTTCTATCGTAGAATCGATTGTTACATATGTGTGATGCAGCTCTGTTATAGGAAAAATTGGAGGTTTTCTGTTAGCAACCACATGGATACCATTCAGGAAAAGAAGTAATGTCTTGGGCTCTTAGCCATAAATGGATTTCCTCAATGCAACAGTCATGTCGAAATGTAGCAAAGCTGAATAAAGTTACAGCCCTGCTAGGGGAGGGGGGAGCGGCTGCTGTGAATGGCGCAGGGAGGGAGGTAGGCGGTGGGCTAGGGCAGGGGTAGGCGCAGAGAAAGGAGAGGGAGGCGCAGGGAGAGAGGGAGAGAGGCACTGAGAGATAGACAGGGAGAGGGGTAGGGGAAGAGCAATGCTCTATTCTTGCTTAAGATCCAAATGGTTACATGACCCCTATATTTCTAGTCCCTAGGGGACTTGACCTCCAAGCAATCTATAGGTAGAGTCCTTATAGATCTGGACTCTCCTTTCCTAAACAGACTCTATTTCCTTTTTCTAATCCTCATCTAACTCTCTTTAATTCCCATCTAATCTGGACTCCTCCAGGTGGGAGGGGCTGGCGGCGCCATAGAGGCCGCCCCCGGGTCGCGCGCGCCCCTAGCGGTGCCTTGGGCCAGGGTGTGACCGGCCAGGGCCCTCCTCTGGGCCTCGTTTAGCCCGGCTCGGGGACCCGTATTTAGGCCCGTGACAGTTAGTATTTTGGATGCAAGTGCATGCAGCCTTGTAACTAGTTCAGCTAATAAGAAATTAATAATGATGACTGATGATTTGCTAATGCTAAATTTCATGGTAAAAGAGAACGAAATGGTATTTACATTGACACTAAGTGGTATAAATGTATACCTGTAAGTTATTATGAACATTCACCTGAACTTACTTTTACCATAAATTTGTTGTTATGAACATTCACCTGAACTGATTTTTACCTTAAATTCTCAAAAAAAATCTCGAACACGCAGGAGAACTGCATACCTTTATATTTCAGGGAGAGAGAATAGGGGAAGAACCCTGTACAAAGAGACCTACTTATCTCACCTAGGAGGTAAGATGAGATTGCGACACCAACAGAAGCACGATCCGACCTGAAAAGAAACCCTACACAATACCCTCTACACGACAAAAAAATAAATAAATTCTGAAGCTTTCAGGCTCCAGCAAAACACCAAAACTTCTAAATTCTCATTTTCCTATTCTGTAAGTTGTCTTCTGTTTGCTTCCATCAATTATATGCTAAGTCTTTCTTACAACCAAGTATATTATGAATTTTCCATGTTTGTCTTTCATATCCAGAAAGTCCGAACAAACAGGTGTTCCTAGAAAGATTTGCAGTATTTGTCCATGAAGGAACTCCTTTATCAACAGAGGAATTTTAAATTTTGTTTAACAAGAGCTATCACTATGAGCCGATTTTGGAACTTTCTTCTTATGTGCATAGCATTCCTTGCAGATTGGATTAGCTGGCAATTTGAAGGACTATGTATTAATATCTCATACTGGAGAAGCTAGGAAAGGATCTGAAATTCGCACCTACGATGGCTCACCAGTTGGCTATGCTTCATCCCCTATAGAAATAGTAAATTTCTGAACTTTTTTTTAAAAAAACTGTATATATTAAATTGGAATATCCAGGAATACATTCTGGAGGAGCATAATATGCTTTCTGATTAGGACGGCCTGCATAATTGAATTATTTTTTTCCTTATTTATTCTGCTAAAAGACCGGAAGGTCCCGGGTTCGAGTCGCGGTCTCCTCGCATTGCACAGGCGAGGGTAAGGCTTGCCACTGACACCCTTCCCCAGACCCCGCACAGAGTGGGAGCTCTCTGCACTGGGTACGCCCTTTTTTATTTATTCTGCTAAAAATTCAGTTACTGAAACATACCACTGTTTCTTGGATTTCAGATCAACTATGCCTCTGCTCATGACAATGAAACACTATTTGATATTATTAGTCTAAAGGTATGGAACTTATCAGGATATCCAGGAAATTGACTGCAATTTACTTATTGTTCGGTATCAATTATCAATCTGCCAATCAATCATTTTCTTTTTCTTTCTTCAAAAAAACATTTACTGGCAAGACAGATTACCGTGGATGTTTTGTTACACTTTTTTGACTGCTTGCAGTATTTGCTACCTTTTGAAGTTATGCTTTATATTTGTAAAGTAAGCATGTTATTTATGTGACAATATAGTTTTCCAGAAACAATTTTACTCTCTAGTTCAGGCACGATCTGGTACTTTCTGAAGCTTTTCCTTGGTTTGCTTGTGCAGACTCCGATGAACCTCTCAATTGATGAGCGATGCAGGATAAATCATTTGTCCACAAGCATGATTGCATTATCTCAGGTCCTTATGAAAGTTTTTATTGATCACTTGTTTTTCAATATGGATAATCTGAATTTGAATTTCCACTAAAATAATTTGCTTAGTAAAATGTGTGGTGTGGAGTCTTACCGTCTGTGACCGGAAGGTCCCGGGTTTGAGTCACGGTCTCCTCGCATTGCACAGGCGAGGGTAAGGCTTGCCACTGACACCCTTCTCCAGACCCCACACAGAGCGGGAGCTCTCTGCACTGGGTACGCCCTTTTTAGTAAAATGTGTGGTGTGGCATGTCTGATCTATCTAGCATAGTGGTAGTCGCATCAGCTAAACCTTAAACTTATTTTTCTTCTTAATATAATGGTACACAGCTCTACTACTGGTTTGAAAAAAAACCTTAAACTTGTTGCTGCATATGGAATCACTAAATGGTCGTATTTTCTAATACCAATTGCAGATTACTTCGTTTGGATAAGTAAACATGAGACCCCTTTTGTTAGGATGTTAGTATTTGTAAATATTGGGACACAAAACTATAAATATTATGAGGCTTAGCTAAACTCCTTCAGAGGCACATTGTACTATGATCTAACCTGATTTGTTTTTTCAGCTTTCAGCACTAACATATTCTGCTGATTATGTAAATTTTTGGTTTTCTTAATATCCATGTACTATATGTTTTCAACTTTTCATGCATTGACCAATAACTTAAGCATTTGGAATGGGTTTCTCATTTTTGTATCATTATGTATTTATGTGTACTTCCAGGGAATACCCTTTTTCCATGCTGGCGATGAGATACTACGATCTAAGTCGCTTGATCGAGATTCATATAACTCTGGTGATTGGTTTAACAAGTATTGCTCTGGCCTTTGGATCTTGACACAAACAACAATTACCAGCTAGCAAAAATTGAATTGCTTTCAGGGATGATAATTTTAAATTGAACATTTACAATTGCTTGTCATTACCATAACTTCTCAATTCCTATCCTATATGAAGAACTATTTTAAGTTGAACGAACACTTCCTATTCACTTAGAATGTAAATCAGGGTAAATGTTCTGTTCTCTTCCTTTTTGAAGGATTGATTTCACCTATGAAACAAACAATTGGGGTGTTGGGCTTCCACCAAGAGAAAAGAATGAAGGGAGTTGGCCTTTGTAAGTTTCAAAATCTTCTTGAGACTTCATAGGGCATTTATTTATTTATTTTTGAATGATGCAGGATAACCGTGTGATTTAATTTATTGCAGCTGAAGTGAACACTTCCTCTATCTTTGTTATATATCATATTGTTTCCCTTTTGCAGTAAAGTAGCAAGTGATCATTTTATCACATAATATGAAAATTTTCAGGATGAAGCCAAGATTGGAGAACCCGTCATTCAAACCTGCCAAATGTGACATTATTGCTGCCTTAGACAATTTTGTCGATATCCTGAAGATCAGATACTCATCACCTCTCTTTCGTCTAACTACAGCAAGTGACATTGAGGTACATGGATTTCTTTGTGAACCTCACCAGACTGTTGTACTGCTATCATATAGATGAGCAGCTTTTCCTTGCTAAGCACAAGCATAAACCACCTTTCTGCAAATTTTGATCTATGTATCAAGTAAAATTTACAGATTTCATGTGCCATGGAGCTACACTTTGCAATGGGACACAAATGTATGTCAACTGACACCATGCAGTTGGAAACCAATTATTGCCTGAAAATTAGAGTAAACAATAATCCTCCTGTAACATTTGTTTTTTCAGATCCACAGCATAGGTACAACAAATGAACTAATAAAAACCAACTGCCGCCAAAAAAAAGCTGTTATCTTGATTTTTTTCTTCTGTTTTTGGTTGTTCTGTTGCTAGCTGTAGTCATGAGTCCTGTTCATGTAATGTGTTTTATGTCTTTAGTTTGTGTGTCTATTGTTTTGGATGGCATGTTTCCTCTTACTATAATGAGCTGTGTTTGAGGGGAAAAGAATTACCATTTGTTTATTTGATCTCTGGCTCTTTCTCTCATACTGACTGTCACGAGCTGTCATATCTTGTTTCAGCAAAGGGTTCACTTTCACAACACAGGGCCCTCCTTGGTTCCAGGAGTTATTGTCATGAGCATTGAAGATGCAAGAAATGATAGGCATGGGATGGCCCAGATAGATGAAACGTAAGCAGCATTGATATATTTATATTCCTGTCTTGGACAATGTAATTTTTTTTATATTAACTGAAAATTGAAAATTAATTAGAATCTTTTAGTTCTCTGCACTTCTATGTATCTGCTATGGAGATCTTTTGATGTTCTCTGCAAGAGCTAACTGTTTATGACTTTCCGCAGCTTCTCTTATGTCGTTGCAGTCTTCAATGTATGTCCGTACGAAGTGTCTATAGAAATCCCTGATCTTGCATCACTGGGGCTTCAGTTGCATCCAGTGCAGGTAACTAATCATACTCTCATCAACAATAGGCAGTTGTCACAGGCTCACAGCATTGCTCTGTTACCATTGTTACGATTTTACTCCCAGTCCAGTATTCACACTTTCTAGTGTAGTTGGGAAGTGAAATTTCCTGTTAAATTGAATAGAGAATAATTGAGTCTCATGATTTGCAGCTTTATTGCACCACGCGTCTCTGTTGTCAGTGTAATAAAACTGTGAAAAATGTTCGGTCTGCAAATCGTGTGTAATATTGAATAAGCACTGATTTGCAAGGAGAAATGTAACCTTGTACTTTGGAGTATCAGTTTCTTTCATAAACCATTTAATCATTAATCCAAATTGATGTGTGAAGAAAAAGATGGATCTGAAGCAGTAAAAGTTAATAAAGTTAATATCTAATGGTTCTTATATGAAATATTTCAGGTGAATTCATCAGATGCTTTAGTCCGGCAATCTGCCTACGAGGCCACCACAGGTCGATTCACCGTGCCAAAAAGAACAACAGCAGTGTTTGTTGAACCCAGGTGCTGATGGATGGCTTTCGCGAGCAAGTGCATTTGGGCATCGAAGTAATAAATGAATGAAATAGGAGAGAAGTACATTATATACATTTACAGTATATAAATAGATGGAATAAGAGGTTGGCTATATATGAATATATGAAAATAAAGTGCCAAAGTTGCCAAGGCGCGCTTGCTTTGCCATATGTATGACACTGATTACCAAAACAGGAAAAAAAAAAAGCAATGTATAGCTCTCAAAATAAATAAATAAATGATGTTGAAGTCTTGCATCATCCATCCAAAATGGCAACGGTACAAAAGCATTGAAACATTTCATTAGAGCGTTGAACCACCCTCCTTTCCAGTTTCCATGGGTGATTAGCATATGTATGGAATAAATTAATTTCCTGCATCATCATGCTTCTACTTTATCTCTCTCTATAAATTTGTGCGCTCTTTATTAAGCAAATAAATATAAGAATTATAATCCTCTGCCCGTGATCGATTTTTACGCTATCACTAATCATATCACGGCATTAATCAGCTCCCAGGGCAGAAGGTGATGTCATAGGTGGAAGCGCCGGAACAGGTGAAGGTGCTGCTGGCGTCGTCGTAGGCGTAGCTGTACGCCGACGGGCAGACGCTCTTGAACACCTGCGAGTAGTTGGTGGGCCCGCACGTCGCCGGCGTGCCGTACTGTCCGGTGCAGCAGTAGCGCGCGCTGCCGTAGGCGCCGCACGCGCTCTTGCACGCCACGACGCTGCCGCCGCCGGACGAGGCGACGACGCGGAGGTCCGCGGGGCACATGGCGTTGACGTCTCCCGCGCACGCCGCGGGGCGGCAGTCCCCACTGCCGCCGCCGCCCGAGGGCGCCACGCGCACCGGCACGTTGAAGCCGTCGACGAGGCTGACGTCGTAGAAGTCCGCCCCGCCGCTGCCCCGCCCGGCGAGCGTGACCTCGACGAGCGAGACCGGCGGCGCCGGCCCGCGGCCCTGGCACGCGACGTCGCCCGTGCCGCAGTCCGCCGTGGCGCAGGAGAAGCGGCCGGTGGTGGAGTCGACGCCGCAGCCCGTGCGCGCCCAGAACGTGCCCGACCATGCCCCCGACGACGGCGCGTCCAGGCGGGACGTGGCAGACGGCGCCAGGTAGAAGCCCGAGCTTGCCAGCGGCGGCGAGCTGGCGCCGTGGAGCGCGCCCACCCACACTGGGTGCTGGCACGCGTTGGTGAAGCTGAACGATGCCGCTCCATTCACGCCTAGCGCTGCACACATTCAATTCGCAGACGAAATGTAATACTAACTAGCTGTATATATTATATTTACATGCATGCATGAAGAGAGAAATCATGGAAGGATTCCTATAATAATGAAAAAAATCAAATCATGCAGGAATTAAACGTACTTAATAATTAATAAAGATAAAAAAAAAGGTTGAAGAAGACTCAGTCAAGATCGATTATAGGAAACAAAAACTTGATGTGAATCCAATTTCACGCACAGACCAGAAGTCCAGAACCAATGATGAAATCTGGTTAATTTCTCCGCAAGAATGCTGGATCAAACTATGAAAAAAAAAGCACCAAAGAACACAAAGAAAGAGCAAAAAACATGTGGGGAAAAAAAAAGAATCCCACCGCACCTGTGAAGAGAAGAAGCTGAAGAATCAGGAGAATGGCCGGAATGACCATCCTGCTAACTCCATTGCCTCCGGCCGAGAGTTGGAGAAGAAGGTGAGCTACCGCCATGGCAGTGGCAGCGAGTCGCGATCTCGATCTCAGAATCAGATAATGGCCGGGGCGATCTCGATCTGTCTTGTACGTGTATATATAGCAAGCAAAATCAAGAAGCTAGCTTGCCCCAGCAGGTACGGTGGTTGGTTGTAGCTTTGTCGTAGATAGATAGGCCGTGGGCCGGATAGAAGATGCGTGGAGAAGAGAAAAAGGCAGGCAGGCAGGCAACAGATGAAGAAAAAGTTTCCACCTTTTCGGCGAATTTATGTCGGCCCCTCACGCTTGGCGTGAGCTATCTATTTAGCATCGTATCGGGTGGTGTTTAAACGCCTGATTAAAATTTAGGAGGTACGTTGGGAGGATGTTGTATGGAATGTTCGGATATTAATAAAAAAATAAATTATATAATTTGTTAGTATTTCACGAGACAAAATTTTTAAGACTAATTAATCCAACATTAACATATGTTCATTGTAGCACATATTGACTTAAAAGATTCGTCTTATAAATTAGTATACAATTAATTTTATAACTAGTCTATATTTAATACTCTATATATGCATCTAAATATTCTTGCTAGCTGCATCACGCAGCAGCTGATTGCTGCTGGTCTAGCTTAGCTGTTGGCCTCACCTGTTGCAGCAGCAGAAAAGGGCCGGGCGATGATGGGGATGTGTGGTAATTGGCGTCACGTACGTACGAATCGAATCGATGTCTTAATGCACGGATCGTCATCACTTCAGTCCACCGATTACAGTATTAAATTGGTGTAGATCTGGCCCCCTTTTCCGATTTGGTGCAGGTTTGGTAGTGCTCTCTCCTGAACTGGAGAGAAACTGTACTGTCCGTGCCTGAGTCAATTGACAGGTGAACTGATAAGAGACTTTTCTATGTGTGTCAATTTTTTCGTATCCTCCATGCCACTTTTGTCAGTTTGGGTTTTAACACCGTGAAACTGCAGGTGTGAAAAAACGAAAATATTCTTAAGTTCAAATATGTTATTAATTTTTTTAGCATCTTAACGATTTTAAATGAAAAAACTCAAAACTAGAAAGGTGTAGATCTCGTCGAGATCTATAATTTTCATATAAAATTTATTTTCATTTAATTCCGCAAAAAAATATGATTTGATATGATTAATATATCTTAGAAAAATCATATTTTTTTGCGGAATTAAATGAAAAAAAATTATATGAAAATTATAGATCTCGACGAGATCTACAACTTTCTAGTTTTGAGTTTTTTCATTTGAAGTCGTTAAGATGCTCAAAAAAATTAATAACATATTTGAACTTAAGGATATTTTTATCTTTTCACACCTACAGTTTGACGGCGTTAGAGCATAAACTGACGGAAATGGCATGGAGGACACGAAAAAGTTAGAGTAGTGGCGCTGAAGACCGCTGAATTTTTTCAGAGGCACAAAGAGGATTACGATCTTTTATAATAGCACACAGGGAAAAGTCTCAACTGATAAAGGGGATTATTTTCAGAGGGCACAAATCAAAAAGATTGGCTAAAGTCCCCTTTGGCACGGCTCATCCAAAACGGCTTCACCGGTGAAGCCAAAGCCGGTGAAGCCAGAAAAACTAGCTTTTTCGGCTTCTAATTCATTTTAACCCTGGCTTACAAAACGACTTCACGCTATAGTGCCTCGATTTACGTAAAATAGATGAAGCCGAAGCCAGCATAAGCCGTGCCAAAGAGGCCCTAAATGTTGAAAACAAATGCATGAATCATGTCTCACAAGCTCCAAAAATCCAAGGGATTAATCGGAACCATGCCACGGCAGCGTCCATCCTTTCGGACGGGACGGACCCGCCTCGTGTCGCGCCCTTGCTTCTTGCGCCTTGTGCCGACCCAGCTCGTGTCGCGCGCCCTTGCTTCTCACGCCTTGCGCTGGACCCGCCTCGCGTCGTGCGTCCCTGTCAAGCCGGACCCACCTCGCGTCGTGCGCCCCTGTCAAGCCGGACCCACCTCGCGCTTACGCCCCCGTTCATGCCTCGTGTCGCACGCCGCCTGTGCCTCGTGCCGTGCTCCCCCGCACCACGTCAACGAGCTCCATTGGGTGAAAGCAAGTAGAGGAGCACATGTTTACAACCATATGTTTCATACGTTTCAGATGTATGTTGCATATGTTTCATCTGGATGTTGCAAAAGTAGATCTGGTGTTGCATATGTTGCAATGGCTATACACATATGTTGCAATTGTATGTTTCCAATGTTTCAGTTATTTCAAATATATGTTGCAAGTGTTGTATCTTGATGTTGCATATGCTGCAGTGGCTATATACGTAGGTTGCAAGTGTATATTCTAAATATTTTTCGGCTAGTTTAGAAATATGTTGTAAATGTTTTATCTAAATATTACATATATTATAGTGATTATGTATATTTATTATAAATATATGTTCTAAATATTTCACCTATGCTTCGTGTTGCCGATGTTTTCTTTAGCAGGCAGCATGCGAAAGTAGCAGCAGGCGCATATGGGTATGTGCAGCCCAGTAGCACATGTGTAGGCATGCAGCAGCATCTTGCGCATGCGGGCGTGCAGATAGACGTGCTCGGTATGCTTAGGTCATGACTGATGACATGCATGGAAGAACGATGGCATCTCCATCTCGCAAGTCTTGCATGGAATTAATGGCAGTCCAGCCAGCCGCCTCGAGAACCCGGCGGGGCATGCAACAGCAGCATTGGTCCGTTCGCGTGACTTTAAACTCAGCTTGATCCGCTTCTTTTTTTATCTGAAACAGTGTTTTTCTCTCACAAATTCCTCCAGATTTATCCAGATTTCTTCAAAATTCCTCCCAGCGAACGCGCAGCAGTATCAGACGCATGCGGGCGGGTGCAATGGGCGAGGCATGCAGCACTAGCATGTATACGCGGAGCAGGCAGGCACGCACGCGCTGGCGTCCGAACTGGGATAGCGTCCGAATGGGGGCTAGCGTCGGGACACGGCCTCACAACTTTCACAGATTTGTATAGCTTGTTTTCTACTTTTGTATAGAATTATACCCTTTATAAAAATGAGTTCAGTAGGGGATTTTCTGTACAAACTTATACCCTTTATAAAAATGAGTTCAGTAGAGGTTTTTTCCTCCTAGTTTCCTCAAAAAAAAAATTATGTACACATGAGATACGTCACTTTGTACGCTTTAGATCCGTTAGGCCCATGTGCAGATGTCAGTATTTTTGTATGCCCCAACATACCCTGCTACACCCCTCTCTCCGTGTCAATGACCGCGGGGTCCACCCATCGTCCCCTACCTCTCCTTCCTCCAGTTTGTACCTAGCCTCCACAGGCCAGCGGCCACCGTGGGGATAGAGAGCGGTGATGCGTCACGACGAAAAGGCCAAATTTTTTAGCCTTTTTTTGAAAGTTTTTCACAAATACGTCCCTAAAGGAAAGATTTTAGAATCTGGACCCTTAGCTCGGCGCCAGGGACGCCCTTAGCTCGGCGCCAGCTTCCCTGGCGCCGAGCTCTTGGGCTCGAGACCCACGTGGAGGTGACCCTGGCGCCAAGCTCGGCTCCGTAGATCTTGGTGTCGAGCTCGGCGTCAGGGTGAATGGCGCCGAGCTTGTGTTTTAACCCCGGCCCCAACCTTCCTGCTTGAGCCTTCTTCCTCTTCTTTCTCCTCTCTCGGGTTTTTTCTTTCCCCACTTCACCCTACCTCACGAATCGGCATATTAGACCTTGAAAACTTTGATTTGATCCATAGATCTTCGAGAGCAAGGTATCCTCGCTCTCTCCTAGTTTTTTTCATATCGATTCGATATATATATTAGTTGGATTTTTCAACCTAAGAATCGTCTTTATTTAGGGTTTCATTCTATCTCTCAATATTTGTATTATACAACCGTAGGATGATGCAAAGGCATAGAAAAGCTAGCAAATCTAGGCGCATGTAGTTATGTTATGAGTTCATTGTTGTGCATCAAACGACAAACCCTAGGTTTAGGGTTTAATGTTAATTGCTTTTGGTTCTTAGAACGAAATTGGTTGTATTGTAGTTATGGTTCTCATTGATATTTATTTGTGATGTTTTGATTTATGTTTGTTAAATTACATCTGTTTTGTTAGATGCAAGAAATGTTTTGGGAGGAGTTTTGGCGAAAACGGGGTCGTTCTCGAGAATTATACCCCGACGCGTCTAGCAAAGATGCCCCCGTCCCTCCTGACCTCCCTATCCCTAACTGTGACTGTGGTTTCCCAGCCCATGTTTTTCAATCAAAACATCCAGACACAGCAGCGTGGTGCTTCTACACATGCAGTCGTTTTAATGTAAGAAATTATTTCCACTATCTTTTTTCTTTATTTGTGTAAGTATGCTACTAATATTTTGTTGGAATCTCGTTGTGTAGGACCATGAGAGATGTTTTTTCTTTTAGTGGATCGACGGTGCAGAAAAGTTTGATCCTAGATACCTCATTTTCGACGATTGGTTTAGAGGGAGACATCCACGTGAGCACTTCAAGCGGTGGGTTCCACCCCCCTAACACTCCACCAATGATGGCTAAGGAGAAGCACCTAGCCGCAGTTAGATGACTCGAGGAACCTCCTCTGTGCGATTACGGAGATCGAGCTATGATAAACCCTGAGAATACGTTGGAGTTTATGTGTCCAAACAAGCATGAAGTAAGTGCAAAGTGTATGTGTTGAAATCTTGAGCTATATGTGTTCAAGTACTAATGTCACCTTATTTAGGTGTTTGCAATGGCGAAGTGTCATTTCAAGGAGTGGTTGTATGGTCCTAAGAACCAATGGCCAGAAGAACCGTGAAAGGTTAAGGAAAAGAAGAAAGAAAGGGTAATTTACAAAGCACCTCCTATCATGTGCGAATGTGGTGTTAAATCCAACTATGGCCTAGTCCCTTTGGAGCTTGGAATAGGCCATTATTGCAGCCATATGGTTGAGTATGATGAGGTTGGTTATTTTTGTGGTAAACATGAAATCGTATTTTGTTTCTTTTGCTAAGACATATATGATATAATATTTCTTTTGAACAGGGCACTAGGAAATGCAGGTGGGAATGTTATGATGGTCAAGCTAAGTTCTTGGATGAACTGAAGGGGAGGCAAGTAATTGCATGGAAGAGGAGATATGGACCTGACTACGTCAACCTATTCATTAAACATCACAAAGAAAAGATGCGTGAGTTTGCTAGACAGCGCGGTATTTGTAACCCGATTGATGTTGGGCTTAACAAATGGGGATTGAAGAGGTGGATGATGTTAGAGGAGGAGAGGGCAAGGAAGGAGGCAAGGGAGGAGACAAGAGTACAGATGCAGGTCTTGAATGAGCATGTTGTTGCATTATGTGTCAGTGAGTGCTTGAAAGTCTTTTTTTTGTTGCCTGATTTTAAATGTAATATAATCGCGTTGCTAACTGATTGCATTTTATACATGAAGGGTTTGGTTGTAGTGAGGAACATGCCATAGAGGTGGCTCATGCAAGGTATGAGGATAAGAAGTTAGATGAGCATAGATCGCGAGCTGGTCGCATCGTTCAATCACCGATTTTGTTGTCTAATGAGGAGGACGAGGATGAGGACAACACTGGCAGAATGAGTGAGCTCATTGCTCTAGCAGAGGCAGGCTTGTAGGTGCAGGAGGCTGAGGACGATACTGGTAGACTGAGCGAGCTCATCGCTCTAGCAGAGGCGGGCTTACAGACGGAGGAGGATGACGACGCATTCTTCACTCAGGCCGCAGCGGTCGCAGATGAAGTGGAGGCCGCTTACTATAGGCGACAGGTAGGTCAGAGCAATATAGGTGAGCCTAGCCACAACAACAGGGTTGTGGTAGAGGACTGGTACTCGGATGATGAGTTGCTTACTCAGTATGTTTTAGACTGAGGATTTGAAAGTGCATTTGCCCCCTATGTCTACTGTCGGCACGTACTTCTAGTATTATTATGTTGTTTAATGTGGCATAGTATTAGACTTTTCATTATGTGGTTGTTTTCATTATTTATGGTCTTAATATTCCGCTTAATATTATGGACGCATTGAAAATGCATTTGTGCCTTTTTAGCAGTGTAGTATGATTAATGATTCACGGAAAAAATTCGCAAGAGTTTCCCTTGTTTTAGGAGCATCTACAGTTACAAACAGAGACATCATTATATATTCCAAACATTTAATCATCCAAGGAGCAAAATGCAACCACAACGAACATCACAACCAACATAACATGTCCTGCATAGTACAAATAGTCCACAATGTCCATACAATCCAAAATAGTTACAGGAAAGTAAAAACAAAATCCATAATAGTACATACTAACATCTACCACAACCCTCACTGCCTCCTACCCTTGCCCTTACCCTTGTGACCGAGAGCGCTCGTACCTGGAGTGTAAGGGTCATGCGGATGGCGTCACCTAGTGCCTAGAGGCGGTGTTGGCTGAGTCAAGGGAGCGTCATGGAGCTGAGAGCGGCCAAGCTCCTCGTGCCTCAGGTCCACGTCGTCATCGTCGTCCTCATCCTCGTCCCCATCCCCTGTAGCTGCTTGGATAGAAGAACCCAAGCCTCCTCTGCCTACAGAAGGAATATACACGTCTTGCGTCGTGTCTGTCCTACAACCACAACGAGCAGTCGCACGGCGTAGCCGACGTGACAACCTTTGTTGTACAAAATTATGTTAACTAAAAGAATCTAACATATTAATAATATGTTTGAAAGAATATTTTGAATTTTATGTCTAGGAAGCTAAGCATGTAGTCGTCCCTAACTCTCGATCAAATGTGCTCAATCTCTTCAACGGAGCATTTGAGTGTATTGCCTGCAACAAAGTTCTCAGTAATAATACTTCTAAACAGATAGCAATAGGTTTTGTTTTCTTTTGTACAAGAATCTAACATATTATAAGGGTGATACGGCTTGAAGGTGGCACCAACTAAAATAGATAACTCCTAATGTTGGTCCAAGAACATCTAATGTATTGGTATGCAACTTAACGTAGAAAAATAAGGCAATTGACTTACCACTCTGTCCAAGATCGGTACTGCCTCCACCTGCCTTCTTGCACAAGTAGATTGGTCATACGCCGTGTCTTCATTGTCGGAGGACTCGATGTTGGCGTAGTCATCTTCTGTCCACTATACCCTCAGCCTGCAATGTGTCGCACACTAGTACCAAGCTTGGTATCGCTTGAACTCATGGGTCGTGTGCGACTCGTTGTTCTCGTCCACGTTGTCGTGCATCTCCTCCCATTGCTCAATGTATCTCCCAATTAAAAATCTTTCTGTTCTTCTGATGATCCAACCTGCACGTATGTCATCATTACTTGAATCCATGTACATGTTGTAATAACCCAAAAATCCATACACTAAAAATACCAACTACAAAATTTTTCCTAAAACTCCCATGTGTTGATGAGTGTCATGTATAGAAACCCAACCAAAGAGATGCATTAGGTCTAACCCCAACCCAAGTCAACACATGAGCATGGCATGCCATATGTTAAATCACGTTTATCTAAATGCTGACAAAAGAAACATAGCATATAATGTTAACTAAAATGGTGATTTGGATTTTCATCTGTTTTATGTAATGCCTAAAAACTCCTTTAAAGAAACACACCATAAAGTAATTATTACTCAAATCAAAGAATAAATGTTTAAAAAGAAAACTATTTCCATTTGTGTATAACAAAACTACACCTATTTTTGTTATACAAAATAGCTAAATAAATTCCTAATATATATATAATAATGATATGGGCATCATATCTAAAAGGTACACCAATTTGGAATTCAAATTTCAAACCAAATTTGAATTCAAAACAAAGAAGAAGAAAAACAAAATAGAAAAAAAGAAAAGGAAGAAGGAAGCCTCACAGCAGCCAGGCCTGCTCGGCTTCGCGGCCCAGCCAGCCCAACCGCGCCCGCCTTCCACTCAATGCACGCACATGCGGCCCATGAGCCGGCCCAGCACGCCGCTCACGCCCGCGTGCCCGTCTGCCTTGCTTGCTGTTGCTGCCACTGGACCCCACCCGTTAGCCTTCCTGTTCATCTTCTCCGCCCACGCCTCAACTGCCCGCGTGACCGGAGGCTGACAACGCTGGTAGGAGTGGGCCAGGGGGGGTCACGCCCAGGGCATGGCCTTGTCCCCTTGGCGCCGCGCCCATGCAACCACGCGTGGGCCATTGGATGCGATGCATGCGCCTTCGCCCCTCGATCTCCATCCGCCGTTCATCGAGCTCCATGGCCGAGCTTCGGCTATAAAAGCCCTGGCCCCGGGAGCCCTGAGCTCTCTCATCGCCCTGCGCGCCACTGTGTGGCCATCCACTATGCACTCGAGCCAAGAGAGAAGAGGGAGAAGAGGAGGAAGAAGGGGGAAGAGCTAAAGCCGCGCAACGTCGCCGGTGTCGCCGGAGCAGAGGACGTCGCCCTAATCAAGCACGTCGATGCTGCGCTGCACTACACTGCACTGCTTCTGGAGCTACATGGCCGCAACTCGCCACTGCATCACCATCCTATCTTCCACGACACCAAAGGTGAGCCTCAGCCTTCCCCTACTCACCACCGGACCTCACTGTGTCGGCCATGGCGCTCCACACCGGGAGCGCATAGGCCAGGGCCGTCTCCGGCCTCTAGGTACACATGCACTCACGCGCACATCCATGACCACGGCATGACTGCCCCACCGAAGCCCCATAGGGCTCCTGCGTGCCTGCACCGTTCACCACCGGACCACCGCCATGGCCGAATCAAGCCGCCACCGTGGCCAAGGCCATCGGAGGCTCTAGAAGTCCCCTCGACCTGCCCGACGAGCTCGCTGGAGCATCGTGACGCTCATGCGCACCACATGACTGGCTTTTGGTTGCTGCCACCATGTCGTCCCTATACACCATTGTGCTCGAGCCACCGACTGCCGTGGCCAGCGCCTTGGAAAGCCTCGGCCGCCACCTAGACCCCACCATCATGTTCGCCATGGCCTAGGAGAGCTTTCCCCCACCTTAATTGGACGCCATCGCCGCTGTGGAAGACTCGTCGGTGAGCACACCACCGGTGGGAACATGTCAGGAGGGAAGCAGAGGGCCTCCTCTCACCGGCCGCATGCGCCTACACTCGGTGCACATGAGCCAAGCCGAAAGGAAAAGACGGTGGACTCGGTCCACCGTAGGCCTACCAACAGTCCATGGATCGTGAACCTGAGTTCACCGTGGACCACATAGTGTGGGCCGCATAGTAGATGAAGCCCAGTGGGAGCCCATGGCAACGACGTGGCAGCGCCACAGCATGCCACGTGTTTGGGTCGGCGCAGCCCAGACCGGCCCAACCTGAGCCCGCTAGAGCCCGTTTGAGACCCAGTCCGAGTTGACCGTTGACCGGTCAACATTAATAGTTGACCGGACCCACATGTTAGTGTCACAAAGACTCGAGACCCACATGTCGGTGAGTGACATCATGCTGACGTCATGACTACGTCACGCGGGTCCCACCTGCCAGTAACAGCACAGCCAAGGTGACGTCATGCTAACGTCATGATGACGTCAGCAGCTGACGTCAGTAGCACTGGCCCCACACGTTAGCGACCCTACCCATTGACCATTGACTCGCCTATGGACTTGACGTTGACTTTGACCGGACCCACATGTCAGTGACTCAAGAGCCTCTGGACCCACCTGTCAGAATGATGACGTTGCTGACGTCAAGATGACGTCAGCAGGACCCCCACTTGTCAGCTTAGAGCCGAGCCAATGATGTCATGCTAACGTCAGCATGCCACGTGGACTAGTCATAGCATGACACGTGTCAGCCTAGGATTAATTCGGTCTTTCCCATTTTTAGAAATGATTTAAACTTTGGAAATTCATAACTAATTCATACGACCTTAGAAAAATACGAAACCAGGACCAAAATTCATCTAAAATCAAGCTCTACACAATGAACCCATGTTTGAGTGCATTTGGCTCTTTTGAATTTTTATTGCTTCCTTGTGCTATTCTATAGACATCGCTAATGCTACTATAATGCGATCGATGCAGACTCGGAGGAGAACCAGATGGATGAGGATCGTGAGTACCATGAGGAGTACGGAGACGACTACACTGAAGGTGCCACATCCCACCCAATCTCATAGCACCTATTACGCATGGCTAATATAGAACTACTATTGCTTTACTTTACTGTTATAATCATACTATGATAGGACTTGCATGGTAGTATGCTTACTTGTTGGCCATCACCTTGATGCAACCTACCCCTGCATACCCTGCTCTTAGGTTAGACACACGCTTACTGCTATATTTCATTTGCTTGTACTTCTACTATGCTTATACTACATTAATGCGTGGTGTATTCTGGACTACGGGGAGAGTGTTGCGTGTGTGACTTGGGTGTGTGGAGGGTGAGGGTTGTGTCGACTAAGTTGGAGTATATGACAAGCCTGGGGCAAGTCTTGCTATGGGGAGCTACCTAGGCACCCCTGGAATGGATACCTATGGTGGGTAAATGGTATACGAGGTGGTCCTGGGTGTGAACCTATGATGGGAGGAGCCCAGGATGGAGGTGTTGTGGTGGCACAATAAATGGAAACCCTGATGGAGACATTCTAGCTTGGTCAACCCTAAGGACTTACTAGTACTCAGATTCACCGGGAAGCCTTACGTACCACTTGCCCTATATGGTGCGGGATGGCTGGACTACTTGGTAGGATATTGCCTCTACTGCTAGGTTGATAGCGAACAGTGTAAGGAGGTATGGGGCGTGGAGGATTCCCCTACACCCTTCCGAGACTTCATGGAGACCTTGTGGACCCAGCTCATGACTCATAGTTTCAGCCACCCCAGACTGGACTTGGGGTGTACCACGGCTGAATGGTAGAGTGGCATTATCCTAGGCTAGCAAGCGGCTGGAATCAGCCCAGTTGACGATGGTCAGCGAAGAAGGCAGATCTTGTGGTTATGTAAAACCTCTGCAGAGTGTATGGTTGATCGATCGATACATGTGCCGACTTGTCGGCTATGGACCTTTCCTGGGTTTTGCTTAAACTAGATAGTGAGATGAGTCCTTCTCTTCTTCCCCCATGAGAGAGTGTCGGTCATAGCCAGGGGCTATAGGCCTTGAGACAGTGCCGAGAGGGAGTTGGCCTATCGACTGAGCGAGGGTATGGTGATGGTGTGGAGATGGTGGTATATCGATCCTAGGATCGAAACATGGTTCTAGAAAGGGAATGGGGTGGAATGTGTGTGGGAATGGTGTTAAAATTTGACCAACTATTATTATATACTTGATATGCTATTGCTTAGGAAACCCCAGCCTTATAGGTTCCTTTTGATTATATCCAACTTGCATCCAATTTCCACAAAGCAATACTCATAGGGTGGGAGTGGCCAGTACAAATCGTACTGATAAATTTTGGCACACAGGTTATGCTAAGGAGTATAGCTCCGAGGAGTTTGATGGTTGAGGGGTTCATGCCTACGCTCGAGTTTGGCTATCTTATCTTCAAGCTGTTCTAAATGAATGCTACTTTTGATTCCGCCAATGCGGCGATATAATAATTTATGTAATTCCACACTATTTGTACTCTGATTTTATCGTTGTATGGATGTGATATTCGACTAGAATTTGGGTAATATGATCTACAATGGTCTTATTACACTTTGACTCTATGGATTTCCCTTCGCGAAAATCAAATCGCTTCAGATGGCAATGAACGTCGACTGGTCACCTCTAGGACCGCTACCTCTAGACCACGCCAAGCTTACCTTCGACCTACGTGAGCTCGGAGGTTTTGCACAAAACCTCTGTCGAGTTCTCATCACGTTAGGTGTCCCTGATGAGCTTGTCAAGGTCACATGTACCAGGAAGCCAGCTCAGGAAGGAGGAATCAAAGGACTGATTGTCACCTCAGTCGAGTTCCTAGCTAGCACTACCTTACCTTCTGTCCCAGCTTTCACCGAGTTGACTATAGAGGACACAGTCGAGGAGGGACTACAAGCTATCTCACACAAGGCACTTCACAGAGTGATGAGGGACCACTATGAGCACCTGAAGACGACAGAGTTCTGTCTACTTCCCTAGGCCCTCAACCTCAGCCTTACCCCTAGTGAGCAGAGTTTTGCAACCGGCAGAGTTATCTTTACCGAGGAGGACAGATGC
The DNA here is from genome assembly GCF_019320115.1 of Miscanthus floridulus. Taxonomy (NCBI): domain Eukaryota; kingdom Viridiplantae; phylum Streptophyta; class Magnoliopsida; order Poales; family Poaceae; genus Miscanthus; species Miscanthus floridulus. The sequence continues at coordinate 7,327,193 of NC_089590.1, forward strand.
CTTCGTGTCTCAGCTATCCACCTACTAGAGTAGGACAGGTATGTGACCCAGCTGGAGTAGAGAAGATGTTAGGACCAGGCCCTTCTATGGGAGTACTAGGAGCAAGACTCGTAGGGAGCATAGGAGCGAGCTAGTCTACTTGACACAGTTGCCAAGCTACAGGACGAGCTCAACCGTCGTGAAGAAGTCCACAGAACCGAGGTCACAGACTTACAGGACAAAGCCGCTGACCTAGGCAATAGGAACTGCTATCTCGATAGCAAGGTCTTGGAGTTGCAGAGAGAGTTGGATGACAAGAAGGCTGAGTTCAACCATAGAGGAGACAGAGAGAGATCCAAGGGGATTGATATGCTGAAAATCCAATCTCGGAACAAGACCATGACTCAAGAGCTAGAGGAGTTTAGGAAGAAGGTCGTTCATAACCAGGGTCACCTGATCGAGGCAATTAGGTAGACCGAGTACCTATAGGACAAGTGTGAGAGGACATGGTAGGCTTGGCAAAAGTCTGACAAGAAGCGCCTCAGGGAGATGAAGGGTATGTGGGATCAGCTACCCAAGGAGATTCGCAGCAAGACGAAGCCTAGGATAGAGGAGTTTGAGTTAGCCCCGACTCACCTCAACCTAGACGCCTGCCCTACCCTACCTAGAGCCAAGCCTACTAAGGAGCTCACCGAGGCCTTGAAGTACGTGTCCCAACTTCACAAGTCTGACGAGGAGATCGAGATCGAGAACAGTCATATCCTAGCTACGGTGTACGAGTTAGAGTAGAATGACCCTACATGGTCATGAGTCATGTCAGTAGATTTCGTAAGTTGTACCCCATGATGTACCCCTTATGAGATGTATTATGAGACATTATGCATAGTACGATTCTCGCATATCTTCAAGTGTAACTACTGGAGATGATGCTATGTAATAAAACCCATGTAATGAGTGTTTTGGATCTTATTGCATCTTATGAATCTTATTGCTTCTTTGTAATGAGTGTTGGATAGTATAAATGTTCTTCTTTAAATCGTCAAAATCATGTAATCATATTGAATTATAAGCACTTATGGCACAAACACTAAATTCTCTATGATCCGTGTTGCAGATGTCGAACCGCCGATCTAATTGCCTAATGAACCGTGGACGTGCGCCCACCCCTGAACTAGTTGAACCAAATGGGGGGCGTGGTGGCAACAACCATGGCCGTGGCCATGGCCTTTGGACATGGAGGGATACCCTTCAACCTAGAGAATACCCCACCGCCTGAGGAGAACCTTCCTCCACCACCACCACCAAACCTGGCAGAAGTGATGGCACAATAGACTCAACTTCTTGTAGCTCTTGTAGACAGAGTAAACCATCGCCAGGGAGGTCAATAGAATGACTTCCAAGGGAAGCTGGAAGGATTTCTTAAGCTAAGGCCACCTACCTATGATGACACCGACCCTGACCCGCTTATAGCCGATGACTGGCTTAAGGAGATGGAGAAGAAGCTTGACCTTACTACTTTCACCGACAATGAGGGTGTTGGAGCTGCCACACACCAGCTCATAGGTGCAGCACATGCCTGGTGGGACAGTTTTAGTGATTCTCATGAGGACCCTGCCAATATCTCGTGGGATGAGTTCGTCGAAGCATTCACTGAGTATCACATTCCCAAGGGTATCATGGAGGCCAAAGCTGAGGAGTTCCGCAACATCAAGATGGGAAAGGATAGGGTGACTGAGTACACTACTCGTTTTACCAATCTTCTTCGCTATGCACCTTCCTATGTTGTGAACTCTGAGAAGGAGAAGCTGTACTATTACCACAAGGGATTTAACCCGCACATCAAGCTGAAGTTTGGCGGTATTGAGAGTAACACGTTGCGTGCTCTTGTGGATCGCTGCATCTAGATCGAGAAAGATCATGCTGAAGCTGGAGAGGAGTATAAGGAGAGGAAGCGTAAGCCTGAGGAGTCCTTCCGTGGCCGTGATCGCAAGAGGTTCCATAGAGATGCACCATCCAGGGAACGCTCTCGCCACAATAGGGATGACAACCCTAGATTGAGTAGGGGTAGTGGAGGCTACACCGCCAAATACTCCCGCCCTGCTTAGGATCATTACAGCTGGGATTGTTATGCTTAGGACCGCAACACTCAGGACCATTTCAACCATCCCCGCTCAGCGAATGAACGCCCAGCACAGAACCACTCCGCACCAAGCATGGGAAACTAGAAGGCACCTGCACCAACCCCTACAGGCGGTACGCCTTTTACCTGCTTTGCTTGTGGCCAACTAGGTCACAAAGCCATTGAATGCCCATAGAACTTAGCTGCTCAGAAGTCTCAGTTCAAGGGATCTGCTACCCGAGGACGTCTCAACCATCTGGACACCGAGGAAGCATAGGCTGCCCCTGACGTTGTGTATGGTATGTTTTTAGTTAATGGCAATACTGCATCAGTTCTATTTGACTCTAGAGCAACTTGTTCTTACATATCATCCAAGTTTGCATGAGAGCATGACCTGCTTGTAACCCCACGTAGGAAGCCTATCATCACCAACTCACCTTTAGGAGACCTAAAATGCACCCACATTTATAAGGGAGTGAGTCTTACCACTGAGGGTCTTACTTTTAAAGCCGACCTAACCCTGTTACCTTCCACAAACCTAGATGTCATCTTAGGTATGGATTGGTTAACCATTCACCGAGGTATCATATCATGTTCACCTAGATATGTCCAAGTGACCCACCCATCAGGCCAAGTCATTAGGTGTGAACCCCAGTCTGGAAAGTCCACTTCTATCCTATGTGCCTTTAAAGCTAGTTAAGAATCAAAGAAAGAGGAGAAGACAGTACATGATGTGCCTATGGTCAGAGACTATCCCGATGTATTCCCTGAAGAATTACCGGGTATGCCACCAGACCGTGATGTAGAGTTCATCATTAATCTTTTGCCGGGAACAGGACCTATTACCAAGAGACCCTATCGCATGTCAGTTGATGAACTGATCGAGCTCAAGAAATAGCTTGATGAGCTCATCTCGAAGGGATATATTAGATCCAGTGCTTCACCCTGGGGATCCCCTATTTTGTTTGTTAAGAAGAAGGATGGCTCGATGAGAATGTGCATTGATTACCGGAACTTAAACACAGTCACCATCAAGAATAAGTACCCTCTGCCAAGAATCGATGATCTGCTTGATCAGCTTCGAGGTGCTAAGTATTTCTTTAAGATTGATCTTAGATCTGGCTATCATCAGATGAAGATTCAAGAGAGTGACATTCTGAAAATAGCTTTCGTGACGAGGTATGGGCAGTTTGAGTTCACCGTGGTGTCCTTTGGACTCATGAATGCTCCCGCCTACTTCATGAACATGATGAATAAGGTTTTCATGGATGATCTGGATAAGTTCGTGGTAGTATTCATTGATGACATCCTTGTCTATTCATCCACCGTTGAAGAACACGAACATCATCTGAGAATGGTGCTTGAGAAACTAGCCCAACATCAGCTCTACGCAAAGTTCAGTAAATGCGAATTTTGGCTACAGGAAGTTGCCTTCTTAGGCCATGTACTATTAGCTGAAGGTGTCGTAGTTGACCCGGCCAAGATTGAAGCCATGAAAGAGTGGGATCAACCCCGTAACGTGATAGAAGTCAGAAGCTTCTTGGGATTGGCTGGTTATTATCGCTGATTCATCGAAAACTTCTCCAAGATAGCCCATCCAATGACCAACCTTCTGAAGAAGACTAAGGAGTTTGAATGGACTCCTGAGTGCGAACAAAGCTTCTAGGAATTGAAATAGAAGCTTACCACAACTCCTGTGCTAGCATTGCCTGATACCAGCAAAGATTTCGTGGTCTATTGTGATGCATCCCATCAAGGACTTGGTTGTGTACTGATGCAAGATGGAAGAGTGATAGCATATGCGTCTCGATAGTTGAAAGAACACAAGAACCATTACCCAACCCATGATCTTGAGTTAGCAGCAGTTGTGCATGCTTTGAAGGTCTGGAAGCACTACTTGATAGGCAACAAGTGTGATATCTATACCGATCACAAGAGCTTGAAGTACTTTTTCACTAAGGAAGATCTAAATATGAGGCAACGCCGATGGCTAGAATTGATCAAGGACTATGTCCTGGAAATTCACTATCATCCGAGAAAAGCTAATGTAGTCGCAGATGCTCTCAGTCGCAAGAGTTACTATCACACTTTGATCACTGAATCCATACCACCTGAGCTCAAGGAAGAGATTGATGATTTCTGACTAGAGATACTACCACGTAGCTTGTTGAATGAGCTCCGCATACAGTATGATCTCATAGATCGCCTTCGTCAAGCTCAAAAAAGTTGTGAAGAGATTGAATATCTCTGTGGTCTGATGAAACTAGGCTACAAGACCAACCACTAAGAAGATGAACAAGGAACCATCTGGTTCAAGGATAGAATTTGTGTCCCTTCTGATCCAGCACTACGAGAGGAAATTTTGTCTGAAGCACATAATTCTAAGTACTGTATTCACCCTGGAGGTTCAAAGATGTATCAAGACTTGAAGAAACACTTTTGGTGGAGAGGCATGAAGACAGACATTGCAGGACATGTGGCATGATGTGACACCTGTAATAGAGTCAAGGCTAAACATCAAAGGCCTGCAGGTTTGCTAAAGCCTCTTAACGTTCCTGAGTGGAAGTGGGAGAGCATATCCATGGATTTCATAGTTGGATTGCCCCATTCACAGAAAGGCAATGATTCCATCTGGGTGATTGTCGATCGTTTGACCAAGATTGCTCACTTTGTACCAGTTAAGACCAAGACCAATGACGAAAAATTAGCAGATCTATATGTTGAGCATATTCTTAGACTGTATGGAGCTCCTTCTAGTATTATATCTGATCGTGGTCCCCAGTTTGTGTCCCGATTCTAGGAAGCTCTGCACAAGTCCATTGGAACCAAACTTGATTTCAGTACTGCTTATCACCCACAGATAGATGGATAGACAGAACGAGTAAATCAGATCTTAGAAGACATGCTTCGTGCTAGTGTACTGAATTATGGCTCTGATTGGGAGAAATGCCTACCCTATGTAGAGTTCTCTTACAACAACAACTACCAAGCCAGTATCAAGATGTCGCCATTTGAAGCTCTATATGGCAGACCTTGTAAGACACCTTTGATGTGGTCCCAACCGGGAGAAAGACCGTTCTTTGACTCTGCTAAGATTCAAGATGCAGAAGGAGGAGTTGCGCAAGTAAAGGAGAATTTGAGAATTGCTCAAAGTCGATACAAGAGCTATGCTGACAAAAGGAGAAGAGAACTTGAGTTCAATCTGAGAGATTTTGTTTATCTCAAGGTATCCCCGCTACGTGGAACTGTCAGATTCCATGTGAAAGGAAAGCTTGCCCCTAGATTTGTTGGCCCATACAAGATTTGCAAGAGGATTGGAAAGCACGCCTACAAACTTGAGCTACCCGAGGAATTGATGGGTGTACATCCCGTATTCCATGTCTCACAGCTACGCAAGTGTTTGAGAGTGCCCGATGAAGTAGTTCCAACTGATACACTTGACATTCAAGATACACTTCAGTATAAAGAACATCCTATCAAAATTTTGGGCAGAGATACCAAAGAGACCCAAAGCAAGACTATTCCTATGTGCAAGATCCAATGGAGCAATCACACAAAGAGAGAAGCAACATGGGAGAAAGAGTCTGACCTTCGGCTACACTATCCTTATCTTTTTGAAGGGTACGTACCATTTTAATCTCGGGGATGAGATTCTGTTAAGGGGGTAGGACTGTAACAACCCAAAAATCCATACACTAAAAATACCAACTACAAAATTTTTCCTAAAACTCCCATGTGTTGATGAGTGTCATGTATAGAAACCCAACCAAAGAGATGCATTAGGTCTAACCCCAACCCAAGTCAACACATGAGCATGGCATGCCATATGTTAAATCATGTTTATCTAAATGCTGACAAAAGAAACATAGCATATAATGTTAACTAAAATGGTGATTTGGATTTTCATCTATTTTATGTAATGCCTAAAAAACTCCTTTAAAGAAACACACCATAAAGTAATTATTACTCAAATCAAAGAATAAATGTTTAAAAAGAAAACTATTTCCATTTGTGTATAACAAAACTACACCTATTTTTGTTATACAAAATAGCTAAATAAATTCCTAATATATATATAATAATGATATGGGCATCATATCTAAAAGGTACACCAATTTGGAATTCAAATTTCAAACCAAATTTGAATTCAAAACAAAGAAGAAGAAAAACAAAATAGAAAAAAGAAAAGGAAGAAGGAAGCCTCACAGCAGCCAGGCCTGCTTGGCTTCGTAGCCCAGCCAGCCCAACCGCGCCTGCCTTCCACTCAGCGCGCGCACACGCGGCCCACGAGCCAGCCCAGCATGCCACTCATGCCCACGCGCCTGTCTACCTTGCTTGCTGCCGCTGCCATTGGACCCCACCCGTCAGCCTTCCTATTCATCTTCTCCACCCATGCCTCAACTACCCACGCGACCGGAGGCTGACAGCGCTGGCAAGAGTAGGCCAGGGGGGTCATGCCCATGGCATGGCCTTGTCCCCTTGGTGCCGTGCCCACGCAACCACGCGTGGGCCATTGGATGCGATGCATGCGCCTCCGCCCCTCGATCTCCATCTGCCGTTCACCGAGCTCCGTGGCCGAGCTTTGGCTATAAAAGCCCTGGCCCTAGGAGCCCTGAGCTCTCTCATCGCCCTGCCGCCACTGTGTCACCATCCACTGCGCACTCGAGCCAAGAGAGAAGAGGGAGAAGAGGAGGAAGAAGGGGGAAGCGCTAAAGCCGCGCGACGTCGCCAGTGTCGCCGGAGCAGAGGATGTCGCCCCGATCAAGCACGCCAACGCTGCGCTGCACTATGTTGCACTGTGCTGCTTCCAGAGCTACACGGCTGCAACTTGCCACTACGTCACCATCCTATCTTCCACGACACCAAAGGTGAGCCCCGGCCTTCCCCTGCTCGCAGACCTCACTGTGTCGGCCATGGTGCTCCACACCGGGAGCGAATAGGCCAGGGCCATCTCCGGCCTCTATGTAGACACGCACTCACACGCACATCTGTGACCACACTGTGACTGCCCCACCAGAGCCCCGTAGTGCTCCTACGTGCCTGCACCATTCACCACCGGACTACTGCCATGGCCGAATCAAACCGCCACCGTGGCCAAGGCCACCGGAGGCTCTAGAAGTCCCCTCGACCTACCTGACGAGCCCGCTGGAGCACCGTGACGCTCATGCGCACCACATGATTGGCTTTTGGCCACTGCCACCATGCCGTCCCTGTACACCATCATGCTCGAGCCACCGACCACCGTGGCTAGCGCCCTAGAAAGCCCCGGCCGCCACCTAGACCCCACCATCATGTTTGCCATGGCCTGGGAGAGCTTTCCCCCACCTTAATTGGACGCCATCACCGCTGTGGAAGACTCGCCAGTGAGCACACCACCAGCGGGAACACACCGGGAGGGAAGCAGAGGGCCTCCTCTCGCCGGCCGCACGTTCCTACACTCGGTGCATGTGAGACGAGCCAAAAGGAAAAGACGGTGGACTCGGTCCACCGTAGGCCTGCCAACGGTCCATGGACCGTGAACCTGAGTTCACCATGGACCACATAGTGTGGGCCGCACGGTAGACGAAGCCCAGTGGGAGCCCATGGCAATGACGTGGCAGCGCCACAGCATGCCACGTGTCCGGGTCGGCCCGGCCCAAACCGGCCCAACCCGGGCCCGCCAGAGCCCGTTTGAGATCCAGTCCGAGTTGATCGTTGATTGGTCAACGTTGACAGTTGACTGGACCCACATGTCAGTGTCACAAAGACTCGGGACCCACATGTCGGTGAGTGACATCATGCTGACGTCATGACTATGTCACGCGGGTCCCACCTGTCAGTAACAGCACAGCCAAGGTGACGTCACAATGACATCAGCTGCTGACGTCAGCAGCACTGGCCCCACACATCAGTGGCCCTGCCCGTTGACCATTGACTCGCCCGTGGACTTGATGTTGACTTTGACCGGACCCACATGTCAGTGACTCAAGAGCCTCTGGACCCACCTGTCACAACGATGATGTTGCTGACGTCATGCTGATGTCAAGATGACATCAGCAGGACCCCCACTTGTCAGCTTAGAGCCGAGCCAATGACGTCATGCTGACGTCAGCATGCCACATGGACCAGTCATAGCATGACACATGTCAGCCCAGGATTAATTCGGTCTTTCCCATTTTTAGAAATGATTTAAACTTCAGAAATTCATAACTAATTCATACGACCTCAGAAAAATACGAAACCAGGACCAAAATTCATCTAAAATCAAGCTCTACGCAATGAACTCATGTTTGAGTGCATTTGGCTCTTTTGAATTTTCATTGCTTCCTTGTGCTATTCTATAGACGTTGCTAACACGACTATAATGTGATTGATGTAGACTCAGAGGAGAACCAGACAGATGAGGATCATGAGTACCGTGAGGAGTACGGAGACGACTACACTAAAGGTGCCACATCCCACCCAATCTCGTAGCACCTATAACGCATGGCTAATATAGAACTGCTATTGCTTTACTTTACTATTATAATCATACTATGATAGGACTTGCATGGTAGTATGCTTACTTGATGGCCATTACCTTGACGCAACCTACCCCTGCATACCCTGCTCTTAGGTTAGACACACGCTTACTGCTATATTTCATTTGCTTGTACTTCTACTATGCTTATACTACATTAATGCGTGGTGTATTCTGGACTACGGGGAGAGTGCTGCGTGTGTGACTTGGGTGTGTGGAGGGTGAGGGTTGTGTCAACCAAGTTGGAGTATATGACGAGCCTAGGGCAAGTCTTGCCATGGGGAGCTACCTGGTCACCCCTAGAATGGATACCTGTGGTGGGTAAATGGTATACGAGGTGGTCCTGGGTGTGAACCTATGATGGGAGGAGCCCGGGATGGAGGTGCTGTGATGGCATGATAAATTGAAACCCTGATGGAGACATTCCAGCTTGGTCAACCCTAAGGACTTACTAGTACTCAGATTCACCAAGAAGCCTTATGTACCACTCACCCTATATGGTGTGGGATGGGCAGACTACTTGGTAGGATATTGTCACTACTACTAGGTTGATAGCGGACAGTGTAAGGAGGTATGGGGCGTGGAGGATTCCCCCACACCCTTCCGAGACTTCATGGAAACCTTGTGGACCCGGTTCATGACTCATAGTTTTAGCCACCCCAGACTGGACTTGGGGTGTACCAGGGCTAAATGGTAGAGTGGCATTATCCTAGGCTAGCAAGTGGCCGGAATCAGCCCAGTTGATGACGGTCAGCGAAGAAGGCAGATCTTGTGGTTATGTAAAACCTCTGTAGAGTGTATGGTTGATCGATCGATATATGTGCCGACTTGTTGGCTATGGACCTTTTCTGGGTTTCGCTTAAACTAGATAGTGAGATGAGTCCTTCTCTTCTTCCCCCGTGAGAGAGTGTCGGTCGTAGCCAGGGGCTACGGGCCTTGAGACAGTGCTAAGAGGGAGTTGGCCTGTCGACTGAGCGAGGGTATGGTGATGGTGTGGAGATGGTGGTATATCGATCCTAGGATCGAAACCTAGTTCTGGAAAGGGAATGGGGTAGAATGTGTATGGGAATAGTGTTAAAACTTGACCAACTATTATTATATACTTGATATGCTATTGCTTAGGAAACCCCAGCCTTATAGGTTCCTTTTGATTATATCCAACTTGCATCCAATTTCCACAAAGCAATACTCATAGGGTGGGAGTGGCCAGTACAAATCGTACTGATAAATTTTGGCACACAGGTTCTGCTGAGGAGTATAGCTCCGAGGAGTTTGACGGTTGAGGGGTTCGTGCCTACGCTCGAGTTTGGCAATCTTATCTTCAAGCTGTTCTGAATGAATGCTACTTTTGATTTCGCCAATGCGGCGATGTAATAATTTATGTAATTCTACACTATTTATACTCTGATTTTATCGTTGTATGGATGTGATATTCGACTAGAATTTGGGTAATATGATCTACAATGGTCTTATTACACTTCAACTCTGTGGATTTCCCTTCACGGAAATCAGGTCGCTTCACATGTCACCATATTAATAGAAATGGACTATCACAAGACATTTGAAATAGCAAAACGCTTACTTGTGTAAGTCAACGCTAGTCGAGAACGGAGCCGTAGGCCAAAGCTGTCTCACTCCAAATTAGCATGCAACTCTATCTGGCAGGTGGAACTCGACAGCATAGAAGCAGATTAGAGGACACCTCATCCTATTGAAGTCATCATCGAACCCACAAACGTTGCTCAACTAAAAAGGAAGTGCCCCTCTCCATCATACGGCTCCCACTCCACCTACAACATGTCCAAACAAGATGTTAGATGGTATACTAATCCATTTCAAACCAGCATGGGAAATAAAATTTACTTACACTAGACACCGTCAGCGTGTCTAGCTCATTCATGAACTCAATTTATGCCCACTCTAACTTCACGTACGGAACCTGGACCTAGTCCCAAAGGTACGCCCATGTCGGCTGCCGACTTGGAGGCTGACCTTGGAACCACTCACAACAAGCCAGAACCTCTAGATGGCCAACTAGAAGACGAGCCCACATCCACAGCTATAATAGGTACACGCATCCACCAATTGACTCATTGGTCGAAGTCCGACGACACCCCTTGCACAGCTGCCGGTATAGAAAACCCAAGACTACAGAGCCCCAGCTGTAGTGACCTGCCTGGTCCCAGTCACTAAGGCAGTGGACCCACATCTAGGACATAGTGTCACCCATGGCATCAGGGAAGAGAACATAGGCAAACATGTGTAGGATCCATGCCTTGCTGTAGTACCCAACTGTCTCCTCATCTGCCTCCTCGGGGCACCGTGCAAACTCTTGCCAGAGCCAGAAGATGAGAACTCTAGAAGTACAAGCCCCTTGCTCGCCAAGCTCACACCCAAGGAAGGCCTCCATTCATGCTCTCTAGCCTTCTGACCTGCACTGCCTGGTGACTGGGTTGTCATGAATCCTTAGGCCTAGCATCTTCTAACAGTCCTGAAGCGTGACTGTCATCTCCCCGAAAGGTAGGTGGAAGCTGTGAGTCTCCGGCCGCCACCTATATTTTAGACAAATCAAGATTACATGTCAAAAAGGCAAGCACATGAACAAATGGCCATGAATGGAGGCAATGATTGAATATAATACCCGTCAACCAACGCAGTTATGGCCGTTGAGTTGAACTTGGGCAACCCACGACGAACCTGAAAAGAGATGACATCCAGGCCAGCTCTTTGTAGGAAAGGAGTGTACATGTCATCGTACCGCATGTAAAAGAACCCACTATGGGTTCTAGGACAAAGGAGCAGAAGGTCCTGCATGGAATAAAACATAGTCTCCTATTACTTCATGAACACATGTATGCTCACCAAAATTTAAACAAAACATATAGATTATTACCTGCCCCTGCGCTATGAGATGTCCTCAGTGGGTCTTCTCATACGTCGGGTCGAGCAGGTGGAATTGTGCCATCCTACAAAAAAAATCAATGAATTAGAAATTCAATATGCAATGAAACATGAACTTAGAAATGTACAAGTAATTGACATAATTACAAGCATAATTAATTAAATGAATACGACAAATATCAAGTAATATAATCAACCAATAATCGCACCTCACTAATCTGCCAATGGCAACTTCATGAATTGTGGCCAAGTCTGCCACACTTGCCACACTCATACTGCTTAGGGTCAGTAACAAATGGGGTTCCTCTCCCACGCCTTGTTCTTTCGGGTATCTGATCCATAACCATCTTGTGCCTCGTCCTCTTCCTTGATCCACGCTTATTCCAACAGTAAGCTAGATCCGCAATGTACTTCGGCCCATCATATGGAGGCCACTCTCCAGGGTCCCAGAAAGGCACAAAGTGGGGGCTCCATGTGTGCACAAGCATGTCGACACTGAACACATGATGTATCCTGCTCTCTATATTATAGTTGCGATGACTAGCTGCTGCCACCAAATCAGAACAAACAAAGTGGTACTACCTTGGTTTACCACAAGTGCATTTGAAATCTTGGAGGACAACCACATGCATCCTCGACTCTCGGACCTCACCATCGGACAGTGTACCACCCCTATGCTCAACCTGATTAGTCCTTGTGGCGTGATCAAAGCATGTAACCTCATGTGTGACAGCCCTTTCATTTGCCTTCTCTAGGTGTGCCTTTGGTTTCAGAGCCCATATCTCTCCATCACTCCATAACTTCAATGCATGGGCGTGTCTATCATTGAACCAGGCCATAAGCTTATAGAAGATGAATTGAACGATTGCATTCATAGGCATATCACGTATCCCCAATAGCAACTTATTGAATGACTCCACCATGTTGCTATACTGAAACTCGTACCTCCATCCAACAGCGTCGTGAGCTCTCGTCCATTTCTCCAAATCCCTCATCAAACCAGTGAGACATTGTCTACCTTCTGCATTTGATGCGGTTCTGACCTGCTCCAACTTTTTCTAAAAGTACTTGTCCTCAAGCTGTTGAGAAGCCTCCTAGAACATATCAAAGTTACCCTTCACACCATCCTTCCGGAGTAGATTCTCGGCAAGGTGTCGAGTACACCAACGATGGTGCAAAGGTGCATACCCCTCTATCTGCTCTCGCATGGCATTAAGTATGCCCTAGTGCCTATCAGATATGACGCCAACCTCCCTACCAGGCCCAACCACGTGTATCTAGACTAGCCTCAAGAACCATCCCCAACTTTCATTGTTCTCCTTCTCAACCAAAGCAAATGCCAAAGGAACCAACTTGTTGTTCGCGTCACAGGATATGGCTATAAGAAGTATGCCCTGATATTTGCCAATCAGGAACATACCATCAATGGAGAAGATGGGACGACAGTGCCTAAAGGCCTTGACACACTAAGGGAAGCACCAAAAAGCATGGAAGAATATATGCCTTCCATCCTTCCATGCATTTGGTTTTAGGATGTACTCATAATGAATGCCTGGATTCACCTCTTTGATTGCATTGAAAAGTACTAGCAGCTGCTCATACCCATCCTCCCAGTCCCTGTTAGGAGTATGCCCTAGAGATAATCATAGAGATGATTATATTGCCTTGTATCCATGATATATTATGAGTTCATTGAATTTCCATTAAAGACAACCTGTATCGATTAGCAATTATATGAATTATTTGTGAAACTCTTTTACTTGAATGGTTATTCTAATGTTGTCCCTAGTCAGAGTTCATGTGTGGACACACATGAATAATGGATCAGCACATTATTAGTTGATGACTATGTTTCACAAGTCATAGACATGGAGATGTCAAACTAATAATGTGGGCACATGTATGACATGGGGCTGGACTGACCCAACGTGAGGTGTCGTTATTATCTCTATTCACATCATGTACGTTATGTCCTTAGACCTGATATTATTGTATGTATTCAAGATGTGAAACAACCTACTCAAGGACTATCAAATGCTACTCCGTAATAGGGTAGTTATAAAGGTGGTTTCAGGTTTGTCGGGAAACATGCTATGAGACATAGATAGTCAAGATGGAATTTGCCCCTCTCTATATATGAGAGAGATATCACTGGATCACTCTAATGATTAGATCAAGAAATGCATGGCCGTGCTTGGGTTAAGTGTTAACCTATGAGTTGGACCAAATATTGTGAGGCAAGGGAATAACAAGTATGTGGTTTTGTGGTGGTTCATCTGATATGATCTTTGCGTACACATAGGAGTTGACATGCCTTGCTAGAGGCCGCTATCAACTAATGGCTGAGTAGGAGTACTCGGGCCATGTTTATGTGTGCGTGAACCCATAGGGTCGCATGCTTAAGGGGCTAGAAGCCTAGTTCGGATTGGATCTGAATTAGACAAGGCTTAGGGTTTCTAATGGGCCTCCAACTCGGGAGCTCATTAGGGACGCCTATAAATATGTGGGGTGGGGCAACGGGGCAAATCAATCCACGCCTTTTGGCAGCCACCGCTGCCCATCCTACACCCGCACCTGTTGCTCCTCGCAGACCTAGCAGTCTAGAGGCACAACGCTTCCTCCCTGTACGTGTGGATACCTTGGAGGTGCTGCATCTGGAGCACAAGGATGAACCGCACAAAGGGGATGGACGGACAGACGACCTCGCAACTGCATGGCACTGCTACAACGCGTTCGACTACATCAAGTCGCTTTCGCTACACCTACGCGTCTAGTGGTAATCCCGTGATCTATAACTAGCAGTAGATCCTGGTTTATGAGGTTAAAATTTTTGTTTTTCGGCTAGCGTAGCATCCTCATAACCCTTCAGTCCCCATATATCATCTTCCACGTTGCTGCTTAGCCCTCCAAGCTTTACCATAAGTTATCACATAACCTCCATACAACGCCTCAACGGTCCTGATAATTATCCTCACCTTCATATTGGGTTCTCCCTACAATATTCCCATCAACCGCTTGGCAATGAGGGTAGATGTCAACTGCCGATGCCTCAATGTCAGCTCATGGTCAGCACAATTGTGTGGCCCAACAACTTTTGTGATCTTCCACTTTCTGGTGATCGTTTGCTTCCTTGCACAAACACTCCATGGGCAGTGTTCCTTGTCACACACAACTGTGTAACGGCGCTCCGCATATGAATGGAAGACCTTGTACGGTCTCTTTCGTATCACTGCAAACTCCTACAACCACCTCTTCAATGCAGGGAGGTCATTGAACACCCTCCTATTCTCAATTACCATGTTAGGACTAGCCTCAGGAGCTTCTAGGAGCTCAACATCATGTCCTTCTACACATGCCTGATCGAAATGAGTAAGATCGCTGAACTCATGAACTCTTGGATCAGGCGGTCGGGAAAGATACGCCTTAGTATCTCAACATCACTCTCTATTAGCTCTCTAACAGGGCGATCATCATCAGAATCAAGAGCCCTTGCCATCTCATATGGCTCCAAATCATGCATAATTTCAACACTATTGGAGCCACAGAATCCATCTCCAAAGTGCACTTGTGCAGCAATAGGGGCACATCCACATTCTCAGGAATGTCTCCTGCAACATAAGTAGAGAAGTGAGAAAAGAATAAAAGAAATGGATGTAAGGAAGGGGGTAAGCTCCCAATAAGCATGCGGTTAAGACATTTACTTAGATGATTCTATGTCAAAGGGATCTCATGAGGAGGATCTGCCACAACAACATGATCTGACAAGCATCTCCAACTACCGCATTAGGGGCAGATTGAGCATCGAGAACCGTAGGTGCAACCTCCACATCTATATCAGGTTCTGGGACAGGACGGTCGATGTGTGCCTACTGACCCATTGGTGGGGAAAACCCATGAGGGATGGGATCAACTAACACCCGACGCACAACCACGTCTAAACATTGCAGCTAGCTCTTTATAGCCGATCTCACATAGTTCTGACATTGATCCACACAACCAATTGGGATCATTCGCCTGAGAATGTTGGGAGGAGAACCTAGGTGCAATACACCATCAACTGCAATGCCATTATCTCTGAAAGGATCAAGATGCCCAAGAGGGGGTGAATTGGGCTACTTCTAAATTTCTTTGCAATAATTAAGTCCTACGGTTAGGCCAATTAACCCCTTATGCCTAGAAAGTATTTCTATTGATCTACCGCACAAAAGTTTAGCAACCTATGTTCCAATCCTACTCTAGTATGGCAATTCTATGAATGTAAATGACAAGAATTGAATTGCTCAAAGTAAAGAGAGGAGCAATATGGCGATGTTTTGCCGAGGTATCGGAGAGTCACCACTCCCCACTAGTCCTTGTTAGAGCACCCACATAAGGGTGTAGCTCCCCCTTGATCCGCGCAAGGACCAAGTGCTCTCTACGGGTTGATTCTTCGACACTCCATCACGATGAATCACCCACAACCGCTCACAACTTGAGTTGGGTCATCCACAAGCTCCGCTAGATGATCACCAAGCTCCCAATCATCACCAAGCCATCTAGGTGATGGCGGTCACCAAGAGTAACAAGCACAAACTCTCACTTGACCATGACAAGCCTAATGAGAAGGGTGGATGCACACTTTGCTACTCTTGCTTTCACTAATGAGGGCTCTCTTTGGGATTCTCAAATCTCAATCACCTCACTAGGGCCTTGCTCTTCTTGGCACTCTCAAAGGTGTTTCTCAGCTGTTGGAATAAGCAAAAGTGCCCCTCACATGAATAGAGGAAGTATTTATAACCTTGGTTGAAAACAAACCGTTATGTGCCTCTATGGGGTGACCAGACACTCCGGTCATGTTGACCGGATGCTCTGGTCAGTTCTCCCTGAACTCCAGTGTTGTGACTAGAGGCTGGATAGCGTCCGGTCAGCACTGACTAGACGCGTCTAGTCATGATTTTCCCTCTCTGGAACCTTACTGGAGTCGACCGGACACTGGCACCCAGTGTCCGGTCGCTCACCTCTCAGCGTTCGGTCACACCAGACGAATTCACCTTGGTCAAATGAACTGATCAGACTCTGTGCCAGCATCCGATCACCCCAGACAAGCGTTCGGTCAGCATTTGACCCTCCATTCACTTCCAACTCTCGACTATATGTGAATGAAGTTTTCTCCAATGGATCTAACGGCTTTTTAGGAGCTACCTAGTGCTAGATTTAGCAAGTGTGCACCACACCTAACTCACTAGACTCACCTAGGTCAAGCTACCCGTTCATACCCCCCTTAATAGTATGGCCAAAGGAAAAACAAAGTCCCAAACTACTCTAAGTGTCTTCTCAACACCAAATGACACTTAGAACTAGTCCATCCTTAACCTTGTCGTCCATCCTTTTAAAACCAAAACAATTTCCATCGTAGGGGCATGACCACCATGATAGCCCAATCGATCTCCATTACCATGACCTAACTTAATTGCCTCTGCAAAAACACATGTTAGTCATAGTAATCACGTATTGTCATTAATCACTAAAACCCAACTAGGGGCCTAGATGCTTTCAATCTCCCCCTTTTTGGTGATTGATGATAATACTACCTCGAGTATGTGAAAAAGATGAGGTTTTTAACATGCTTGGTTCATATAAGCTTTTGACAATAAGAGCAAAAGGGTTAGGCAAGCTTACATGACCCAAGCCAACATAATGTACTCCAGAGATATGAAATAAGCATGAGTACAAGTAATAAAGCTCATTTGTATCGGAGTAAAATGTGGAAGCAAAGCAAATGAGCATGACACAAGTGATATGACATAAAAGATTCAAAGTACAGAGCACACATGTCAAATATCACGATCACGTAGATATCACTATCACATAAATATAGTTTGATGCATGAAAGTAAACACATACGAAAGTAAACCAAATATAATAGATAATCTAAACTCCCCCTAGATATGTTGCTCCCCCTAAGACTAACATACTTGATCCCTCTCCCCCTTTGGTGTCAAACACCAAAACCTAAGGGTCGGTCGGTGGGGCTACAGCGGACGAGTCGGGCGCTGAGGTACAAGGAGCGAGCTGGAACTATGTGTCATCATCATCTGATCCTGAGCTCTGAGCAGTCTGACCCTCTGTAGCTAGAAGCGATGCTGAAGCAGTCTGGGTTGGATCAGGGACTGGTGCGGCCTGAGACTCTATAGGTATGACTATAGCAGGCGGCTCTGATGATGCAACTGAAGAAGGGAGCATCTCTATAGTCCTGGTAATAGGTGCAACTATGGAAGGACCTAGGACATGTAGCTCTGGCGGTGTAGGCTGCATTATCAACTCACTGAATGAAGCACCAAGGCTCCTAGAAACTAGGGTAAGCACTGACAAACTCTAAGGTGGAGTGAAGCCCATATGAAGAGGTGTGAACTATGAGGCTAGCACTGGTGAGGCAAACCACTGGGACACCTGCTCTGTAGGAGAAGGAAATTGTGATAGTGGTTGTCCCTGACTCTGAAGCCCACTAGGCTGCAAAGCTAGAGTCATAGAAGTGGTGGTAGGCTGACCAGTCTAGGGTGAAGGCTGTGGTGGTGGAGCCCCAATAGCTATCACAACATGCTGCATAAACCCAAGTAGCTGCTGTTGCATGAGAAGCTGCTGCTGATGCATGGCCTGCTACTGCTGCTGTATAGCCTGCTACTGCTATATAGCCTACTGCTATCGCTAGAACTCATCCTGCCTAGTCTGGAACTGTGCAAAAGTAGCAGCGGTCTCCTAAGCCTAGCGAGCCTGATCCCGCCTCATCCGCTCAAGTATGGCAAGTAGAGCGGGGTCTATCTATGGTGTAGGTAGAGCTAAACTGGAGCTACCGGCCTCATGGTCATGTCATCGAGCAGGCATCTGAGGGATATCTCAGTAGTCATCATCTGAGCTATCATTGGGGTTGCTCTCGACCATCCCCTCCTGCTAAGCATCTAACTGCTCCTCCTCAGTAGCTGCTATGCCCCTAATGGTCTCATCCTACTAGGTTGCAGTCTCTAGCACCTCTAGATGACGGCGCAACTGGCTAGGTGTCCTCACTGCACTATGGCGGATCATCTGAGTCATGTTGTATGTAGAGAACTCTGTAGTCGCACCACTATACTCTGCCAGCATCTCAGGTGGCCTCATAGTAACTGCCCTGTGGATAAAGAATGTAATCCAGTGAGCATACGACAGCTACCTATGACCCCTAAACCCCTCTACAATAGTATCATCCATCTCTGATAGAAGGAGATCTTAAATGTCAAATACAGTCTGCTACATTAGAGAGTTCAGTAGCCATAGCTGTATGCGAGTCAAGCCCTTGCAATACCCCATTCTCAGAAGTAGTATCCTCCTCATAATAGCATCAAGCACTCTAGCAGTAGGAATGAGATTACTGGGTGTCCTGCTAGATCCCTCGCCAAAAGGCTCTGTGAAGCAATGGCGGACTAGATCTATAGGGGGCACCATACCACCATGAGGGCATCTAGGAGGCGCTGTCTGTCTATGGCAAACCTCATGAAGTCAGACTGGCTGCTCCTAAAGCCTAAGAATCTCTCTGACCCTAGAGCTCATCAGCTTGTAATCTCTGCCTCTAAAAGTAAAGTGAATGAATCTATGCTGCGGGTCAATCCATAGTATAGCATAGAACTGACAGACCCAAGATGAAACATATAAGCCTATCCATCCAAGTAAATCTGTCGGCCCTGATAGATAAGCTAGGTAAGGGTGAATATGCTCTCTAGCTGCTGCTATAATGGACTCAATGTTGCACACCCTCTAAGATCTGAATATTGCCCCACTATTAAGATATGCATTATAAAAATCTTCCTGCAGTGGTGTGTAGAAACCCTCAGAAGCTCGGTCATCCCTCCTCGATGGGAACCACTACTCAAAGTCCACAAATCTGAGCTGCTGCACCTGCTTGGCCATGGTGGCCCTCAAATCTAAATGAGTCACCGAAGGCGGACCCTATGGTCTAGGCGGTGGACGAGAACCCCTCCACTATGTCTCTAGCCTCGGTGTGACTAGTGCACGGGTACGACCAGAGCGGCAAAGCTGTGGCTAAGGTGCCTGCTCTATCTCCTCGGCCTGCTCTCCCTCCTGAGTTTGCTCTACTGGCTGTGGCTGTTGCTGTGACTCCCCCTGAGGCTGACTCTCATCAATAGCCACACGCCGTCCTCCAACCATGACAGTCCCAGCTAGACCACCATGACGGCGCTCAACCTGCTCAAGTGCAGCCCTCATAGATGGAGAAAGCTGATCTACAATAACAACACCACTCCGAGTACCTCCTCTCTCTGCGCGCTCTACAGCCTCTACAACTGTGGCTGCTCTCGTTGTATCTGCATCAGGGTATTTGCGCTTCTTTATCGTTAGCTTCTTTGTCGCCTTTCCTTTTGCATCTAACCTCCTTCGACATTCTTGACATGAACCATCTAATGGATCTAAAAAGAATAATTGTCGCCGACAAAGATCAACTGCCAACTATCACTTCTGAGGCTTAGCCTCGATTCGTACTTGCGAGCTTGGCCCCAAGTTGACTGTCAACTGCCACTGACACCTCAGAAACACCGACTCACTGCATGTTAGAATAGATCGGATTTATAAATAATTACAACATATCTAGAGATATGAAACCCTAAGAAGCAAGCAATAGATACGAAATTGGAAACAAGGGCTTGCTACCTAATGAACCGACGATCTAAAAAGAAGAGGAACGACAATCGGGGAACCACCGAGAGGCACTACAAGGCTAGGGTTGCAATGCGTTGTGGATTGGCAATACAATACGGTGAATTGGTGAGGTGAGCAACGTGATTAGGGCACCAGCAAGGCTCTTGGAGATGGCACTGATGAGGGCAATGCTAGGGCATGGGCTCGATGGTGTGGGGATCTAAGGGCAGCATGGGTGAGCTACTGCAGCTGATGCGGTGGCACGGCTTCGGTGCAGGCACAACGGCATGGGATGTAGTGGTGCGGTGGCATGAAGTCATGGGCACGGATGACGGGCACGAGTGCAGGGCGAGGTCACGGTGACGTAGGTGCGGGAGCAAGGCAGTTTCAGGCGGCGCTACTGCAGCGACGTGGAGCTAGGGCATGGGCACACGATGGCTTAGGAGGTGGCGGCCAGGGCATTAGTGCTACGTGGGTGGCGATGTTGACGCAATGGCGGATTGGATGCGGCCTCAGGTCATCCAAAGATTGGATTTTATGGTGGTCCCCAATGAAATAGAAAAGGAAACAAAGAAGAAGTTCTGAATCTGCACGATTTCAACTGACCAGACGCTCCGGTGGCAATGACCGGACGCTGCCACCTAGAGTCCGATCGATTCTAGAGAGGTCCAAAACCCCTAGAATCACGACCGGACGCGTCTGATCACCATTGACCAGACGCAGCCAAAGTCTGGTGCAACCTGTCTCCTTTGTCTTCGATCGACCGAATGCTGAACAGTAGAGTATGGTCACTCCATCGCAACAGGTTCACCTCCTGTGAACTAATCGGATGCTGGACTTTAGAGTCTGGTATAGCATCCGGTCACTCTTTTTCTAGCAAATCTTCAAAGTCCATCGTGTTGCCTGTTCCCAATGAAGTCCCAACTTCAATAAGATCCAAATAAACACCAATTGGGACTAATATGAGTGACCTCTCTCAAACCCTCAAAATTTTTAAAATATTTTGCCTTAAGCTATAATTCTTTTTAAGAAAATAGGCAATAAAAGGGTAATTGAAGATAAACGACAAAGCAGCATTCATGCATATGCAATGTAATACTTGAAAGTAAATCTAGTTGCTTGTTAAGTTTGATCCAAGATTAAGCTTCTTCAATCGCTTTTTGGCAGTTATCTTAACCATGTTAGATAAGCCCTATATGCATTACCAAAGATTAAACATGTTGTATATTACAATGCAAAGCAAGGGACAACACAAGCTCATTTTTAGTGTAGTTACTAAAATCAAGCACATTGAGCTTATTCCACAATCGACAAAAAGTCGCCTCATCTAGCGGTTTAGTGAAGATATCCGCCAATTGATCCTCGGTCCTTACACCTTCTAGTGAAATGTCATTCTTTACAACATGATCTCTAAGAAAGTGATGGCGGATATCTATGTGCTTGGTGTGAGAGTGTTGAACTGGATTATTTGCAAGTTTTACCACGCTTTCATTATCGCATAAAAGAGGTATTTTTTCTAGAACTACACCATAGTCTAGCAAAGTTTGTTTCATATAAAGAATTTATACACAACAAGCACCTGCGGTAATGTATTCCGCTTTAGTGGTGGACAAAGCCACACTATTTTGTTTCTTGGAGGACCAAGACACAAGTGATCTACCAAGCAAATGGCACCCTCTAGATGTGCTTTTTCTATCAACTTTGTAACTAGCATAATCCAAATCGGAATAGCCAACTAATTCAAATATAGCTCCTTTGAGATACCAAAGGCCAATGCTTGGTGTGTACTTAAGATACCTAAGGAATCTTTTAACGACAATCAAATGAGTTTCCTTAGGATTAGCTTGAAATCTAGCACACATACATACACTAAACATGATGTCGGGCCTAGATATGGTTAAATATAACAAGCTACCAATCATAGAGCGGTAGAGAGTTTGATCAACTGTGTTACCTCCCTCATCTAGGTCGAGATGTCTATTAGTTGGCATTGGTGTCTTGATTGGCTTACATTCATCCATCTTAAATCTCTTGAGAAGATCATTTGTATATTTCTCTTGAGAGATAAAATCCCTTCTCTCATTTGTTTGACTTGAAAACCAAGAAAGAATGTAAGCTCTCCAATCATTGACATCTTGAACTCCTTCGACATCAATTCACCAAACTTTTTACAAGAATCTTCATTTGATGATCCAAAGATGATATCATCAACATACACTTAACAAATGAAGATATGTTCATCAAGCTTCTTGGTGAATAGTGTGGTGTCAACCTTCCCAATGGTGAAGCCCTTCTTAATGAGGAAATCCCAAAGGCGCTCATACCAAGCTCTTGGGGCTTGCTTAAGCCCATATAATGCCTTAGACAACCTATAAACATGATTAGGATATCTAGGGTCTTCAAACCTGGAAGGTTGATCAACATAGACTAGTTCATTAATAAAGCCATTTAAAAATGTACTTTTCACATCCATTTAATATAGTTTCATTTCATGATGTGATGCATATGCAAGGAGGATACGAATGGATTCTAGTCTTGCAACCGGTGCAAAGGTCTCTCTAAAATCCAAACCTTCAACTTGAGAGAACCCCTTTGCAACTAGTCTTGCCTTGTTCCTCACAACAACACCTTGATCATCTTGCTTGTTGCAGAACACCCACTTTGTTCCAATGACTCTTGCACTTTTTGGTCGCTCTTCAAGAGTCCAAACTTCATTACGGGTAAAGTTGTTCAACTCTTCATGCATGGCATTTATCCAATACAGATCTTGAAGAGCTTCTTCTACCTTAGTAGGCTCAAAGCAAGAGACAAAAGAGTGATGTTTAATAAATAAAGCAAGTTTTTGTGAGCGAATCATTACTCCCTTTGATGGACTCCCTATGATGAGATCTTGTGGATGAGCTTGTAGTAGAGGTGAATTTCTTCTATCAACCACTTGAGGGGGAGGATGTGGAGCATCAACATCTTGTGCTTGTGTCACCATTTGCTCATGGGAGACATGAGTATCTTTATTTTCTACTCTTCCATCTTTTTCACAATCTTGTGACACACTTGATGAAGAAGGTGGATTGATCACTTGTACATCATCTTCATCATCATTAGGCTTGATGTCTCCAACTGAAATATTCTTCATGGCCTCCCTCAATGGTTCATCACCTACATCATCAAGATTATCATGTGCTCCTTGGGAGCCATTAGATTCATCAAATTCCACAGCATATGTTTCTTCAGCCAAGCCGGTGGCATGATTAAATACTCTATATGCTTTAGACTTTGATGAGTAACCAACAAGAAAACCAATATCACAATGTCTCCGAAACTTCCCTAGGTGTTGCCGCTTCTTGTAGATGTAGCATTTGCAACCAAACACCCTAAAGGAGATGTCCGATTTCTTCCCATTGAGCAACTCATAAGGTGTCTTGCCAAGAAACTTTTAAAGGAATAAACGGTTGGATGCATAGCATGCGGTGTTGATGGCTTCTGCCCATAGAACTTTGGGAGTGTTGTACTCATCAAGCATTGTTCTTGCAAGAGTGACCAATGTCCAGTTCTTTCTCTCAACTACACCATTTTGTTGAGGAGTATATGTTGCGGAGACCTCATGCTTAATCCTAACTTCATCACAATAGGCTTCAATGTTTATGTTGTCAAATTCCTTCCCATTGTCACTTCTAATCTTCTTGAGCTTCACTTCAAATTCATTTTGTGCTCTCTTGGCAAACTTTTTAAAGTATGATGCAACTTTGGATTTGTCATGAAGTAAGAATACCCATGTGTATCTTGAATAGTCATCAATAATCACAAGACAATAAAGATTTCCTCCCAAACTCTTATTTGTTGTTGGTCTAAATAAGTCTATGTAAAGAAGTTCTAGCACTCTTGTGGTTGACATGAAAGCTTTTGTTGAATGAGTATTTGCAACTTGCTTGCCGGCTTGCATGCACTACAAAGCTTGTCCTTCTCAAACTTTACATCCTTCAACCCTCTCACCAAATCATTCTTCATTAGCTTCTTGAGTGAGCTTATCCCAACATGAGCAAGTCTTCTATGCCATAGCCACCCAAGTGTTATTTTGTTGAATAGGCATGTCTTCAAGTTAGCATCTTCGAAGGTGAAGTCCACTAGATATAGGTTGTTGTATCTAAATCCTTTGAATATCACTTGATCATCATCCTTCTTAGATATAACAACTTCCTTCTCAATAAATAAGTATTGGAAGCCAAGATCACATAATTGTCTAACGGATAGCAAGTTGAAGCTCAATGAAGCAACATATAGCACATTTGAGATATAATGATCATTTAATATTGCCACTTTGCCCAATCCTTTGACCTTGCCCTTTGAATTATCGCCAAATGTGATTCTCTCTTGTCTATCTACTTCTTCATCTAGTGAGGTGAACATATAAGAATCATCAGTCATATGTTGTGTGCAACCGCTATCAATAACCTAATGACTTCCACCGGTCTTGTAGTTCACCTACACACAAGAGATCAAGCTTTAGGAACCCAAACTTGTTGAGGGCCCTTCACCTTCTCAACAAGTGACTTTGCTACCTAAATTTTCTTAGCCTATTCTTGTTGGGAGGTCCGAAGAACATGACTTTCATCTTTCCACTAGAATCCTTTCTAAGCATGTAATGAGCATTGAAAGCAAAAGGTCTAGCATGCTTAGGCAAGGGTTGTGGTGATGGAGTTTGGTACTCTTGGGCAAAGTGGCCTTCTTGTCCACACTCAAAATATCTCTTTGGCTTTGGCTTTGGCTTTGGCTTTGACTTGTGTTGTTGTTAAGCTTGAGCCTTCTTCTCTTGATTTGCCAAGTACCCAATGCCACTTCTATTCATCTTCATGACGATATTCATTAGTAGCTCACTTTGAAGATGCTTGCCTCTTGTGAACTTGCTCAATCCAATCTTGAGATGCTTTTCTCCAATTTGAGCTTCTTGTTCTTTTCCTTGAGTGCATCATTATTTTTCTCTTCCTTGAGCTTCTTGTTCTCTTCTTCAAGCTTCTCATTCTCAAGAATCAAATCACTATCATGATCAAGAGTTTCTAGCACAATAGTGTTGTGGCTTTTGATTTCTTCAAGATCCTTCTTGAGCTTTTCATTATCATTCTTGAGCTTGACAAACTCATCATAATCTTCGATCTCAACCACTTGCTTGCCCTTGCTACTAGAACTTTACTTAATGCTCTCAATGATCAAATCATCACATGATGTAACTATATCAATCTTAACAACATCGTTAGTAGCATCATGTGGCTCATTGGATAAATATTCTTGAGTAATGACAAGATTATCATGATTAATCTTGAGAGTTGTATATTCATCTTTTAGCATGTTGTGGCTAGTGATGATCTCATTGTGTATCCTCTCAAGTTTATTATATTTTTCTTTAAGCTCTTTCTTAGAAGATTTGAGCTCCTTGAGTTTGGATGATATAGCATCATTTGCTTCTCTAAGCTCAACACTAGCCTTTTCGGCTATATCACATTTAGCTAAAAGATAATCATTCTTAGCTTCTAGATTGTCATTCTTAGCTCTAGTCTTTCTAATGATCCTAGTATATTTGTTTAGCAATTTGACAAGTTCATCATATGAAAGTGATTCAAATTCATCATCATCACTATCACTATCACTATCATCATTGTTACTATGATCATCACTACTACTATCATCATCATTTGATACCTTTCGTTCACCCTTGGCCATAAGGCATAGGTGTGTAAAGGATGATAGCGGTGGTATCGGTGAAGATGATGAAGAGTTGATCACAATTGTGACCACCTTCTCATTATCACTATCATCATCGAATGAGCAACTTGATAAATCAATGTCCGTGAGCCAATCACCAACGATGTAGGCCTTTCCATTCTTCTTCTTCTTGTAGAAGTCCTTCTTCTTGCCATCTTTCTTCTTGTATGGCTTGTTCTTCTTCTTCTCCTCTTCTTCTTCTCATCTTCTTCATTACTTGAGTCATCTTTCTTGCCCTTGTACTTATTCTTGTACTTGTCTTTCTTGGGCTTTGTGCATTGGTGTGCCAGATGACTAAGTTCTCCACAATTGTAGCAATCCATCTCCGAGATTGGCTTCCTTCTAGAGCTAGTGAAGAACTTCTTTTTCTTATCATCAAACTTGATGCCACTCTTATTAAGCTTATTTAGCATCTTGGCTGTTCTTCTCACCATGAGAGCAAGACTAGCATCATCAACTTCATCATCACTTGAGCTCTCATACTCAAGCCTTGCTTTGCCCTTCTCTTGGCTAGCTTTGAATGCTAAGTCCTTGTCTTTCTTCTTGTTAGAGGATGAGCCATCTTGTGGTGTGATGTGCATGTACATCTCATGGGCATTGATCTTTCCCAAGATTTGTGTTGGTGTAGCGGTGGAAAGATCACCTTGATGAAGCATGATCACAATATGCCCATATTTGTCAATAAGGAGGACACTCAAAATCTTTCTTACAACGTTGGATGGTTGTATTTAAGTAAGTACATTTCAAGCGTGAGTACATTTCATTAGCACTCTCTTTAGGAAGCATTTCAAATGAATTTAGCTTTTTCATGACAAGATGATAGCGTTCCTCATGCTCGCTCTTTGTTCCCTCATGGAGCGCATAAATATTCGACCATAGTGCATGGGCGTCTTTGTGGTTCCTCACCCGGATAAACACATCTTTGCAAAAGCCTCGAAAGATGGTGTTTTGAGCCTTTGCATTCCATTTCTCGTAATTCACCTCATCGCCTTGTAGGTGTGTAGCATCCTAAGGTTTTGGGAAGCCTTATGAGGCGGCTCTAAGTATTCCAATATCTAGAGCTTCTAAATACGCCTTCATGCGGATTTTCCAATATAGAAAATCATCCCCCACAAAGATAGGAGGTCCATCCCTATGAGACATCTTTCTCTAGGCGGTTAAGCCTAAATACGTGAGCACGAGGCTCTGATATCAATTGAAAGGATCAAGATGCCCAAGAGGGGGGGGTGAATTGGGCTACTTCTAAATTTCTTTGCAATAATTAAGTCATACGGTTAGCCCAATTAACCCCTTGTGCCTAGAAAGTGTTTCTATTGATCTACCACACAAAAGTTTAGCAACCTATGTTCCAATCCTACTCTAGCATAGCAATTCTATGAATGTAAATGACAAGAATTGAATTGCTCAAAGTAAATGCTCAAAGTAAAGAGAGAAGGAGGAACACGGTGATGTTTTATCGAGGTATCAGAGAGTCGCCACTCCCCACTAGTCCTCGTTGGAGCACCCACGCAAGGGTGTAGCTCCCCCTTGATCCGTGCAAGGATCAAATGCTCTCTACGGGTTGATTCTTTGACACTCCATCGCGGTGAATCATCCACAACCGCTCACAACTTGAGTTGGGTCATCCACAAGCTCCGTCGGATGATCACCAAGCTCCCAATCACCACCAAACCGTCTAGGTGATGGCGATCACCAAGAGTAACAAGCACAAACTTACTTGACCACGACAAGCCTAATGAGAAGGGTGGATGTACACTTTGCTACTCTTGCTTTCACTAATGAGAGCTCTCTTTGGGATTCTCAAATCTCAATCACCTTACTAGGACCTTGCTCTTCTTGGCACTCTTAAAGGTATTTCTCAGCTGTTGGAATGAGCAAAAGTGCCCCCTCACATGAATGGAGAAAGTATTTATAACATTGGTTGAAAAACGAACCGTTATGTGCCTCTGCGGGGTGACCGGACGCTCCGGTCATATTGACTGGATGTTCTGGTTAGTTCTCCCCAAACTCCAGTGTTTAAGTTGTGACCGGAGGCTGGACAACGTCCGGTCATGATTTTCCCTCTCTAGAACCTTACTGGAGTCGATCGAACGCTGGCACCCAACGTCCGATCGCACCAAACGAATTCACCTTGGTCAAATGAACTGACCGGACTCTGTGCCAGCATCTGGTCACCCCAAAACCAGTGTTCGATCAGTATTTGACCCTCCATTCACTTCCTACTCTCGATCATATGTGAATGAAGTTTGCTCCAATGAATCTAAGGGCTTTTTAGGAGCTACCTAGTGCTAGATTTAGCAAGTGTGCACCACACCTAACTCACTAGACTCACCTAAGTCAAGCTACCCATCCATACCCCCCTTAATAGTACGGCCAAAGGAAAAACAATGTCCTAAACTACTCTAAGTGTCTCCTCAACACCAAACGACACTTAGAACTAGTCCATCCTTTTAAAACCAAAATGATTTCCATCGTAGGGGCATGACCACCATGATAGCCCAATCGATCTCCATTACCATGACCTAACTTAATTGCCTCTGCAAAAACACACATTAGTCATAATAATCACGTATTGTCATTAATCACCGAAACCCAACTAGGGGCCTAGATGCTTTCAATCTCCAAGGCAATGCAGCTCCTCCTGAGCCCGTGCAAGCATCTCACTAAATGAAGGCCTATCATTGAATAGCACAGACACGCTTTGCATGTCAACAAACTCAACATATCCATAGCGATCGTATTCAACAGTGCCTCCATGATATATGGTTACTAGGTTGTCCATCTAGTCCAAACACATAACGAAACGCATGTCCTTTAGTTCAAATTAGACGCTAGATAGTACCTAACAAGTACTTTCTAACTACAAACTAAGTAAATAAGATAATAACTATATACATAGATACATTGTACTAACTAAATAGCTAGGTCCTATTTAGTTAACTAAATATGTAACTACCTATCTAAGTAGCTATCTAACTATATGTTGATGCAAAAGTGGATCTGCAAACACAAAGGGCTAATACCCGAATCGATATCCAAAGCGTGCCAGTCGATTTGACCTGCTAATCGACAAGGATGAAGATACGAACACTTTAGTCCTGACAACAGCGATACGCCCGGAAGTCACGGCCAAGAGGTGCTCACGCGGAACTCGAGAATCACCGAAGATCGTACTGAAACGATGCAGCTCGCCGAATCAATGAGAACTCGTAAAAAGGAAAAATATGCAAATTGACGAAGTCGCCGAAAAGTAAGTAGATGCAAATAGGAGTAAAAATTGGTTTTGATATTGATTGATGTATATCTATTACATTGCCCCTTACTCCATATTTATACCCTGATCTAAAGAGACACAACCAAACACAACTAGGACACCAATCCCATATCTAAGGAAACACGTGACTCTTACACGAATCATAACCTAACAAATACAGAAAAGGAAATCAACTCCTATCTATTTCCCTGTCCGCCTCAATTACGATGGAAATCTCACTGTCCTCCTTCCCATCGGCATACTCCCTATTTCATCGGCAGTAGTCTTCAAGTCTTCCTTTATCGGCATACTCCCTGTTTCATCGGCAGTAGTCTTCAAGTCTTCCTTCATCGGCACACTCCCTGTTTCATCGGCAGTAGTCTTCAAGCCTCCCTTCATCGGCATCGACAATAACACCTCCAACCTCATCGGCAACGCCCGAGTCCAAATCAACCTTTACATCGACCATCACCAGCTATCGGCAACCATCTTTACAAACTGGCTTTCATTGGCTATCAAAGTATTCAATAACTTTCCCCTTGCCGATTAGTCCACTCCGATTATTTTGACACGTGCAAAAAACGGTGTCAACACTATATCTATGTACCTATGTATCTATGTTTCTATCTATCTACATATATATCTCACTAGATCACTAACTAAATCAACTACCTAAGTCATCACATTAAGTAGTAAATAACAAATACCAACTAAGTAGGTATATTGCATATTCACAATTTTTATCTTTGCAACGACTGATCCGCGGACGTCGGCATGGGTAGCCAATTAGGCGAGGCCGGGCGTGGGCGCGACGTGGCCACGGCACGGTCACTGCACGGCACGGCGCGGCGCGCGCAAGGCGGGCGCGGCACGGTCAATGCATGGGCCCGGCGCGGTGGCCGCCGCGGCCGTGGCCGAGGAAGCGGGGAAGGGCGGCCGACGCGGGGGCGGGCTACGCCGCGGGTTCGGTGCGGCCACGGGGCTCGGGGCGGGAGCGGGTGGAGACGACGGCCGGCGTGGGCGGCCGGTGGCGGGCTCCGGCATGCGCCGGCGAGGGTGAGGCCGATGCCGCGCAGGCTCGGGCGGCCGGTGGCAGGCTCCGGGCGGCGGCGGCGACGGTGCTCGGCTCAGACGAGGGAGATGCGAGAGAGGGGGGAGAGAGGAAGAGAGAAAGGATTTGGGGCTCATACGTAATAAAGGCTCGGCGCCATTCATCCTAGCGCCAAGCTCGACGCAAGATCTACGGCGCCGAGCTCAGCGTCCCCTGCCATGTCACCTCAACGTGTGCCTCGAGCCCAAGAGCTCGGCGCCAGCAAACACATAACGAAACGCATGTCCTTTAGTTCAAATTAGACGCTAGATAGTACCTAACAAGTACTTTCTAACTACAAACTAAGTAAATAAGATAATAACTATATACATAGATACATTGTACTAACTAAATAGCTAGGTCCTATTTAGTTAACTAAATATGTAACTACCTATCTAAGTAGCTATCTAACTATATGTTGATGCAAAAGTGGATCTGCAAACACAAAGGGCTAATACCCGAATCGATATCCAAAGCGTGCCAGTCGATTTGACCTGCTAATCGACAAGGATGAAGATACGAACACTTTAGTCCTGACAACAGCGATACGCCCGGAAGTCACGGCCAAGAGGTGCTCACGCGGAACTCGAGAATCACCGAAGATCGTACTGAAACGATGCAGCTCGCCGAATCAATGAGAACTCGTAAAAAGGAAAAATATGCAAATTGACGAAGTCGCCGAAAAGTAAGTAGATGCAAATAGGAGTAAAAATTGGTTTTGATATTGATTGATGTATATCTATTACATTGCCCCTTACTCCATATTTATACCCTGATCTAAAGAGACACAACCAAACACAACTAGGACACCAATCCCATATCTAAGGAAACACGTGACTCTTACACGAATCATAACCTAACAAATACAGAAAAGGAAATCAACTCCTATCTATTTCCCTGTCCGCCTCAATTACGATGGAAATCTCACTGTCCTCCTTCCCATCGGCATACTCCCTATTTCATCGGCAGTAGTCTTCAAGTCTTCCTTTATCGGCATACTCCCTGTTTCATCGGCAGTAGTCTTCAAGTCTTCCTTCATCGGCACACTCCCTGTTTCATCGGCAGTAGTCTTCAAGCCTCCCTTCATCGGCATCGACAATAACACCTCCAACCTCATCGGCAACGCCCGAGTCCAAATCAACCTTTACATCGACCATCACCAGCTATCGGCAACCATCTTTACAAACTGGCTTTCATTGGCTATCAAAGTATTCAATAACTTTCCCCTTGCCGATTAGTCCACTCCGATTATTTTGACACGTGCAAAAAACGGTGTCAACACTATATCTATGTACCTATGTATCTATGTTTCTATCTATCTACATATATATCTCACTAGATCACTAACTAAATCAACTACCTAAGTCATCACATTAAGTAGTAAATAACAAATACCAACTAAGTAGGTATATTGCATATTCACAATTTTTATCTTTGCAACGACTGATCCGCGGACGTCGGCATGGGTAGCCAATTAGGCGAGGCCGGGCGTGGGCGCGACGTGGCCACGGCACGGTCACTGCACGGCACGGCGCGGCGCGCGCAAGGCGGGCGCGGCACGGTCAATGCATGGGCCCGGCGCGGTGGCCGCCGCGGCCGTGGCCGAGGAAGCGGGGAAGGGCGGCCGACGCGGGGGCGGGCTACGCCGCGGGTTCGGTGCGGCCACGGGGCTCGGGGCGGGAGCGGGGTGGAGACGACGGCCGGCGTGGGCGGCCGGTGGCGGGCTCCGGCATGCGCCGGCGAGGGTGAGGCCGATGCCGCGCAGGCTCGGGCGGCCGGTGGCAGGCTCCGGGCGCGGCGGCGACGGTGCTCGGCTCAGACGAGGGAGATGCGAGAGAGGGGGGAGAGAGGAAGAGAGAAAGGATTTGGGGCTCATACGTAATAAAGGCTCGGCGCCATTCATCCTAGCGCCAAGCTCGACGCCAAGATCTACGGCGCCGAGCTCAGCGTCCCCTGCCATGTCACCTCAACGTGTGCCTCGAGCCCAAGAGCTCGGCGCCAGGGACGCTAGCGCCGAGACGTGTTAGCTCGGCGTCAGCATCAATAGCGCCGAGCTAAGGGTATAGATTCTGAAATTTTTTTCGAACGTATTTGTGAAAATTAAAAAAAGGCTAAAAAAATAAAAAAAATCGGACGAACAGGGGAGGCAAGTGAGAGCAGCACGCGGCCCGGTGAGCTCGACCAGGCATGGAGGCACGCGAGCTTCACCCCGGGCCAGCGTGTGGGCGAGTGAGCTCGGCCCCAGCGTGCATGCGGGAGAGCTCGGCCCGAGGCAGAGGCGCGGGAGCTCCGCCCCAGCGCGCGGGCGGGCGAGCTCGGCCCCGGGTGAGCGCGTGAGCTCCGCAACCAGCGCGCGTGCGGGGTGCTCGGCCCCGGCGTGGGCGCATGAGCTCAGCCCCGCCGCGGGCTGACGGGGTGGCCGGAGCTGGGAACAGCAACGGATGTGGTGGCCGGTGTCATGGCTGGGATCAGCGAACTCGGCCTCACACGCTGCGCACACAGGTCCAGCGAGCTCCCAACCCAACCCCCCACTCTCGATCGATGCGGCAGCGGAGCATCGCTTGTGCAGGAATGAGGCGAGGTTTGGCGGCGCCGGCGGCAGTGGTCAGAGACAGCACCATGGGGGCTCGGTGGAGGGGAGGGGGTTGCGGCGCAGTGCTGAGCTGAACACAAGAGATAGGTTCTGTCCAACGAAGAAGACGGAGCAGCAGGGGGGCAACGAAGAAGACAGGGAATTTTGGTGTATACGAAAATATAGTGACCTGTATCTGGGTCTAACGTCGTCTCAGGCATACAAATACACGGTTCAGCGAGACAGTGAATTGTAATGGCAATATTCCAATATGATGAATAGTAATGGCAGTTTTTTAATCCGTGAAAGTTATAATGGAATGGTTCCAATCAGGTCCAGTTTAGTTGCAAAAAATTTTGCAAAATTTTTCAAGATTTCTCGTCACATCGAATCTTTGGACGCATGCATGAAGTATTAAATATAAATAAAAAATAAAACTAATTACACAGTTTAGACGAAATCCACGAGACGAATCTTTTAAGCCTAATTAGACTATGATTGGACACTAATTGCCAAATAACAACGAAAACTGCTACCATGCCATTTTGCCAAAAATTTTGGCATCTAAACAAGCCCTTGATCCAACGAAAATATCACATGTAGAGTCCTATGCCGAACAGAAAGATCAAACAAAAGGTTTTTTTTAAAGATCTGGTTTCCCAGCTTTGGTTTATAATAAGGAGAATGAAGCAATTACATGCGCGAGGAGCCCTACTCCCCACAGCCAAAGCTGCAAGGAGTTTAAGGAAACACATGAGAGCTATTACATAATAGCTACTTTCACAATAAATAGGGGCTTCAAGAAAACCCCTCCTGCAAAAACAACATGCTCCACTTTCCTGCATATGCTCCAGGGAGTCAAAACAACCAAACTTGGTTCCAGAAATTGCCAGGTTGTTGTCATCCATTCCATGAACCACGCAACAACAGGACACACATAGCCCTTAGGTCCAGAAGAATCACCTAGCACTGCCACTGTGCCACACTAGAGGTACCGTTTTCATCCCTACCGCCACACTTACAGCTTACGCCTGGTTTAGTTCCCAAAAATTTTCACCCCAAACTATCACATCGAATCTTATGGCGTATGCATAGAGTATTAAATATAGACGAAAAAAACTAATTACACAGTTTGGTTGGAAATCGCGAGACGAATGTTTTAAGACTAATTAGTCCATGATTAGCCATAAGTGCTACAGTAACTAACATGCGCTAATGATGGCTTAATTAGGCTTAATAAAGTCGTCTCGTAGTTTCCAGACGAGCTATGTAATTAGTTTTTTATTAATATCCGAAAATCCCTTTCGACATCTCCAAAACATCTGATGTGACATCCAAAAATTTTTATTTCACGAACTAAACCCATGTTTTTGAGGCGTCGCCTAATCGTCGCCTAGGCGTCGCCTAGGCGCCAAGGCGTGCTCGAGGGCCTGGGCGTCGTCCTCGTCACGACCTCAGCCTGTATGGCGTCCGCCTCAGCAGATTAGGCGTCGCCTAGGCACGAATGGCGTCGGGCGGACGCCTAGAGCTCTCCAGCGGACGCCATAATCTAATTCGCAGGGGAGGGCGCGAAATCGAGTGCGTGTCCGCGGGAAATCGGACGCGGCGCGGGGAAGGGGGCGAAAATGACCGCTGCGCGGGGAAGGGGGCGAAAATGACCGCGGCCTGCGGTAAATCGACCGCGCGAGCGCGGGAATTGCGACCTACGCGCGGGAAATCGACCGCCTGAGCCATTACCGCGAGGGGGGCGAGGGGAGACCAGGAGAGAGAGAGAAGGCGGCAGGGCGGACCTCCTGCTCCGCTTCGCTGCTCCTCCGCTCGCCAGCTCGAGTCCACCGGCCGGCCTCCCCTTCCGAGAAGAAGCTGCCCAGGGCGAGGGGAGACCGGAAGAGAAAGAGAGAAGGCGGCGGGCGGACCTCCTGCTCCGCTTCGCTGCTCCTCCGCTCGCCAGCTCGAGTCCACCGGCCGGCCTCCACCGAGAAGAAGCTGCCTCCGCTCGCCAGCTCGAGCCCCCTCCAGCATTTGCCTCCGGTCATGCGCTGCCGCCTGTGGTATGCCCCTGCCTACTCTGCTTCTGTGAATATAGTAATGCCTCATATGCCTGCTGCTCTGCTTTTGATCTGAATATTGTATGCCTCGTTCTCATGCTCTGCTATTGACCTCAATCGGAATATTGTATGCTCATGCTGGATGCCTATCCCTGCCTCCTCCCTTCTCTAATATTTATTCTGCACTCTGTTGTCTGCTCTGCTTTTGCTGATGCTTGCTTTTTATATTATATGGGTACTCACATATACAAATGCCTGCTTGTGCTTGGGCTGTCACACACCCTGCTACAACACAAAGCACAGATCTTTCTTTGATCCCAAGACTGATCCAGCAAGCAACATGGCAAGCACAGTTGAAGTACCTGAGTATGATCCCAAGACTGATCCAGCAAGGAAAGCAAAGTCCAATGATCTAGGCTGGAAATATGGCTACTAGCAGGACCCTGCTAGGAGAGACTGGGTGACATGTATCCTGTGTGGACATGAGGGTTCAGGAGGCATAAAGAGGTTCAAGCAACATTTGGCTGGTGGATATGGAGATATTATCCTTTGTCCAAAAGTTAGCACTGAAATCAGGAAAGAGATGGAAGCTTACTTGCAAAAGAAGAGAAGAAGGCCTTTGTACTTGGATGGTATTGAGGAGGATGGGGAACCAGAAGATGAAATTGTGGAGGTAGTAGCTGCAGATGTACAAGCAGCAACAGCAGCAAATGCCACACCAAAAGTGGCTGCAAAAAAACCAAGTTCTAGGACAGCCGCTAAGAAAAGGCATGCTATCTTCCAATTCAAGGCTTCAACAGCTAGCAGTGTCAATTCTACACCAAAGACACCAAAGACCAATGCAACAAAGTCAGTTGTTGGTATGCTTAGGAGAACACCTGAACAGATAGTAGATCAAAGACGTGCAAAGGACTTTCAGCCCACCATTGAGTCCAGCACAAAGACTAAGGAGGAGAAGCAATATGTGGATATGCAATGGGCACTGTGGTTCATGGAGTGTGGTGTAGCCTTTAATGCAGCAAATTCAAGGCAATTTGAAATTGCTTGTGAGGCAACAGCCCAATATGGTTCAGGGTACAAGCCTCCAACTAACCAGCAGCTTGGTGACCCTTTGCTCCAAGAATGTGTTAAGGTGACAAGTGACATGAGGAAGGACCATGAGTAGGCCTGGAAGCAATATGGTTGTACACTAATGTCAGATGGATGGACTGATATGAGAGGGCGCCACTTGATTAATTTTCTTGTGAACAGCCCTGAGGGAATGTACTTTCTGGAGTCAGTTGATGCATCAAGTGAAGTTCATAGTGCAACAATGCTAGCTGATTTGTTACAGGAGAAGATTGACGACATTGGAAGGGACAATGTTGTTCAAGTTGTGACCGACAATGGCGCTAACTATAAGGCTGCTAGTAAGATCTTGATGGATAGGATTCCCACACTGTTTTGGAGTCCTTGTGCTGCACATTGCTTGGATCTGATGTTGGAAGAAATTGGGAACTTGAAGGCATTCAAGAAACCTATTGCATGTGCTAAGCGTGTCACCAACTTCATTTATAGGCATGGAAGGCTTCTTAGTGCAATGAGGGCTCAAACAGGTGGGACTGATCTTGTTAGGACAGCAAAGACTCAATTTGCCATATCATTTCTGACATTGAAGAGTTTGTACAAGAACAAGGATGCCTTGAAGAGCTTGTTTGTTAGTGAAGCATGGACTGGGAACAACTTGTGTACAACTGCAGCAGGTCAACAAGTGCAAGACATTGTGCTATCTACTGAGTTTTGGAACTCGGTAGAAGATTGCCTAAGAGCTTCAGCCCCACTCTTAATTGTTTTGAGGGCTGTTGATGGTGATGAGAAGCCTGCAATGCCAGAGGTATGGGCTCTAATAAATCATGCAAAAGAGAGGATAAAGCAAAGGTTCAATATACCAACCAAGGATGGCCTACTCAAGAAGATCATGGAAATTATTGAGAGGTGTTGGGTGAAACAAATGGACCATCCATTGTATGGGGCTGCACTATATTTGAACCCGAGAAAATTTTTTCCTCTGATAAAAGCTAATGATGATGTCACTGTTGGGTAGCTAAGAGGTTGTTTTATTGAAGTGTTTGGAAGAATGATACCAGATGTGGAAACACAAATGAAGATCAATAGGCAGGCCATTGAGTATGAAGAGCAACGTGGAGAAGCCTTCTCAAACAAAATGGCAAAGGAAAGCTATGACAAAATGAATCCTCATAAGTGTTGTTTATCTCAGCTTGTAAATTTCAGCAACTTAATTGCATTCCAAACACCAAATATGTGTTGTCCTTTTCATCCAGTTGATTGGTGGCGTTCTTATGGTGGCCGAGCCATTGAACTACAAAGACTTGCTAAGCGTATAATTAGTCTTTGTGCTTCATCCTCAGGATGTGAGAGATGTTGGAGTACCTTCAGTCATGTGAGTATCCTTGTGACTAACAGTTTATATTTAGATGCATACAATCTGATTTTTTGTTTTGCTTCCCATCTGATTTTTTTTGTAGATGCATACAAAGAAAAGGAATAGGCTGCTGCACAAGAGATTGAATGATATTGTCTTTGTTTCATACAATCGGAAGATGAGAACAAGGTTTCAGCTTAGGCGTGAGAAGGCAGGCAAGAAATATGACCCTTTGGTCATTGAGGAGTTCGATTGGGACAATGAATGGGCTGATTCATTGCATGTGCCTGTTCCAGGTGCTCGAGGGTCTGATGCTGTTGATGACCTCACATGGCAGCATGTTGATGAAGCCATCGGTGCATCACAAGCGCTGCAGGGTCGTAACCTTCCTAGGAGAGCTGCTGCTCCTGTTCAGTATTATAGACGCCCCAGAAATGTTCCTGCTGCTGCTGCTGCTGAAGATGGCGAAGAGGAAGACGAAGTTGAAGACCCACATGATGATGCAGAAGTGAGCGAGTGTGAAGAAGCTGGCAATGTTCCTGCTACTGATCAAGACGACGCTGCTGATCTTGATGAGTTTGATGATGGATTTTGAGTGCTGAAACAGAGATTTGCACTCAGCCCTTTTATGTCCTACACCCTTGTCCTGCACTCATGTTGTATGGCTTTGGTGTAGTTGACTAGTAATTAGAATGCTTTAGAGTCCAGTACTTTAGACTTTCAGTCTCTAAGTTTGTGGACTATTAGAGACAAACTATGATGTCATTTGTCATGCTCATGCATGAACTAATGCACTAAGCCACTAATGCTTGCTAATTTGTTGTATTGCCTCTTGTGTATTATTTCTTATTTAATTTTCAGCAGCCGGTAACAATGTAACATGTTCATTTACATTTCTTCATGTCATAGATTGCTGAATTTTGGAATTGTCATGTAGTTTGCTTCAAGGAGGATGGATGCTACATGGGAGAAGAGCTTTTGGAAAGGGAAGAAAGGAACCTGAGCTCCAGAATTGGGAACAAACCAGGTATGTATGTGCCGCACTTACTATATAAAACTCTAGCTTACAGCGTCTTACAACGTGTGTATGAT
This sequence comes from Miscanthus floridulus, assembly GCF_019320115.1. Classification (NCBI taxonomy): domain Eukaryota; kingdom Viridiplantae; phylum Streptophyta; class Magnoliopsida; order Poales; family Poaceae; genus Miscanthus; species Miscanthus floridulus. Next base: position 7,365,583 of record NC_089590.1, read on the forward strand.
GTCGCCTAGGCATCCGCCATAAACGCCTAAGCGTGACGGACCGTTCACTGGACCTCCATCTCACCTGCGTCAGACTCCTCTGCCATGGCTGCAAGGGCCTGCTTCTTGTTGCCCATGCGTGTAGCAGATTTGATGGCCTTGATTGCCTCCTCAGGGAGGTCACCAGCATACATATCTACGTATGCTGTCACTGCTGCATCTGGTGCTGGAGTCTGAGGGTTGATGGAGTCGAGCTCGCGCAGCAACTTCTGTTGGGCCACCGGCACTGGCGAAGCTCTGGCCGCCGGCGCAGGCTGGAGCGGGTGGAGGCCATGGTCTTCCGCGGCCTCCTAGCGCGACCGCTGCCCGCTCGTATCGGTGGAGAGCTCGGACGCGGAAGCAGGAGGAAATTGGAATTTTGCCCTCATGTCATGTCGGATGGGTTTCGCTCAAATACCATCGAGGTTGCTGGCTTCGTCAGAATGTCTCTCCAAAACAGGTGTTTCATGCTATTTTGTAATTTCATAATTTTAAACAACTTTTAAAAAAAAATTCAGCCCAACTTTTTACCTTTTGCGACCGTTGAATGTCTATATGAGACAGGTGCTTCTAGCTATTTTATCATTTCGTGATTTTAAGCAACTTTAAAAAAATCTCAGCCCAACTTTTTACCTTTTGTGACCGTTTTACCCCCAGCCTCCATTTACCTTATCCCCTCGTTCCCTCTCATCTCCGTCACGGCAGGCCACCCCGTCGCCCCTGCGCGAGCCCCCGCAGCTCCGTCCCGCACGAGCCCCCGCATCTTCGACGCCTCCATCCCGCACGGGCTGGCGTTCCTGGGAGCGGCGGTCTGCGCGGCGCCCATCAGCTAGAGCTCCTCGGAGTCCTTCTCTGGGAGCGGGAGTGAGAGCAGCAGCGACCACGCATGGTCGGCGCCGCCGCCCGTGCTCATCATACCTGCTCCCACCTGTCCGCATTCACCGGCACGGAGGACGACCGAGCTCCGCGCGGGAGCCCGACCGACGCCAGCGGCCACCTCCCCCTGTCGCTCCTCCCCAGGCCACCCCGCCGCCTCCTGCGCGACGCCACAGGCCGTGCCTCTCGCCCCCCTGCTCGCGTCGCCGGCCAGCGGCCAGGCCGCGCCGCCCCAGGCCACCGCGCACGCAGGCCCAGCCTGGCTCGGGAGCGGACGACGGCGATGAGGCTGTGGCTAGGTGCGGGTGCTGCCGTGCCTGGTGATGTGTGTCCTCGCCTACGACCATGCGTCCTAGCCTGTGGGCGAGCGGGACCAGGAACGCCCGCGGTCCAATGGCTCCATGTCTTCTGTCCAACAGTCCATTGGCTCCTCCCCCCTCGCCCCTGCCTGTCGATAAGACGGGGGCGAGCGAGTGTACGCACGCGCTGCCTCGATGTAGCCCTTGCAAAGAGAACGGTCATGCTCCGGCGACATTGTGAATGCCGCAAGGAATTGTCCAGACCGCAGGCGGGAGATGTAGATGTTGTGCCGCGGTACATGGAGCTGCTGGGACAGGGCATAAGCAACCTCCAGGGTGCTGAGGCGATAGCTAGCCCTCTGGCAGTGAGACGATGGTGGCCGCGTGGAGCTTGAGGCGGTTTGCCTCCTGGGTCATGGACTCCGATGCCGCGATCGACGACGACACCATTGTGCATCGGGACGTGCGTCATCTCAGCAGGAGCGGGGAATGATGCAGGCTTGGGAGCGGGGGGAAAGCTATGCGATTGTGGATGTTCTCCGGGGGGAAGACGAGGCGGGAGCGAAGTTGGGCGGTGCTTGCGAGACGGGCAAGAGCGGGAGATGTGTCCCAGGCCACTGCACTTGAGGCAGCGGATTGGGTCACGACACTGGGCGACGCGGTGATCTGTGGCGAGGCATCGGAAGCAGCGGCCGGCGAGGCGATTTATTTTGGTCGCCGTCGAAGAGCTTGTCGTCATCATCTTGGACGTCTTGTGGCAGGGGAGCAGTCTTCCTCCACCAGTGCTTCCGTCTGGCCTTTTGCCATTCCGGCGAGAGAGCGCCGCCCTGCACCTCATTTACTCGGGATGGCTCGTCGAACTCCCAGCAGGCGGCAGAGGTGGCTTGGAGCTTGGCGCCGTTGCCGCTGACGTGCCCGAAGCATGGGGTGGTGGGCCTCAGATTCAGGCGCCCCCAGACCTGCTTGCGATGATGGGGCCGGTGGCGATGGCGCGCGCTCAGGAACCACCAGGATCCGGACGGGGGCAAGCATCTTGGGAGGCGTTGCGGGTGGAGGCGATTGGATCGAGGCCGATGCCGACATGGCTTCGGCGTGATGCGGGGCGTCCTCCGTCTTGGCGTCACCAGATCTGGCGGATCCCGTCGCAGTAGCCTGTGGCGCCCCAGGATGCGGAGCAGGGGCCGTCGCTGCAGTTGGATCAGCAGGCTTTCCTCCATCTTCGTCATCAATGCCGACAGACTGCTCGTCCCAGTCCACCAGCTCCACTTCCTCAGCAACCTCCGTCGAGTAGAGTGGGGTTGGGATGGGTGGGTTGGGCGCTGCCGTCTCCTGAGAAGTGGGGGCGGCCAGCTGGGCTGTGGGCGACAGCGGCCGGGTGGCCGACGCCGTGGGGGTTGTGGCCGGGGGAGGCTGGGGCGCCGCCGCCGGGGATGCTCTCGTTCGAACTCATTCTCATATTTCAATGCAGTGAACGATGATGATCCTTGTTAGAGCTCTATGGAACCTAAAAACAAAAGGTTGAGATATGATTGAAAACAAATAGAAAACATTATCACGATGAATCGAAAGAACTATAAAAACATATTGAAAGATGCACCGTAACAAAATGAGACAGCAACAACAAATCAGAAATATTTATTATCACTCCAAGAAATGTGATCTTCTATGACAAAAATGAGATGGCGGAGCTATTAGTCATTATAAATCATTCTGTTTATCGCGTTATTTCTAGAGCTAGTTTTAGTCAATAAATAAAATATATCATTTATCATTGATGGCAATCAAATTGTCATAACCTACTTTAGTGCCGTATTTATTACGATTTCTATAACAATGCTTGTCCTTCATAATTTTTAATAATAATTATTCTATCATCTCAAATTGAAGGATCAGCAATAAAAATTCTGTGATAGAACTTACGAGCTGTTTGGTTCCCAGGTCGGTAACGTGAACGGTAATGTAAACAAATCACGAAGGGATTTCTGGGTGGGGGGGAATCGTTGATCCTTGATTTGTTACAGTAAAGTTATTGGATACCGTTATTGTGTTTGATTTGATGCTCTGATATTACTCCAAAATTTGAATACTAGTCTGATCGCTAAATTAACAGGTCATTCAATTGAGTAAATTAATTGATGTCAAGCCCATAAATATATTAATATATTCTGACTTGAACATGACAAGATCATCAAAGAAAATTTACACCAGCTTAAAATTGCTGACCAGACTATCATTAGAATTCTACCATGTTGGAAAGTACCTGTTAAATAAAACTGACATGTCTCAAAATATTCCCTCAAAAAAGACATGTCTCAAAATACCATATCTTAAAATAACTTGCCAACCCTTGGAAATTTAACTGTACTGAAAACCAGCATAGTATTTGGAATTCTGCCATGTTGATCCTCTAGAAAGATAAAAGTAACATGTCTTAAAATATCATGTCAGCCATTGAAAATTTAACCATACCGCAAACCAGCATTAGTTGGCAAAAGGCTCAAAGCCAATCAAATAAAGCAAAAAAAAAAAAAACAAGATACTCCAAATGCAAAAAGCAAGCAATGTCAACATTCCTTTTCCACCTTCAACAGTAAGCACTATCAACATCCCATTTCCACCTTCAACTCTTGAATGGATATGCAAACATCTTATCTTCCTCCTTCTATCCGCTTCCTTGTCTCCTCCTCTACAAAAAAATGATTTTAGAAAGACAGAGTATATGTGCATCACAAAAACAGCACCACAGATTTTGTGCATAGCTCACAATGACAACAGTACAGCGTATGCATAGTTTATAAAGAGTGTTGGCTAACAATCGTACCATTAAACATGCTTAGAATGAACTCCCTCCTCAAAGATTAGTCAAGGGTTAGCAGCTTATTTGATCTGGCGATTTCACAAATACGGTAGCAACTTTGATTTGTTCTGTCCTTGTGAACCCTAGCTTGTGCAACTCTGCTATAGCCTTCTCCCTTTAAATATGTTGTGGATTTTCATTCATCGTCTTCTCTTGAATTGCAGCCTCACGGTCCATGGCTTCTACCATTTTTCCAACATTACTAGCCACACCCTTCAGATCACCTTGGACTTCATGTAACATGTCCAGAAAAGGATCACTTGTTCCACTATCCTTGCTCTTCCCTCCTTGTTGCTTCCTCCTCTTGCAGCTAGATGATGCTGAGTCAACAGACCTTCTAGGGGTTTCTCGGGACACCCTATCCTCTTCTTCGTCATGCCGATTACCATGTTTAGCAGCAAGCTCTTCTTCCATGTTGCCAACAACCTCACTGATATCTTCGGCACCTTCACCAGTGGCTATATCATTTCTATATATTGCAGATAATGTATCATAGTAAGGGAATTTGATGCCATATAGGCCCTTAGCATCAGGATGTAACAAACTATTGTGTGTATCACTTATGTGCTGAAAAATACAAACTAATAACTATATGCATATGTATAACACTTACTATATTTCTACGAAATATTAAACCATGGCCAGTCATAATGGACTATGCTAGAAAGATTTGAGATTCAATAAAACAACAATTAAACCTTTATGGCACTATTTGATCTTCACACTTGATGCAAAACAGTTTGCAACCTCCCTATTATAACTCATGTTCAGCGGCAACCTCCCTATTATATAAAGTATTGGTACTGAAAAATATATAAGATTCAATGCAAGATCTGAACCATCTCTATGCAAACTCTAATTCCTCCAAATTAACTAAGAATGAACTTGTCATGCAAGGACAAAAGTATCTTCCTTTGCATTAGTATGCTGCGATCACTAGATTACTTATTTACATTATGTAGTGATGCCAAATTATCCATCAGAACTGCCATGTGTACTCAACAAGTACACCTTAACTACATAGTACAGAACTTCCGAAATCGAGAAGCTACATAGTACAGAACAAGAAAGTGCACACAGATACATCCTGGGCAGAACAAGATTAAGTACTTGAAATCACCTCTCATGAGTCTCATCACCACAGACATGCATATGTAAAGTCAAAAGGACAGCGTACATTGCAATGTTTATCGTACTGTATCTTTTCACACTAAAGCATCTTCTTAGTATCATCCCAGGTGAAGCCACTTTTGTTCAGCATTTGTTCCAGTGCTCCATACTTTGTCCTAAAATGCCTGACTCTAGACTCAATATGAGGTAAAGCTGAAATTCCAGCGCCTGGTAGCTTCTCGGCCAGAATGTCCTCCAATGCAGATAAATACCCATTATTAAATCCTCCTCCTTGCCCCTTCCACTTTGCTCCAATGATATCTCATACAGTGCTTTCATAAGCTCATCATCTTCATTCATAGTCCACTTCCTTTTATTCTTTCCCCTTCCACGCACAATTATTGATTTCTGAGAAAGGTCCATTGCTGCGTAGTATTAAGGCCATGTTAAAATACTACACAACTAATATATAATAATTTCAGAACTAGAAGAATATGAAAAGCAGACCTCAATTATTAGAACTAGAAGAAGCCCTATAGTTATTATATAGCCCTTGAGCAAGAACATCTCGAAAATTAGTCCACTCATTAGAAGCTAACACACAGGTGATAAATTCTGGTTCACTAACTTCTCCTTCAATAATTTCCATTGAAGATACCACTGTTTCATCCTCATCTTCCATTGGATCTCTTGACATATTTTGCAAAATCAAATTATGCAAAAGGGCACAAGCCATTATTATTTGGCATTGAGTTTTTATAGGAAAATAAGATGGGGATCTCAAAATTCCCCACTGACCCTTTAGCCTTCCAAAACGCCTCTCAATGATATTTCTTGATTTTGCATGCCTCATATTAAAATATTCCTCTATGCTATGTGGTGGATTTTGTGCAGTCCAACCTCCCAAGTGATACCTTTGACCTCGATATGGAGCTAAAAAGCCATTTGCATTTGAATAACCGACATCCACAAGATAGTAACACCCTTAAGATCACAAATAGAAACAAAATCAACATTTGCACTAGATAACTTATCAGGAAAACCACATGAGTTAACAAAACCAAACTCGCCTTGGGGATACGCAAGCCATTTGGCCTAGTAATGGCATCTCTCGGCACACGACCGTCATGTGCTGAGCCCTCCCAACCAGGTAGTACATAGATGAATTGCATATCAGGTGCACAAACACCTAGGACATTTGTCACAATGTTTGCTTTTGTAGACCTATACTTTCCTTTTAGCTGAGTTGTAGTAGCTAGTCTACTTTTGTAGACCTATACTTTCCTTTTAGCTGAGTTGTAACAGTCTATCGGTGCGGGACCCACGGGATACCCCGCAAGGAAGGGAGAAGACCTAGTCTAATTAGGATTCTTCCCCTGTAATCTTAGTAGCAGTATTACTCTGTAATCCTACTAGGAACTCTCATTGTAAACCGACTAGGACTCTGGCCTCCTGACTATATAAAGGAGGGCAGGGCTCCTTAGATTAGAGAGTTCGACAGAATAATTGTACACAACACAACACTTTACAATCAATCCAACGCAAACGCCAACGCCGACTGGACATAGGGCTATTACTCGATTCAAGATCGAGGGTCCGAACCAGGATAAATCGACTGTCTCTTGCGTTAACCATCGAGTTCCGCATACGCTGAAGCCCGAACATACTGCCTCGGGTACCCCCATGGTAGGCTATCGGTGGTCAAACATCGACAGCTGGCGCGCCAGGTAGGGGCTTTCGGTGACTTTGCATCCGAGAGCTCGATGGACCTCGACAACATGATCTTCTCAAAGGGATCAATCTTCATCTTCGGTTCATAGATCTATGAGGCAGGCGACGATGGCAAGCTCCAAGGCCGTCTCCTCAAAGATTTAGATCATCATTAGGACTCTTTTAGTTCGACGACAACGACAGATCAGCTTGTTGGAAGATTCGCGCGGCTATCGATTTCCAATCCAACTCGGATTCCGTGACTTCACGCATCCGATTTGAACTCAGGTTCCGCTTCCGAGACAAAGTCTCATCCGAGTTCTTTTGGAAAACCGAGTTCTTTTCTGACAAAGCTCCAGAACATGACGTCAACCTATCAAGAATACTACTCAGAGTTCACCGAAAATACTTTAAAGAAGTCAGGTCCTCTTCTGTTTGGACTCCACAACATGGCGACACCTTATCAGACATGGCACGAAGGATCCAGTTATCCCATGCTTAGAATGCCGCTGAAGGGAGCTTAGGAAGGTCTCGTTTTAACCATAACATCTCAAGACTACATCATTCACTGGCCAAGTATTGTTCCTGAGGATGATGGCACCCAACTAGTCGACGATATGACAACAGCGATTCTACCCTACCAAGAAGGAGATTCGATCTATGACCTTAAAACCTATATTGAAGTTATCAACAGCTCAGGTTGTACGGAAGTCAACAACGATGATAGAACAACTCACGCTAGAGAAGTATTGATGATTCACCGTCCTCGATCACCATTGATCCCCCCAGAAGCACCCGACATAAGGTCTTCAGATGAATCCGAATCCAATATATCACCATTTATCTAGGGGCACAATGGTGAGACTGAAAGTCAAAGGCAAGCGAGGGAAAGGAAGAATAAATTGAAACAAGGATGTCAACACCGTGCTAAGCAGCGAAAGGACACTTGGATCAAATATGAGTCAGATCTAGCCAAGTACAATAGAAGAAAATCAGAGCGAGAAGTCAAAGAAGGACGAGCAGCGAATACACCCTACGATAAGATTCGAGAAGCATTAGAAGAACTTAGAGCAACTTCACATCCAAATGAAAAACAAGAACAGCTCCAGGAATTCCTCCGATCAACAGTCCTTAGGACGCACAATGAAAGAGCAACATCTCATGAACAGGAATATCAAAATCAAAGGAAGTCCACTTTTGCAAGGCTTGGACCAAGTGGAAGTCACAATGGAGAGAGTCGAAGAAATCACAGTCAAAACAACTAAGTCGAGCAACCAAAAAAGGCCATAAGCGAAATGCCTACTCGGACAGCCACACAGAACTACTTTCACCAAGATGACAGTTGGCAAGAAGGGGGCGCAGAATCGGAATATACAGAAGCTAGAACGCACGACAGATTCCCCTATTTTGCAAACAGACTTGCTTTGATATGACTACCTCACAAATTCAAGCCGTCCAACCACTCCAAGTACGATGGCAAGACCGAACCAAAACAATGGCTCAGGATTTACTTGCAATCGATTGAATTGGCCAGTGGGGACAATGACATCAAAACATTGTTCTTTCCTATGGCCCTGGAAACCATGCCACTTCAATGGTTCAACAAACTGAATCCAGGATCAATCAGAAATTGGGAAGACTTGCAAAGAGCTTTCTGTGAAAATTTCGCGGGAATTATTACACATCCAATCACCCACGCAGAGTTAAAAGGACTCAAACAGAAAGGAGGTGAAAGTATCAGAAATTACTATCGATGATTTAGAGAACTACGAGCTTAAGTACATGACATCACACAACAAGAAGTAATCAAAGTCTTCTCTCACGGAATCATGGCTAGGTGGCAATTTCAAGACTTCTGCAAAGAAAACCCAAGAAACAATGAAGAATTCAGAAGAACAGTGGAAAAGATTATTACTGCAGAGGAGAAGACACGAGAAAGATTCTTGGATAGGAACAATAGACACAACCCGGACAGGCAAATTCCTCAAAACAGCAGACATCAGGAGAGAAAGCGTGGTCCAGACAACACAGTAGCAATGGCTGACAAATCAAAGAAATTCACCAAGCCCAGAAGATATGATGACATTGAGAACATACGTTGCCCCTTGCACCCCAATGAAAAGCACACCATTAGAAATTGCTACACCTTCAACAAAAGATACACTAGAAAAGATAGCAAGGGAAGCAATAAAGAAGACAATCAGAAAAAAGAAGACAACAATGAAGACAAGAGATTCCAAAAATCTAGAGGAACAGTAGCAGTGATCTTTGCCGGGGTTCCAGATTCTAGAAGCAAACATCAAGAAAAACTAGCATTACGAACCATCATGGCAGCAGAACCTGCTACACCAAGATATCTCAACTGGTCAGAATATCCAATCCAATTTTCAAGAGAAGACCAATGGACCAGCGTAGAAAACGCAGGCCATTACCCACTAGTTCTAGACCCAACCATTGCTGGTATGACCGTTACAAAGGTACTAATCGATGGGGGAGCCGAACTCAACATCATTTTTTCAGAAACTCTAAGGAAGATGGGACTACAACTCGCCGGGATGATCACACCAACAAGCACACTTTTTTATGGCATAGTACCTAGTAAGGCAGCAATGCCACTTGGACAGATCACTCTACCAGTTACCTTTGGAACTCCCTCAAACTACCGTACAGAGTTCATCAAGTTTGAAGTTGCAGACTTTGATTCATCATATCACGCAATCCTCATATGCCCGGTACTAGCAAAATTCATGGAATACCGCACTATCCGTACCTGTTGCTTAAGATGCCAGGGCCTAATGGTGTCCTTTCTCTTTGGAGTGATTTAAAGCGCGTATTTGACTGTGACGTACAAGCAATTCAAATTGCAGCAAGAGCACAAGCAAACGAAGGAAGAAAAGAAATAGCCACTATTACCGCAGAAATAAGTCAAGAAGAACTAGAGATACCGGCTAAAAAACCAAGCATCCTAGCACCACCAAAAGAAGCCAACGTCAAGCAAATCGACCTAGGCACCGGTGATCCCTCAAAGATGGCAACCATCAGTGCACACCTATCAGCAAAATAGGAACTCATGCTCACCAACTTTCTTCGGGACAACAAAGATATCTTCGCTTGGAAGCCGGCCGACATGCCAGGGGTCCCAAGAGAGTTGGCTGAGCACGGAATTGATGTCAATGAAGGCTCCAAGCCTGTGAAGCAACGACTATAACGATTCTCTCCCAACAAGAAGGCAGCAATACAAAAGGAAATTACAAAACTAATGGCAGCTGGATTCATTAGGGAAATCCTCCATCCAGATTGGCTAGCAAATCCAGTTCTGGTACAGAAAAAGAACACGGACGAGTGGCGCATGTGTGTCGACTACACAGATCTCAACAAACACTGTCCGAAAGATCCATTTGGGCTACCACGCATCGATCAGATAGTTGATTCAACAGCAGGATCTGCCCTATTATCCTTCCTTGATTGCTATTCAGGATATCACCAAATCACATTAAAGGAACAAGACCAGAGCAAGACATCTTTCATCACTCCATTCGGCGCCTACTGCTACAAGACCATGTTGTTTGGACTTAAGAATGCTAGAGCCACCTACCAAAGAGCCATCCAAACATGCCTTGGTGATCAGATCGGCGAAAATATAGAAGCATATGTGGATGACGTGGTTGTAAAAACAAAGAACTCGGATACACTGATTGAAGACTTAAAACAAACCTTTGAGAATCTGAAAAGGTGGAGATGGAAATTGAACCCAAACAAGTGTGTATTCGGAGTTCCTTTAGGACAACTACTCGGATTCTTGGTCAGTCATCGCGGAATAGAAGCAAGCGCCAAGCAAATTTGAGCCATAACAGAGATGAGCCCTCCTCGAAACATCAAAGATGTACAAAAACTAATAGGCTACATGGTGGCACTCAACCATTTCATATCAAGACTCGGCGAAAAGGGGTTACCTTTCTTTAAACTGTTAAAGAAGGCAGACAAGTTCGGGTGGACGGAAGAAACCAATGAAGCTTTCAAGAAACTTAAGGCATACCTCGCCTCCTCACCAGTCCTCACACCTCCAAAGAAAGATGAAGAAATGATGCTATACATTACAGCAACTACTACTGTAGTCAGCACGGCGATAGTAGTGGAAAGGGAAGAAGAAGGGCGCGTGTATAAAGTACAATGCCTAGTATACTACATCAACGAAGTACTGTCAGAATCAAAAATCCGGTACCTGTATGTGCAAAAACTACTCTACGCCCTACTGATCACTTCACGCAAGCTTCGTCACTATTTTAAAAGCCACAAGATTACCGTGGTGATAGATTTCCCACTGGGAGACATCTTACACAACAAAGATGCAACATGACACATATCCAAGTGGGCGGTTGAACTCGGTGCTCTCAACATCTATTTCACCCCGTAGAAAGCAATTAAATCTCAAGCCCTTGCTGATTTTGTTGCCGAATGGATAGAGATTCAACAACCCATGTCAAGCGCCATCCTTGATCATTGGAAAAAATGTACTTCGATGGATCACTCAAGCTAGGCAGAGCCGGTGCAGGCGTCCTCCTAATTTCTTTAGACGGAAGACAACTAAAGTATGTCCTTTAGATATTATGGCAAGCCACCAACAATGAAGCAGAATATGAAGCTCTCATACATAGGCTAAGAGTGGCTATTACCCTCAGAATCAAGCGATTACTCATATATGGTGATTCGGTAGTAATCATCAACCAAGTCAACAAAGATTGGGATTGCACCAAAGAAAACATGGGTGCTTACTGTACTGAAATCCGAAAACTCAAAAAACATTTTCAAGGATTAGAAATTCTACATGTCCTGTGGGATTCCAACATTGCAGCAGATGTTCTTGCCAAACTTGGATCTGACAGGGCAAAGGTCCCACCCAGTGTATTCATAGAGGAGTTATCAGCTCCTTCTATCAAACAACTCGGTGAGACAACCACATATCTCACAGCCAAAGGCAACCAGATTCTAGTGATTAACACTTCATGGACATAGGTTTTTATTAACTACATTAAAGAGAATAAGTTGCCAGCGGAAAAACAGGAATCCACACAAGTCATCCATAGAAGCAAGAATTACGTCCTAGTAGGAGACAAGCTATATAAAAGAGCCGCATCATCAGGAATACTCCGAAAATGCGTCTCATTTGAAAAAGGCAAACAAATCCTAGATGAAATACACTTAGGTTGCTGTGGAAATCATGCCGCTTCAAGAATACTAGTCGGCAAAGCATTTCACACTGGCTTCTACTGGCCAACCACTTTGAAAGACGTAGAAGAACTCATTAGAAGATGCAAAAGTTGTCAGATGTTCGCAAGACAGACTCATGTACCAGCCCACAACCTCATCTGCATCCCACCCACTTGGCCTTTCTCCTGCTAGGGGCTGGATCAAGTAGGACCTCTCAAGAAAGCAAAGGGCGGTTTCGAGTACGTCTTTGTGGCAATTGACAATTTCACCAAGTGGATCGAATACAAACCACTAGCAAAATACAGCGTAGCTAAAGCAGTCGAGTTCATCCAAGACATTATGCACCGCTTTGGCATGCCTAATCGAATAATCATAGATTTGGGTTCTCCCTTCACAGCTACAGAATTCAAAAGTTGGGCATAGGATTGTGGCTTCAGCATAGATTACGCGTCAGTCGCACATCCAGAAGCCAACAGACAGGTAGAAAGGGCTAATGGACTCATACTAGCTAGATTGAAACCAAGACTGTATGAAGAACTAGTAGACTATGGATCAAAATGGATTGAAGAATTACCCAAGGTTGTATGGGGGCTACGGACTCAAATAAGTAGAGCCACTGGTTACTCACCCTTCTTCCTGGTGTACGGATCAGAAGCCGTACTACCCGTAGACTTGATCTGGACGTCACCAAGGATAGAGCAATACGATGAAGGAGAAGCAGAACACACCCGAAGATTAGAACTCGACAGTACAGAAGAAGTCAGAGTAAATGCTACCCTGCAATCAGCAAGATACCTACAAGAACTGAGACGCCACTACAACAAGAACACCCAGTCTTGATCATTACAAGTCGGAGACCTAGTACTAAGAAGAATACAAAAAAACCGACGGACGCCACAAACTACTCAGTCCATGGGAAGGTCCTTTTATCGTCACAAAAGTCATTGGACTAGGCACATACAAGCTCATGGCTAAAGACGGGAAAGAAGTCAACAATACATGGCACATCAGTCAGCTATGAAGATTCTACACATAAAAATGACTCAAGGGAAAATATGTATACAAGACACAGGAGATCAACGTTCATGATCAACAAAAATAGCGCTATGTATTACTGTAACACATCAATATTCATGATCAATAAAGATGATTATCTCTCGACAAGCATTTGTCTCATGGCTTTCTCTGAGTTGTCTCTAAAATGCAAAATGGCTAAAAATATGCCTGAGCATCCCGGCCGAGAGCAAAATAGTTGAAAAGACGCTTGAGCCCGCCGATGAGGGTAGCCAACAAGCTAACACCCAAAATAAAAAGCAAAATGGCTGAAAATATACCTGAGCATCCCAGCCAAGAGTAAAATAGCTAAAAAGACGCTTGAGCCCGCCGATGAGGGTAGCCAACAAGCTAACACCCGAAATAAAAAGCAAAATGGCTGAAAATACGCCTGAGCATTCCGGCCGAGAGCAAAATAGCTGAAAAGACGCTTGAGCCCGCTGATGAGGGTAGCTAACAAGCCAACACCCAAAATAAAACGCAAAATGGCTGAAAATATGCCTGAGCATCCCGGCCGAGAGCAAAATAGCTGAAAAGACGCTTGAGCCCGCCGATGAGGGTAGCTAACAAGCTAACACCCGAAATAAAACGCAAAATGGCTGAAAATATGCCTAAGCATCCCGGCCGAAAGCAAAATAGCTGAAAAGACGCTTGAGCCTACCGATGAGGGTAGCCAACAAGCTAATACCCGAAATAAAAAGCAAAATGGCTGAAAATACGCCTGAGCATCCTGGCCGAGAGCAAAATAGCTGAAAAGACACTTGAGCTCACCGATGAGGGTAGCCAACAAGCTAACACCTAAAATAAAATGCAAAATGACTAAAAATATGCCTGAGCATCCCGGCCAAGAGCAAAATAGCTGAAAAGGCGCTTGAGCCTGCCGATGAGGGTAGCTAACAAGCTAAAACCCAAAATAAAAGCAATACGACTGAAACTAAGCATGGGCTTAGACCAGAGAAATTTTAAGACAAGACCCTCCAACTACTTGTTCCAAATAGCAAGAGGCTCGGGGGCTACACTGGGGATACCCAAGAATGCAAAGACCTACGTATAACGAGTTGTTTACATGGCACAAAAGAAGGCCAGACAAGTACTCGACAAATCAAGAAAGTTTGTCAAAATAGCGCGCAAAGTTGTTTGCAAGGCTAAGACAAAAGCAAGACAAAGTACTCGGCAAGTCAAGTAACTCTAGCCAATTGGACAAAAAGTTGTTTGCAAGGCTAAGACGAAAGCAAGACAAAGTACTCGGCAGGTCAAGTAACTCTAGCCAATTGGACAAATCATCCAAAGAATAAACAAGGCATCTGGGTAGAGAAGACCCTCAACAAAAATCTTCATTCAAAAGAAGCATAATGTCATATTACAAGGCACGGGCCTAAAGGTCAAATACATCAAGCCTCATCATCAGGAGAAGAGAGAACAATGTTGAGATTATCTACTATTCTGCTAGCTAAGTCTTCAACCTCAGGCTCCATCCTCTCAACGGCATCAATGTACTCTTGACTATCAGCTTCCTCTGCTATCTTGGACAAAGGAGCCATTGGAGAAAGAACCCGGACCTAGGCTAGAATATTCTTGGTACACAGTTGAGCGCACCTCTTCACAAACTCTTGGAAACGAGTCAGAATTCGAGGAATCAACTGAGCCCAAGATTGCCCATCATCCGCCGGAGTTCGAAGAACGTCGGCTACTGAACAAAAGGATTTCCACAAAGCCTTCTAGTTTTCAGTAGCCATCGCTAACTTGCCAGACAAGTCTTCAATAGTTTTTTGGGCCTACACAAGATCTCTATCAGCTTCATGCCTAATCAACTTAGCAAGCGCGAGTTCCTCTTCAGCATGAGTAATTACCTCCTTGGCCTTGTTATGACTTGTACGAACAAGAATCTTCATTTCTTCAATGCCCTCCGAGAGCTTCTGCTTTTCAACCCGGAGAGCTGGATGAAATAGCAGACAACAAGTTAGCAGAAAGGAGAGTTTAAATATAGAAAGAAACAAAAAGAACCCTCAATACCGTTGCACTCCTTCTTTATGGCCTCCAAGTTCTTCACGGCCTCCGAGTTCTTTCGAGCCTCCTGAAGAGCGGCATCTCTCTGCTTCTTGATCTCAACTGCCCGGGCACGAAGAGATTTTTCTTCATCCTGATGCGTTTGACGCTCAGCCTCCATCTTGGCCCGGAGGAGGTCAAGATCAGCTTTTAGGGCGCTCACTTCTGAAGACAACTTTTTCTTGTTTTCAGATGAGAAAAAGAAGCCGGTATGATCATGAGAGAAGGACTGAGCAAAAGGATACAAAGAAAAACAAAGAATAAGAACCAAAGAAAAGTGAACAACCAAAGAAGGAACGGTGAAAAAACTTACCTGGAGCTTTTCTCCAAAAGAAGTCGCAAGGGACGACAAGCTTCCCCAGGTAGCAGTTAACTCCGATAGCCGATGTGTAGCATCAAACTGCTGCACTCCATCATTGGCAAAAGGTGGACCACCAGAGGTATGAGAAGGAGAAGCCGGCCCAGGCAAAGAAGGAATGACCAGAGCAATCTCCTAGGAAGAAGAGGCCAATCCTTCAGAAGGACCCACCGCAATGGCCATGGTCACCTCCGAGGCAACCAAGTCAGCAGCAGCATCACCACCAGAAAGACTTGTCGCCCCCGCGACCACTTCACTAGCGGTGTGCTATGAGTCCTGAGGTTCAATACTCGATGGCACAACGGAGGGCTAAGAAGAAGTCGATGGAGGGATGGGAGATGACGAAGGCCTGAAAGTTAATAAAAGAACTCACCGATGAGAACAAGAGAAAAGAAGAACAGAAGCAAAAAGGTGAAGCCAGAACCCACTCACCCAGCCACCTTCTTCTTCGCAAAATAGAAAAAGGACCTCGCAGGAGGGACCACGGCGGCGAAGACGTCCCCACCACTTGGTGGCAGGGGCAGTGTAGCTGATACTGGAGCCCCTGAAGAAGCCGAGACCGGAGCCTCGAAAGAACTTGGCACCAGGGCTGTGGAAGAACTCGATACCAAAGCTACCAAAGAACTCAACACCGGAGCTTCAGAAGAAGCCGACGCAGGAACCTCAGAAGAACCCATACCCGATGTCCAGTTACTACGAAAAGATCAAGACTAAAAGTCAAGACAAAGAGGAGAAATTCAATGAAAGGGGAATATGAAAACAACTCACCGCCGCATGATAAGGGGTACTCCATCATCCTCTTCCCCCTCGGTCTCAACCAAGGTCACCAGGGCACCCGCTAAAAAAGAACAAAAGTACTCGGTTCAAGATAAAAACAAGAAAACAAAGGGACAAAGAGTATTAAATATGCTCATCTAAGAGCATGCTAGCTACAACTGGAGTACCTGGATGAGTACTTGGCTTGTGAGACTTCTTAGAAGCAGGCAGACCAGATGAAGACCCATCCATTCACCCCCTCTTCAAAACACTACAAGGACCTCGAGGGACTAGATGAGGAACATATTCTTCATATACATCAACAAATCCAGAAGAAACCCTAGGAAACACTATGGAGATTGGGAACTTACTAGTTGCAGAAGCCCTAGCAAGTTTCTCCCCAGTGTTCGCCATGGCAGGAAGAACATCAAGAGGGATCGGGTCAACAAAGTTGCGCCCAAATTCCTACGAAAAAGAATGAAACAACAAAACAAGGAAAAGTTAAGCAAAAAATGGATACAGTAGAAATACAGGAAGTACCCAAACGAAGAAAAAAACGACTTACAGCTAGAGGCGGGTTGTTGGCAGAGAACTTGGAGACGGTAAGCGGGACAACGCTTGCTCCTTTCAGCATCTTCTGGAGACGCTCGAGTACCTCTTCATCGGTCAACTCAAGGGCTAGGACCATGCGTGAAGGATCCTCAGCCCTAGAGTACTCAAAGCCAAGGTGCTCTCGCTCCTTCAAAGGCTAAACTCGGCGACGAAGGAAGCTCGAGACTATGCCGAAACTGGTCAAGCCTTGCTGTTTCAGCATACTAATCCTATCAAGGAATGGTTAGATTGCCTAAACCTCAGCAGACGTCACAGGGTTCTTATCCCATTGATCATTGACTAAGGGACCAGATCCAGAGTGGACAGCAAGAGAAGGGATCAGATTGGCGGCATAAAACCAGTCGGCATGCCAATCTCTTACAGAATTAACCAGGTCATAGTCAAAGAACTTGCTCTTAAGACCCTGGCGAAATTGGATCCCACAACCACCAAGAACACTGGTTTCTTCACGACAGGGTTGGGGGTTCAGGCAAAAGAAGTAACAAAATAGAGAAAGAGAAGGGGGAATTCCAAGGAAAGCTTCACAAAGATGAACAAAGATAGAAAGGTGAAGAACTGCATTAGGAGCAAGATGATTCAGGCAAATCCCAAAATAGTTGAGAAATTAATGAAGAAAGGCAGAGGTAGGAAGACAAAGTCCAGCGTGAATGAAAGAGACGAAAAGAATGATCTCACCAAGACCTGGGGCAAGGACCCAATGCTTGCCCGGAACTCTCCATTCAGCAAAGGCCTTGCTCTGAATCAAACCGTCGCTGACAAGCTCGCGAAGCTGCTCTTCGATTGTTGTCGGAGCTAGCCAAGACTTCTGAGCAGCCCTCATGGCCACGAACTCCTGATTCTCAATCACGGAGAGTGAGGACTCCTCGTCCACGAAGGTTGACTGGGACTTGCTTGTGGCTTTCTTCTTACCCATGTACTAACGGAGGCAAAAAAGGAACTAGGGGAAGGGAAAGCTTGGACGGCGGCGCTAAGACGGCGGTGGCAATGGCGACGGTGGATGTCTGAGAGCTAGGGTTTCAAGGCAAAAGAAGAGCAGTAAAGAAAAAGAAGATGAAGGGTCTTTAAATAGATTTTTACAGCGATAAAAATTGATATGCACCCGCTAGGGTTGAATCCCGATCTTTCGATGAGAGAAGGTGGATAACTCGATTTGGGGATGGAGATGACGTTCACGGCCCGACTACAACCATCCAAGGATGCTGCGCCTTAGCAACCGATACACCACCTCCAACGGTCGTCGCGATCTTGTGGAGCACGATCAACCAAACCACTAGGGTAATTCCTGCAAGCAATCGAGGAACAAGCAAGAACAAGTAGAACAAGCAACTCAATTGCAAGTATGGAGGTGAAAAAAACCAATCTGAAATCACAAAGTTGGGGTTCTGAATCGAGTAGAACGGATGGTCTAGTCGACACACGCGTCTACAAGGAAGTAGCAATGGCTAAACTTGATCTAAACAAAACCCCATCTGTTTGTGGCGGCTCTAATCCTTATTAATACCTAGGGGAACGACCAGGGGGGTGTTGGGGTCGTTCTCCAACCCTAGGACGCATCCCTAATGGACCCAACTTGATACATGGACCATCGGCCCAAAATAGGGTGATGCAGCACCAAAGGCAGAAAAGGTCCTGGCGTTGAAACGATGACTGCAGAAGCGTCGGATAAGATATAGCCATGAGTTCAGATCCGTTGGAAAATAGACTTAATAAGCTTTCCAAAAAGTGCTAGAACGTCCCAATCCGAGTCCGTATGCGACCGTGGTGAACATCACAAGTTGGAGCTGTCCTGGAGTCCGAATCCAGCCCCAAAACGTGTTGGATTTGATCTCTTTCTTTCCTTGGACCAAAAGTGACGTGGTGTCCAGGTGGAGGACGTTAGGAATACATGGATTTGGTCCCCAATCAACTTCATTAACCTTCCATGCTTTCTATATGCAATCAAACCTTCCCTTGATCCATGTAAGTATTTCTGAAAATGACAACGAACACACATCATGGTGCAGCATCAATTCATCAAATGTATCAAATACAATCATGGTAAAGGATTGTTTCACCTGTGAATCAAAAGTTGCTAATGTGGTTGTATCTAGGCAGGTGATGTCCTCATCAAAAATGGCCACCAGGCCCATTAAAGCACCGTGTGAAAACGTAATGGTCCATTTACCGACATAGCTAAAATGACGGAGGGCACAAATCCACACAATGGTACAATTCAACGGGCAGATTTTAGACTTATCCATCCAGCACTATGGCAGAGTTATCAGATTACTGCAAAAAACAACCCGTCAACCATGAAGAAAAGAAGGGCTGCCTCACAAAGAGCATAAGAAGTCGGTAATTACGGAAAGAACTCAGTAATATCATGTATGACAGGGATTACAGCACAAAAGTAAAGGACAACTCGAAAGACAAGATTCGTTCCATTACAAGCGACTTCAAAAGTAGAAGATTACAAATCTTACAAGACCCAACGAACTCGGTACCATGAAAAGCAAAGTAGCAAAGAGGAACACGAACATGGCTAGGCTCTAGAACGACTACGTGTCCCAAATTGCTAATCGGAAGGACAAACCACCATCGGCTACACTGTTTTCTTCAAAGGACGGACGCAGGGCATCCAAGGCGGAAATCAGCAGCACGGCAGGACAATATGGAGCAGAGAAGGCTAGCAGGCATCTGTCTACCCAAGTCCAATGTGATGCTAGATATGGTGTTGATCTGCACCGGACAGTCTCAAGACAGGCGACGAGGATCAACCCAGAATTGCTAGATGAAGGAACAAAGTCCACATCACAAGACTTTCTCCAACTACCACCATGTACATCCTAGTACATTGCTGCTGCGGGATTAGCCTACCTCTA
Source organism: Miscanthus floridulus (assembly GCF_019320115.1). Lineage (NCBI taxonomy): Eukaryota > Viridiplantae > Streptophyta > Magnoliopsida > Poales > Poaceae > Miscanthus > Miscanthus floridulus. The sequence continues at coordinate 7,385,347 of NC_089590.1, forward strand.
ATCCCTATCATAAGACTTCCTCCAGCTACGACAAGACACACAGGAACTATAAAACAAGCCCGGGGGCTGCTCTACTTCACAAACTACCATGTTAATGATCACAAAGGTTTCAATAGAATGTTCAATGGATGAAAACAAGCACTCTGGGAGGGTATTTATAGATAAAAGGAGCGGTGCACATGGACTAGGAGTACCAACAAAATAAGCTTAGCAAAGGACACAGTGAAAAGACAGGACTCAATAATGGAAGACTCAGGTGAGAAGGAACAGTACTCGAAGACAGGCATATTCGGAAGAATATACCGACACAGTACAACCCATGAACGAAAGGCATTTACACTCAACCACCACCATACAACTACATCTGACAACATCAGACTACCGGAGGATACGCCAAAACTCTGCTTTCGAATTCCTCCTGAACAAAACAACCCGGATATATGCTCAGGGCTACAAAAGGAGAGGTATACAGTTCTAGCAAACAACTTAGATTCAAGACCCTACAACTTTTTGTTCCAAATAGCAAGAGGCTCAGGGGCTACACTCAGTGAGTGCACTTTTTTCTCCAAAAAAGCGCACATCACTCAGAAGACTTCTTCAAGACAATAATTTTTCAAACAACATAAGATTCAAGACCCTCCAGCTCCTTGTTCCAAATAGCAAGAGGCTCGGGGGCTACACTCAGTGAGTGCACTTTTTCCTTCGAAAAAGCACACATAACCAAGAAGACTTATTCAAGACAAAGCTACTTCAAGGACTCCTGACAAAAAGAAGCCGGACCGAGCTATATCCGAGTTCTTTTCAAAGAACCCGGGTATATGCTCGGGAGCCTTTCAACAAAGAATCGGGACAATTTCAAGAAAAGACCCTCAAGCTCTTTGTACCAAATAGCCAGAGGCTCGGGGGCTACATCCAAATAGGAGTACTTTTTTCTTCAAAAAGATACGCAATCACGCAAAGATCTCACGAAGCGCTGCACGGTTTTGCTCAAGAAAGCACTTGGACGACGCTTGTTCCTACTCAACGAGGCTTGAAGGAACAAGACGAGGCTTCCATAACTCAACCGTGAAGTGCTCGGGGGCTTGTCAGTGCGGGACCCACAGGATACCCCGCAAGGAAGGGAGAAGACCTAGTCTAATTAGGATTCTTCCCCTGTAATCTTAGTAGCAGTATTACTCTATAATCCTACTAGGAACTCTCATTATAAACCGACTAGGACTCTGGTCTCCTGACTATATAAAGGAGGGCAGGGCTCCTTAGATTAGAGAGTTCGACAGAACAATTGTACACAACACAACACTTTACAATCAATCCAACGCAAAGGCCAACGCCGACTGGACGTAGGGCTATTACTCGATCGAAGATTGAGAGTCCAAACCAGGATAAATCGACTGTCTTTTATGTTAATCGTCGAGTTCCGCATACGCTGAAGCCTGAACATACTGCCTTGGGTACCCCCGTGGTAGGCTATCGGTGGTCAAACATCGACACGGTCACCTTTATATGAGTTTCATCCAAGTCTCCCAAACAGTTCTACAAACAAGATCCATGTAGAAAAAAAACTATCACATGCTTACTTTGTAATATGTATTTTTCTTTGTTAAAAGAAAATTTTGTTAACAAGTCATTTACCTTGAAATATTTCCAGTAACTATTTGTGCTATTCTCCGGAATTGGTTCTGGGGTCTTAAGCAGTAAATGGTGCAATTTCAGAAACAACTAGCGAGCATGAATTGAACTGCCTACTAACTGTCTCGCCACTTCGGAAGAAAGTATTTTTTACCGTCCGATTCTTCAAGTGATGGGCTAGTATGTATAGAAATTGGGCCACTATCTCTTCTAGCTCCATATTACGTGTGCCCTTCAACACACCAACATCTCTAAGCATCTTACACAAGATGTAGAACGTTCTCCTATCCATGCGAAGCTCACTAATAAGGGTAGTGTCGCTGCTACGAATTAGTTGGAACAACTTCTCATTTCTAAGTTCTTCATTTATTATCCTTCTCTCTATCTTGAAACATCTTCTTCTATAAGCCAATGCAAGAAAGAACCACATGTAATAGTACATGACGACGATGGAAGTCAACATATTTCTAAGGGCCATGTTTCTTCTTCGAATTCTTGTGGTTAAAGGAAGGCGAACAATGATGCTGGACACAACATTAGTAATATATATTAATTATTTAAGCACTAACCAGTAAAATAATCTGCTATACACTTAGAAAAAAATGCATTGTTGCATCATCAAGTAAGAATTCAGAGCAAGTGCCCAGCGACATATCGTATTTGACATGGAGCAGAGCAACATACAACATGGATTTTTTTACACTAACTTGACAACATAGAGCTATATTGATCATCTCGTATAACTTCTAAAAATACAAAGCAGAGCTATATTGTCAAAATAATAGACTTTAACACTAAATCAACAATTCTACATGGTTTAAACTTATTTGGATTGCACTGTAATATTCACCAGTACACATACATTGTTTTGGATAACTAAGACAGCATGTTTTGGATTCAATTAATGAGAAATTTGTGCTGTTTTCAAGTGCATGCTCAATCTTTTTGTCCACTCCTACTCTGTGCCGTGAGAACAAAAATATATGGAGTGACAAATGGGAGTATGGGACTGTACAAATTAAATCGAATGGTTAATTAGATAAGTGAATGAATGAGCATAAATGTCAATTTCATCAACCTTGTCATCTGTATGGAATGGATCTGCTAGCTGGTCACTCAAATACAATTGCATGAAGGCATCATTGGTGACATGGAATTGACAGTATGCATGAGATACTTTAATTTTGTTGACACAACAAAAAAATCTCCAATTTTATTCAAAGTTCATAGCACCCGGACATATATCTTACTTTTGCAACACAAGCGCATGAAACAAATAGGGATTTGAGAGGGAGAGGAGGAAGGCAACCACGATGTCATACATAAGGCAAGGGAGAATAGCGGTCCCCGGCGGTAATTTTGGTCCTAATATTCACCAGTACTGAACAACGGCCTCCTCCGTGCATGGATCTTGGACCTGAAGAAAAAACGCCATCTAGGGTTCAGAAAGAAATCGCGCTGGTGCACGGGGAGAAGAGAGAGGAGAGGAGAGGAGAGGAGAGGCGGAGCCTTAGAGAGAGCTCACCATCGAGCGCGTCCTCTTCTCCGTGCAAGGATCTTGGACCTAAAGAAAAAACACCATTAGGGTTTAGAAATCGCGCTGGTGCACGGGAGAAGAGAGAGAAGGAGAGGAGAGGAGAGGCGGAGTGTTAGAGAGAGCTCACCGGTGAGCGGTGAGAGTTTGTGGCCGCCGCCGCCACCGCCGCCGCTGTGCGAATGAGGAACACCACGCGGGGTGAGAGGAAGGCGTCGACTTCGAGCGGTGAAGACAGAGGCGGTCGCGTAATCGGATAAGGGACCGGGAGGGGTGGTATCAGACTTCAATGGAGCGTTATCTGATTGCGCGTTATGTTTTAACGGGCCGGGCCGAACCAAACGACTATATCATCATTTAATCCCGGACATAATTAGATGGTGTTACATTTTGCCGAACCAAACAGCTTATTAGCGTCTTAGCCTATACCCCAATACGGAAGCAAGTCAAAGCAATATGGAAGCAACACAAGAGACAGTAGCCCTGAAACACAACCATGAATGCACTGCACATAACCCAAAACAAAAACCAAGCACCCGATGGTCTGCCACCGGAAGAAAACCACATATACCAAGTTAAAAGATGGAGAAAAGAAAGTTTCGCTCTTTAATGTTAAGTATATATATCGATACAAAGTATATGCATACAGTGTGTTTATTATTTTCGCCCAAAAAATACTAAAATGTTAAAAGGAGTCCGTCCTCTACTAATTTTTCACAAACTAGTCCTTTTAGTCATGTCAGAGATCATGACGTTACTGATAACCTTTGTCAAACTACATGCGTTGACGTGACTAATTAGACATATGCTGACACATCCATAGAAATACTTTTCACAAAAAACACCGACGGGGCACGGTACCGAGTCACACCATTTGCGAAGCGTGACTGGCCAGCTAAGTCATGCCACATCTCCGTTAGCGTTCATAGGTGTTTAGATTTTTTTAGCTTTTTTGTCAATCCAAAATAAAGGATTTATGCATCTCCAAAGTTCATCAAAATTTTAAGTAGATACTAGAAGATAAGCACGAGCTATTTTGTACCTCATGTAATTTTGAAATTAATACTATATTTGAGTCGTAGGTTAACCAATTTAGTTTTAAAACGGACTCAAAAATCTAAAAGAGTATCTAAATTTATGGTTAGGAAAGTATTATTTTGCCATGGAATTTCTTATCCTTCTTGTTTAGGTGAAATCCGAAGTTTCTTAACAAATTACATGCTCAAAATTTGAGTTTTCATCGAAACTAAATTTAAAAGCATTCGAAAAAACCAATAGCTAGGTAAACCTAGTTTTGGATACGTACAACCTTTGTTTTGGATACAAGTAAATTAACGTGACTCAGCAAGCCATCCACGGTGGGCATCCCTTTAAGTGACTCAACTAGCCACTCATGACATCTAGGGTGACAGACTCGGTACATACAGCATATCTATTTAGTCACGCCAATACATATAAGGTGACCGACGTTATCAGTCACATCTCACACCATAGTGTAAGGCCTGACTAAACGAACTCGGGCCTGTTCGGCAGGACTGAAAAATAAACAAAAATACTGCTGAAAACACTGTTCACGTGAACAGTAATCCGTGAGGGGGCCAGCCAGCCGAGCAGCCCGTTTATTTGATAACATGCTCTTTTTAATATTTATAAGTATTTTTGGGCTATTTTTCCGGATACTGTTGGGTCATGATGTAGGGTCGGTTTAATTGGTGCCAAAGTTTGTCACATCTAACCTTCGATAAACTATGACTACCATAAAAAGTACGGCGAGCAAAATCGAAGCCACACTTGTAGCATAGTTTAGCACGAAAATAAGTCTATGACATATGGGATAGGGTGCTACGAAAGTATGGCACGCCATAGTTGTTGCAGTCAACCAAATAGTTACTGAAAAACGCATGACTAATTTTAGCATGGCAAGTTTTGTCACGAACCAAACAACCCCGTAGAGTTAACAGACTACCTGAATGAAATGTGCATTGCGTTGTTGGGCGGAAAAAGTCCACATTACATTCATCAACTTTTGTGAAAGTTTGTTTTTCCTCCCAAACTCTAAAACTAGGTAAATCACCTTCCTGAACTTTTAAAACCGTTCGTTTTATCTCCCTGACCGGTTATAAGCGGTTTTCAAGGACGGTTTTGTCTTTGTCTTTTTTTATTTATTTCGACCGAGTCTTTGAAAAGTCATAATAAATCATAGAAAAATCATAAAATAGAAAATCCAATTTTGTTGGACTCTATATGAGTAGATATACACAGTGAACGTATAATATAGTATATTTTAGTACAAATGTTTTGCTGTAACTTTAAATCTATATTTTTCTATAATTAATTTATAAATCTATAACTAAGTTATACATGATCTAATGAGTACAAAATTTTTACTACAGTTCAAGCATACAATAATTAGCTCACCATAAAAATTTCACCACAATTGGACTATGAAAATTACATCTATGAATTAATTATAGATTAGCATAGATCTAAAGCTACAGCAAAAAAATACTAAAGCATATTATATATATGTTCACTATGTAGATCTACTCATGTGGAGTCAAAAAAAATTGAATTTTCTATTTTATAAATTTTGTTTTTCAAAAATTTAACTGAAATAAATAAAAATAGAAAAAGATAAAACCGCTTTTAAAAATCGCTTATAACCGGTTAGGGAGGTAAAACGAATGATTTTAAAAGTTCAGTAGGTGGTTTAGTCAGTTTTAGAGTTCAGTGAGGAAAAATAGACTTTCGTAAAAGTTGAGGAGGTAATGTGGGTTTTTTCCTCGTTGGGCCGGCCATTAAACTGGGCTCAATGCAAAATTAAGCATGGGCTTTGAAGGAGAAGAGAAGCCCACCTAACTATTCCGGACCTTCGCCGACCCACCACCATCACCACTGCGGCAGCGGCAGTGCGTGGGGTCGTGACGCCGACCAAATCAGCAAATCCGCAACCCTAGCATCGCAGTGGGCGGCGGGGACGGGCGGTCGACGGCTCGACGCGACGCCGACAGCTGTGGCCGTGCGGGGCGCGAGCACTCGCCGGGGGTTGCGGCGCCAGGCTGCCAGCGTGTGGCCTCCCGGCTTTCCTCCACTGTCAGGTGCGGAGGTGCTAACTTTTTGGAAAGAAGTAAGCAAGCGGTAGGTATAAAAATTCAGTTTGCTGTAATGAACCCTTGTTTTGCTATCGTTTTATATTTTCAGGCTGTGTTTAGTTGGGCGAAATTTGGGAATTTGGCTACCGTAGCATTTTCGTTTTTATTTGGCAATTAGTATTCAATCATGGACTAATTATGCTCAAAACGTTCGTCTCGCGATTTCCAACCAAACTGTGCAATTAGTTTTTTTTTCGTCTACATTTAATGCTCCATGCACGGGGAAAACTTTTTGGAACTAAACAAGACCTCAGTTTGGTATGAACAATTTGCTCCCAAGTTCCAAGATTGCAAGTTCCCAATATACCAGTAGTTGTTCAAACACATGGGACTAGCAGACGAACTTGAGATTCTAATCACAACATAAGCCTATTTGTCTAGTACAACTGCAGCAGGCCACATAAGTTTTTACAGGATTGATGCAGCTTTCCTAGAATGTTTGTAGTTGTAGTTGAGTTGCACCCGGCACGTGCACCACCCATGGTCTCATGGTAGCTTTTTTGACAACATGTATTGTCTAGGACTTGTTTAGAAATTGTTAATGCCAAGATCATGGCAGCACAAATCAGAACTAATTCTGTACAAGCTTGAAATTTTCTTTACTACTACACTAAAAATGGTAAACATTCACCTCAAGATGATTCTTCTCTATCACAAGAAATTGTTGATCTCATGATCCACAAACAGTGACATCCAGTACTGGGTGGTCGATGCACATCAGAGGCATTCAGCATCTCAGTGCAAATAGTACATTTGAAAGTTTTAGGCAAACTTCAATCACTGAGATTTAGGGCTTTGGGATGGGAAGATATCAAGGCCAATGATTCAGCCACCTTGTCAACTTCCTCTGCACTACCTTCACCATCCTTTTGTAAAACTGGTTTCCTTTCTCTGTGCATTTCATCATCACTTTCTATTGTCACAGTTTCCAATCCCTACAGGTTATCATCTTCAAATGTGCACTTCATTATCTCAAGAGAAACTTTGATTTCATGAGTTTTCAGTTTTTTACATGAAGGGAGCTCACGTTTACACATAAAACAACATTTTGAATTTTTGATAGACGAGGCTTCTCATGGCATGACTAGACATGGCACATAAAACACTATTTTTTTATTTGGTATGTTATCAGTTCCCTTTGCTTGCAGACATGGGTTCTGAGGCATTGTGGTGCCTGCGGCACTGGGGGTACGCCTAGATGCCTAGGAAATATAGTGCAACTAAAACTTTGTGGAGTCCTGTGGTGCCTGGGGTATGCTACAATGCCTCAAAAAACATGCTTTCAAACAACTATACAGTCAACTTTGTTTTCTCGAATATTTTGCATTGAAAAGAGGAAAAGAGGTGCAGCAACATCCTCAAACCAAGGTTCCAAAAGGGGCTAGGCGCTAGGCAGGCGCCAGGCCACTGATTAGCGCCTAGGATGCCTTAGCGGAGATTAAACACGATTAAGTGTTTGTGCTTTTTTTTACCGGAATATGTTTAAGTGTATCATTGCATCACAAATTTAGTCCAATCCTTGTTACAACAACATGCCAGCAGGCCAGCAGTAGTATCTCCCTTGGCCCAAAAGATATTAAGGGGCCGGCCCTACATCACAAGTCCCCTGCCTTATCCACTCCCATTCTGTTTCCCCTCCCGGCTCTCTTCCTCCCAGCGCCATGCGCCCGCACACATCCACCGCACAGCCAGTCACACTTCACAAACCACAAGGTTTGGGATTGCTAGCCTCAGATGGCATAAGCCTCTTGATAGCATGCACCAGGGAGGCACACGTGGGGTGGCAGGGGCGCAGGGCTGCACCGGTGGCTCCTTGAGGAGTTGGTGCTCGAGATTACCCTTGCTGCTGGCATCAATGGCAGATGCGGAGGTGGCGGCTGTGGCCACTGCTCGAGATCTTGTTTCTGTGCGCGCTGCTGCCCACCGTGCTCGCAGTTACTCCTGCCGCTTGCCCGTGCACACGCTAGCTTGCCTTCTTCCTGATTCCCCATGATTCCACGCCATTTACCCGTTGGCCAGCGTTTAATTGGATGCTTGTGGCCTTGGCGAGGCGCCAGGGCTCCATTCCATGCTTAAGTTATTAAAAGTGCGCCTAAGCAAGCGTTTAGTTGCGCTTTTTTTTAACACTGCCTCAAACACATAACATGTGCCAGAACAGCAAGAGAAAAGAAAAGGACTCACACCAGAACACATGTTAACACAACTTGCATCCCTCAAAAGTCCACAGACTCCATTTGTTGTTCAAAAGCACAGGGCACCGAGAGATGGTTGATGGGCTCACCCTCCTGATCGTAGAGCTTTCAGATAGCAGGGTGTGGCAGACTTCTTAAAGCCAAGCGATCTGCTGGCTGCAAGCCATATGAAAAAGCGCCAGTGCCCAAATAGCCAGGATTCCCAGATATGTGATGAACTACGTTCCTTTTAAATCACACCTTGTCCAATGAGATTCAGGTGTTATGATCCAAAATGAAGTGATCAATTAGTTTCTCGTATTTTAGACTAGAATTTTGTAAACATATGTGAAATCATGAATGTCTCACTGAATCTTTTAACTAGTTAGTATCTACAAACTTGATGCAGAGAAACTCAGTGGAGCTGTTAAGTGACAAACTGAGGTTAACACTGTGAATTAAATGCTAAGTATATTTTTTTTTGAGATACAGATTAATGCACCTTGGAAGGGCAGGCCTGGTGCAGTGGTGAGAGCTGTCTCACTGAGTCACCAGGTCGTGGGTTCGAAGCAGCCTCTCCACAGATTTTGCGGGGGGAAGGCTTGCCTCGGTTTTTCCTTTACCCAGACCCCACTCATGTGGGAACCTCCGGCACTGGGTCTGCCCTACAGATTAATGCACCTCATATGAATTTCTCTGAAACGCTTCACGAAACCTTATTTTGTTCTTAATTGAGAAAACTGAAACACTAGGTCTAGCTAGCACATCTTCAGCAACTATATGTTGATTCATTGGTTTGTGTATGGTATCTTGCTCAGTGGCAAAACTGTACCATCATAAATATGGTCGATCCATTCAATTGACTTTTTTTATTGATAAAATCGTGAAGCAAAAACAGTGCTCATAAGCTTTGTTTTGCCACTCTGAATCAGTATAGACAAAATCTTTGTTTATAGATAAAATCTTGAACCAGTATCCCAATCAATTTGGTACCTTATACAGGAATTAGAAGTAGCTTTTTTGAGATTTTCCGGTTTCACAACTGCTTTCTCTAGTCACAAATAAGAAGACATGTGGAAACAAATCTTTGCCAACTAATTTCTGTTTTAATATACTTATGAAATCTTGTGAGGCACAATATAGCTCTTGCCTTCCAGTCATCTAAGGTGCCCTTATCTTTTTGAGTCCTATTTAATCTTGTGATAACAAATAGAGATTTTGGTTGTATTTTCTAATCTGGTGTATCTCTCCCTTATTTCATACAGTTATATGGTGAGCTCATGTCAAAGGCACGTAATGCTTTAGTTGCCACTGGATTACTGGTCTTCGCTGGTGCTGGCTTATCATTTCCGTTCCTTTTTGTGTAAGACCAACCTATGTACTGTTTTGCACCAACATGGAACTTGGAAAGAGGAATTGTGCACTAACCTTTGTTTTATAATCTGCACACTGTTTGCAGGAAATCAAAGAACAGGCCTATCATTGATTCCTCAAAACCTCTGCCACCACAGGCTACTTTCCGAGGGCCATATGTGAATACGGGATCACGTGATATTGGACCTGATCCTACCAACTATCCCAAGAAGTGATTTAATCTTCCATGATGTTTCTAGGTCCCATTTCACTCAACTCCTCTGCTGTGAAATGGTGGTGTCACCTTGTATTTTGTGCGTTCTGATCATGGTTCAGTTTGGGGACATCAGATTATGCATGTGTCTGGACATTGCAATTTTTTTTAGCAATACCTAAAGGAAGGATGGTTATTGAAGACCTTGTAGAGGGGTAAAGTTTGCCCAATATTTTATGAGATATCTATTATGTATTTCACAGATCCATATGTGATTAGTTGAATTTCATATAAGGTGTATTTGGTGTTGTTAGGATAAGACTTTAATAACCGATCAGTCTATTTATGTTTCATTTTTGGTACAAAAGTATATATAATCAAAAGAAAATTTGAGTCTTATTAGGTACGGTCATTCGGCCTATAGTGCCTTTATCCTTGGTTCGATTCGCTTTGCACCTAGGAAATGAAATCTTGGGCTTCTCTTTGCTGCAAATTCTTCATTTGTCAATAGACCTGAGCAAATCTGGCCTGGCCCGACCTGACGGCCCGGCGGGCTAAGCCTGGCCTGTGACTACTTGCCAGACGGGCCTGGTGCTGGTTTTAATGGCCTTTAAAAAAACCATGGCCCGAGTATTATTTATTACTAGCAAAAGTGCCCGTACGTTGCAACGGAAAGAAAAAATTATCAAATATTTACAGGTACAAAAACAGAAATAGTGTATTTGTATTTATTTATGTTTTGCTCTTTCTATAAAATCTAATAAACTTGTCATCGTATGTCACTTTCTCCATGTTGTCGTGTTAATCAGAACTCAGACAGCCAGGCACACTTTTCTTGTATTTCTACTTGCTTCTTCCATGGCTATGCCATCTCGGCAATTCTTGCAGTTGTTGCTACCCATCTTGGTCCAGCCCAGGCGAGTTTAGCAATTCTGGCTCGGAACCTTCGGCGACGACGACGTGGTGGTGTGACAGAGCACACTGATGATGCCGGTGAAGGAAGGTGATGGCCGGCATCCTCTTCCTCAGATTGAACGACGCAATGGTGGTGCTCGGCAATGCGGCAATGACCGCTGAAGCAAGCAGATTTATGGGGTTGCAAGCATATGCGAGTTCTAGTTCTAGAAACATAACCCAATCCGGACGAAGAACGAGCTGGATAGGTGCGACGTGGGTGCCCTTTTGGTTTTGATTTGGAGTTCGTTTTCGATTCTGTTGGTGGCTTTGACTATTTTCCGGGTTTCTAACTTTCATATCAGCAACACGCATACGGAGTCCGCGGGACACCGGGGTTATTTTGGAAATAAAAAAACCGGGTTGAAAGAAAATATGAATTTTATCTTAATTTTTAATTTTAATATTTTATCTTACCACAGAGAGCTTTTTTAATTTCGTTTTTCATTTTTCCATATCGACGAAAGATAATAATCTTACATGGTTCCATAATTTAATGTTGTGGCATATGGCATAAGTGACAAGGTTAGCGTAGAGCGACATAACGGCTAATTTGCATCTCAAACGGAAGAAATCACCGTAAACAGAAAAGAAAAGAAAAACCCTAGCCCCTGTTCCATAGCACGTGGTGCACTGGCACCCACCCTGCAACAAGGCTCCTGACCCAGATTTGGTTCCTTGCACCAGCCGTAGACTTATGGAGACCGTATTCAAGGGTGTGTTTGGTTGCCCGTATAAGGGCAAATCAGGCTCTCAGGATGCAGCCTGCTAATGTTTAGTTCCCTGGCCATCCTCCCGAGCCAGGCTCCGCTCGTGCAAAAGCCCCCTCCGGGCCTGGCTCGCGAGGAACGTCCAAATCGGTCATTTTTCTTCAGCCTGGCTCGCTCTGTGCTCCCGCGAGCTCGTGCGCCTGGCGATTCTGTGCGTGGGGAGATGGCGCGAAGATCCTAGGGTTACCCCCCCGTTCCCGCCATTCACCGCCTATATATCTTCCCTTCCGCCGCCTCCCTCTCTTCTTCTTCTTGTCGCTCCCCGTCTGCACCGCCGGTAAGCTCCACCTCCTCTTCCTCCTCCCCCCGGTGTTCTTGATGGATTCGTGGCCTCCTAATGCCTACCCTCTCTCTCGATTTGTTGTAGGTGCCGTGGATTTGGGTCCTCTCGAAGCAAGTGAGTTTTTCCCCTTCTCTTTCTCTATTTTTTCTGTGCGATTTGAAACCCTAGGTCACCATTATCTGTTGATCTCGCTGCAGGCACACCAAATCTGATTTCTTTGTTGTTATTGCGGTATGGATCCTTGTTCTTAGGTCTCTTTTTTTTTCTTGTTTTTTTCAAGTAAAAATCCTATTTTGTGTATGCTAATCCTCTTTTCTTTGCTTGTGTGCTTGCAGATCTGAGCTCCCTCACCTGCTGGGTTGGGCTTTTGCTGGTGCTGCTGCTTGTTGACGTGGGTATTTTGTATATCTACTCCCCCTTTCGCCTCCCCCCTAATCTGTACCGTGCGATAGTGAGTCCTGCGTTCTTGGATTCGGATGCATGTCCTACTTTGTGAGATTATGAGCAAGTATATGAAGTTGCCATTTTGTCTGAGCTATTGCCCAAGTCTGTGATGATTCCTTTTGTCCTGAGCTATTGCCTTAGTCTGTGATGATGAAAGTCTTATTTTTAGCATGTTCTAGTATATGATGAATCCTTGATCTGAGCTTTTGTCCAAGTCCATGATGATGACATTGTCATTCTGAGCATTTGTCCTTAAATTCCATTTATTTTTTCTAGATGGACTTGGAAGAGAAGAGACGCATTCTTTTTGCTCGTGCTGCCCTGCTGTTTGCTAGACTTAGAATGCTTTAGAGTCAGCGGCCTCAGATCAGTTATGGTCCAATGAGCATTAGGGATGAGGAGCGCCAAAGGAACTTGAACTTAATTTACAACTACAATGATATAGAGTGTGTGAACATGCTTAGAATGAGAAGGGCACCCTTTTTTAGTTTGTGCAACTTGCTTAGGGACAAGAAGCTACTTGCTGACAACATAAATTCTTGTGTTGAAGAGCAAGTTGCAATGTTTCTCCATATTGTTGGTCATAACCAATGATTTAGAGTTATAAAGCAAAACTGGAGAAGGTCTATAGAGACAGTCCACCGCCATTTTAAAGATGTGTTGTATGCTATTGGTGAACTTAGACAAGAGATGATTAGACCTCCAAGCAATGAGACACCAGTAAAGATTAGCAACAGCCATAGATGGTATCCTTACTTTAAGGTAAAAAAACCTGTCATATAGCTTCTAGGATATTGTTGCATTAGCTCATGTCAATTTACTATGCAATTTTGGATGCCATGTAGGACTGCATTGGGGCCATTGATGGGACTCATGTATTTGCCAAAGTTCCAGCCAAGATGCAAGCTGCATTTAGGGGTAGAAAGAATGCCCCCACACAAAATGTGCTAGCATCAGTTAGCTTTGACTTGAAATTTACCTATGTGCTGGCTGGTTGGGAGAGATCAGCTCATGATGCCACAATTCTTGCTGATGCATTACAGAGAGAGGATGGGTTGAGGGTTCCACCAGGTAATTAAATCAACTGTGATAATAAGAAGCAAATGTAACTGCAAAATGATGAATCTAATTGAACTCCACATTTGTTTTAGGCAAATTCTTCTTAGTAGATGCTGGATATGCTTGTCGGCCTGGATTTCTTCCTCCTTATCGAGGTTGTAGGTACCATCTTAAAGAATATGGGAATAGGAACTACCCAACCAACCCAAAAGAGTTGTATAATTTGAGGCACTCTAGTTTGAGAGTAACTGTAGAAAGGGCATTTGGGGCTCTGAAGAACTGTTTTTGCATCATTGACACGAGCAAACCATTCCATCGCTTGAGGACACAAATCAAGCTTGTGCTTGCATGTTGTATAATGCATAACTGGATCCTTAGTTTTGGGGTTGATGAGGTTATTCCAGAAGAGTTCTCTTGGGTACCAAATGACACAAACAGTTAGCCCCATCCTGCTCATATGGATGACAATGTTGCCTGGGCACTTCAGAGGGATGAATGGGCTAATCACATGTGGGCTAATAAAGGTCTTTCTAGAATCTAGAGTTCTATTATGTATCATTAAGTTGCCTGTAATTCATTTTATTCATGGACAAATTGTGGCAGAACCTCCTAAGAAATCAGGTCCACATGCACCTATCGTTGTCTTGATAGACCTCGGATAGCGTACATGAGTTCCTAGCAACTCAATAGGTCTGTCGGGTGTCCTCGGGAAACCCAAATCATCCACGATTCTCTTTTCAAACAGGATCCCAATCACAGACATTGCAGATTACAATAGTTTATTCAAATATATACATCAGAGTAAAAGATAGCGGAAGTCTTAAGATAGCATAGTTTACAAACCAGTTGTTTTTCAAACTTACAATACCATAAGTGTCATACAACCATAGTAGCAGGATAATATTACATTAACATTATTTATCATACAAACTAGTGCCTTGTCCAAAGGCCATTCATCATTCCTCATCGTCATTGACTTCAAACACAGACATGCAGTAGGGACCAAAACAAGCCTGCGCATGCGACTCACCTGCAACAAGGGTTAACAAACCCTGAGTATAAAAGTACTCAACAAGACTAACCCAACATAAAGGGGTGTAAGACTTTTAGAGATGCAGGGGTTTGGGGCAAGGTAAGGATGTAGCAAGGTTCAAAGTTCTTTGCCAAAAGCTTACTATTCTTGTCCTATTTTCAAGTTTTACCCCTAAGTCCTTTTAGTTCATTATCTCAACTAAATGTACATTTCCTATATTCCATTCCTTCTCATTCCATTCTTTTCTCATATTTTAGTAATTCACCAGTCCTGTATTGCTTCTGTAATGAATCGAGTCTCCATAACCGCAGAGCACCGGCAATTCGAATTGATTTAAGTCCTAGCTGGGGATTCCTTATCACATGACATATGTAGAACTTAATCTTGCATATATCAACCTCACTTCTGGATCCTCCTATATTAAGCCATCTCCACGCCACCCAAGAGCACATCACACCTCAAATCCGGCCACATTCTAGCCACGAGGGTACATGCTACTCCCGCCATCTCTCCACTCCCAGTGCATGGGCATTCGTCTTAGTATTGGATTAGCCGAAGTAGGCTTACCGGAGTATATGATCAGTACTACAAAGTGTCTCGTTCAGAAGATCCACAATGAGTGGCCTTTAAGCAACATAGTCGACAACATTACCCAACATTCAAGATAAGTCACCCGACCAGTCTCTAGTTCATTCTATCTTCTTTCTTTCTTTGGCCAGTATGTCATCCTTGATTGTATCAAAACTTTTACTTTGAAAGCCTACCATAAAGCATACTAAGCATTCTATGTCTTTGTAAATGAAATCATCTTCAAGGATGGTAAACAATTAACAAGGTAGGCAATGCATCAAGTAGGTAACATTTGAATTAATCAACTTAATGCAATAAGTAACATAGGTGATAAACTTTTCAAAGTAAACAAGGTAAGGGTTTAATGCATAAACCAGGGCTTGCCTTCGTTGACGATCTCGGGTTCCAGATCAGTACCATAATTATCGAATCTCGTGACAACCGGGGGTTCTTCCAGAACTTGCTCAACTAGAATTGTTTCACTCTCGGATTCTACACAAAATGATAACAAATGCTTTAACATGATGATAATGTAAACATGATGCTGTCATGGTACATGAAATATAACAACACCTCGAATATAATTTTCCTTCACGGTACAGTTACAATCCAAACTAACCAAACCATATTCGTAACGGATGTGACCATGCCAGCACCGACCACTTCGGCGAGCTCTCCGACCACTTCGGCGAACTCTCCGACCACTACGGTGAACTCTCCGATCACTACGGCGAACTCTCCGACCACTACAGCGAACTCTCCGACCACTACGGCGAACTCTCTGACCACAACGGCAAACTCTCCGACCACTACTGATCTTGAAACCCTACTAGTCACAAAACATGACCAAAACAAGATCAAACCCTAAACTAACACTTAGGGTTTGCTTTCATCCATTTTTGAATTAATTTGGAAATAAGCCCAAAAATGAACTTGCTCCAAATGACCTCAAAATTTTATATAAGCATCCTCATGACAAATTAGTGTACCAAAACAAATTTCATAATTTTTGGAATTATACAGTGGCCTACAAAAATCATGGAAATTGCATTTATCAATTAATGGACTGAATATTTGAACATTAAAAATTTAGGCAAATTTCAAGTTTCATATTTTTAAACCATACTAGAACATGTACAGAAGCTACACACAAATTTTCAGAATTTTTGGAGCTATGATTATTTTCCTACAAATTTCCAAAGATTCAACACTATTCAAAATTCAGAAAATATCAAAACCTTACTTTTCTTCTCTTTCTTTCTTACTGACAACCCGACCCCACTCGTTAGTGACACATAACAGGTCATGGCGGCGCTGCCATCACTGGCCGGCCCAAAATGCACCAATGGCGAGTCTCCGGCGAGGCGAACCGCACCTAAATGATCTACACCATCCTACGAATCCATCCCAGTCCTCATAACGGCAGTAGGTGCACAGGAGGGAGCTCCACGCTGGCCATGGCGGCGTAGGCATGGCGGTGTAACCTCGGCAACGATGCAGTAGAGTCTAAAGCAAAGCGAGCATCATGTTCAGTAGCTCACCACGATCACGCCGGTGTGCTTGGTGAAGACGGAGATGGGCTGGAACGACGTGGCCACGGTGAGGTCGACAGTGGCGGTACTTCTGTCGGCTCTGAGGAAGAAGGCATTACGCCGGGCGATTCCAGCCAACCCAAGCAACGCGAGCAAGTCGAAGAGGAGCGCAAGGCCGAGGTGATCCTGTTGGCGTAGCTGGGCAGGACAGACGTGGTTTAATGGTGGCTACGGCGAGCGGCGGAGCAGAGCAGAGGGGAAAACGAGGGATGACGGCGGTGGTTGCTACTATTTATAGACGGGAAGGAGACGTCCGGCATCGACAGCGCACGAACGAGCTCGCCACGATGCCGGCTGTGTGTCACCATGCGAGAAAGCGACAAAGAAGGTCGGCGGCGAACAGCTGCGTGTCACCGGTGGCAAACAGGCGATGTCGATTTTGATTTTTGAATTATTTACAGAACTGCCACTGAGTCCATTTTTCAAATTACTCTCAAATTTTCTAAAGAAGTTGAAAATCTTCAAAAATGAAAGTTGCTCCACTTTTCAAACTCTACAACTTTGCTTCAAGGAACATTTTCAAATTCTGCCTCCATTTTGAAATTTGAATTTGGGGTACATTTGAGCATTTGAATCATTTCAAAATTACTCCAAATTTTATATGTAAACTTGAAAAACTTTGAATACCAAAGTTGATCCTTATAAAATAATCTCCAACTTTGCTTTTTGCCACAACCCCAAATTCCAAATGGATTTTGAATTAGTCAAAAGGGGCAAAAAGGACTTTTATGATTTGAATTTGAATTCAAATTTGATTTGTTTACCTTTTTACTTTAATTTTGATTTTTGACCAGTAATATGGCCCATTAGGGTTATTTGAGTCAAATGACACATGGCCTCATATGATCACATGAAATTTGACCCTTGTGGTCATGATCTTTATTTAGGGTTTTGAATCACATCACATAAAATAACAACATTATGAAATAAAGCTTATTTAGTGAATGCATTCAAAATTTTCTACTTTATGAATGCTTTGCAATGCATATTGAAAGGATCAAGATGCCCAAGAGGGGGGGGGTGAATTGGGCTAATTCAAAATTCTCTTGCAATAATCAAATCCTATGGATAGCCCAATTAACCCCTTGTGCCTAAAAAAGTGTTTCTATCAAACTAATGCACAACGAACTCACAACCTATGTTCCAAACTTACTCTAGCAAGCAATTCTATGGATGTAAAACAAGTATTGAATTGCTCAAAGTAAATACTCAAAGTAAGTGCTCAAAGTAAATAGGGAGAGAAAGGAACGCGGCGATGTTTTGCCGAGGTATCGGAGAGTCGCCACTCCCCACTAGTCCTCGTTGGAGCTCCCGCGCAAGGGTGTAGCTCCCCCTTGATCCACGCAAGGATCAAGTGCTCTCTACGGGTTGATTCTTCGACACTCCATCACGACGAATCACCCAAAGCTGCTCACAACTTGAGTTGGGTCACCCACAAGCTCCGCCGGGTGAACACCAAACTCCCAATCACCACCAAGCCGTCTAGGTGATGGCGATCACCAAGAGTAACAAGCATGAACTCTCACTTGACCACGCGAAGCCTAATGAGAAGATGGATGCACACTTTGCTACTCTGGATTTGCTAGTGAGGCTACTCTCTTGGATTCTCAAATCACAAACACCTCACTAGGACCTTGCTCTTCTTGGCACTCACAAACATGTTTCTCAGCTGTTGGAATGAGCAAAAGTGACTCCACTCACGAGTGGAGCTTCTACGGGGTGACCAGACGCTCCGATCGTTTTGACTGGACGCTCCGGTCAGTTCAACCCACGCATCAGTTTTCACGTGATGACCGGACGCTGTCAGGGTCCGGTCAGTACTGACCGGACATGTCCGGTCGCTCTTGGATGCTTACTGTACTTGACCGGACGCTGGATACTCAGGGTCCAATCACCACTGACCAGACGCGTCCGGTCACACTTTCTCAAGTCTGGACCATTACTAGAGTCGATCGGACGATGGCCCTCAGCGTCCGGTCACATTGACCTTCCAGCGTCCGGTCACACCAGACTTGATCACCTCAGTCAAATGAACTGACCGGACCCTGCGGCCAGCGTTCGGTCACACCGGAGCCAGCGTCCGGTCAGTATTTGACCCTCCATTCACTTCCAACTTTCGAACAAATGTGAATGAAGTTTGCTCCAAAGGATTTTAGGCATTCATAGGAGCTACCTAGAGCTAGTTTTAACAAGTGTGCACCACACCTAACTCACTAGACTCAACTAGGTCAAGCTATCCGTTCATACCCCCCTTCATAGTACGGCCAAAGGAAAAATAAAGTCCTAAACTACTCTAAGTGTCTCTCCAACTTCAATTGACACTTAGAACTAGTTATCCTTAACCTTATCGTCCATCCTTTGAAAACCGAAACGATTTCCATCGTAGGGGCATGACAAACTAGATTGCCCAATCGATCTCCATTACCATGACCTAACTTGATTGCCTCTACAAAACACACATTAGTCATAGTAATCTTGTATTGACATTAATCACTGAAATCCAACTAGGGGCCTAGATGCTTTCAATCTCCTCCTTTTTGGTGATTGATGACAATACCACCTCGAGTATGTTAAAGAGTGAGGTTTTTGACGGGCTTGGTTCATATAAGCTTTTGTCGATAAGAACAAAAGAGTTAGGCAAGCTTATATGACCCAAGCCAACACAATGTACTCAAAGGATATGAATTAAGCATGAGTACAAGTAACAAAGCTCATTTGCTTCGAAGTATAAACACGGAAGCAAAAGCAAATGAGCATAACACAAGTGATATGACATATAGATAATGCAAAGTAGAAATCACACATGTCATATATCACAATCACGTAGATAGCACTATCACATATATATAATAGTATGCATGAAAGTAAACTCACGAATGCATAAGTAATAGTGTATCACACAAATAAAACTCCAAATGTATATAATAAGCTAATACTAGATAACTAGCTCCCCCTAAAACTCGCTCCCCCTGAGTCTACATACTCAAACCCTCTCTCCCTTTGGCGTCAAACACCAAAACCTAAGGGTCAGTCGGTGGGGCTGCAGCGGACGAGTCGGGCGCTGAAGTACATGGAGCAAGCTAGAACTGGGCACCATCATCATCTGACCCTGAGCTTTGAACTGACTAACCCTCTGTAGCAGGAAGTGTCGCTGAAGTGGTCTGGGTCTGAGCTGGGGCTAGTACTGCCTGTGAAGCTGCTAGTATGTCTGTCGTAGGATCTGACGAGGCGACAGACGAGGGGAGCCTCTGAGTAGTCACTGCGACTGGAGCTACTATAGATGGACCAGCGGTATGCATATGAGGTGGAGTAGGCATGCCGGTCAACTCGCTGAAGGATGCTCCAAGACTCCTAGAGACTGACGTCTCAGGCACGAATAGCGAGGAAGACTGCTCTGGTGTGAAGCCCGTCTAAAATGGAGTGAACTGCAGGGCTACCACGGGTGAGGCTAACCACTGGGACACCTGTACAAGAGGTGAAGCAAACTAAGCTGGAGGCTATCCCTGACTCTGGAGCCCGCTGGACTGTACTGCTGGAGTCGTCAAAGTGGTAGGAGGCTGTGCAAGCTAGGGCGAAGGCTATGGCAGTGGAACCCCAATGGCTGTCACTACATGCTATATGAATCCCATGAGCTGCTGCTGCATAAGTAACTGCTGGTGCTGAAGGAGCTGCTGCTGCCACTAAAACTCATCCTGACGAGCCTGAAACTATGCGAAGTTGGCAGCTATCTCCTGTGCCTATCGTGTCTGATCCTACTGCATCCGCTCAAGAATAGCAATAAGAGCGGGGTCTGTCTGCGGAGCAGGTGGAGCTGAACTGGAGCTACCGGCCTCTGCATCGTGTCTACGTGGAGGCATCTGAGGAATAGGCTGGTAGTCGTCGTTAGAGCTGTCACTATACTCGCTCACCTCCTGCTGTGCCTCTAGCTCCTCCTCTATGGCTGCAATCCCTCTAATGATCTCATCCTGCTAAGCTACGGACTCTGGCATGTCGGGACAATGGCTAGGCTGTCTGGGTGCCTGAGGAGTGGTGTGTCTGATCCTCTATGACAGGTTGTAAGCTGGGAACTTTGTGGTGGCACCTATATACTCATCCATCATACTAGGGGGCTTATCAAGCACTATTCTATGGATGAGGAACGTGATCTAGTGAGCATAGGGAAGCTACCTGCGACCCTTGAATCCCTCGGCTATAGTATCCTCCATCTCTGAAAGAAGGAGGTCCCAGATGTCAAATACTGTCTGCTGCATGATGGCATTGAGAAGCCAGAGCTGTAAGTGAGTCAGGCCCTTCCTGTATCCCAACCTAGGAAGTAGTGTCCTCCTGATGATGGCCTCTAGTACCCTCGCTATAGGAGTCAAGTCACTGGGGTTCTTGCTCGACCCCTTTCCAAATGGCTCCTTGAAGCAATGTCGCACTAAATCTGTAGGGGGCACCAACCCTCCATGAGGACGCCTAGGAGGCTCCTGCTGTCCATAACAGACCTCATGCATCTTGACAGGCTGCTCCTATAGCCTCAGTATCTCTTTGGCTCTGCCACTCGTCACTCTGTAGTCTTTGCCTTTGAAAGCAAAGTGAATGAATCTGTGATGTGGATTGATGTAGAGTGAAGCATAAAACTGACGGACCCAAGATGGTACATATATGCCCGTCCATCCAATCAAGTCTGTCAACCCTGGCAGATATGATAAGTAAGGCCGAATGTGCTCTCCGGCGGCTGCCACAATAGACTCTATCCGATAGACTCTCTGAGATCTGAACACGGCTCCACTGTTAAGATAAGCATTGTAGAAATCTTCCTGCAGTGGCGTGTAGAAACCCTCAGCTGCTCTCTCATCCCTCCTCGGAGGAAACCAAGCCTCAAACTCAACAAAACGTAGCTGCTAAACCTACCTGGCTGTAGCAGCCCTCAAGTCGAGGTGTACCACTGGAGGTGGACCTTGGGGTCTGGGTGGAGGGCGTGAACCCCAGCGCTGTGTAACTGGCCTCAATGGAACTGCAGCACTGGTACGACTTGAGCGGCATAGCTGAGGTGCCGGCTCGGTCTCCTCGATCTGCTGGGCCTGCTTGCCCTCCTGAGTCTGCTGAACTGGCTCCTGCGCTGCTGATGGACCCTCCTCAATGGCAACCCGTCGTCCTACAAACGTGGTAGTCCTAGCTAGACTACCGTGACGACGCTCAACATCCTCAATCGTAGCTCTTAGTGCTAGTGAAACCGGCTGATCTGCAATGACAACTCCGCTATGGGCACCACCTCTCTCGGCACGCTCTGCGGCCTCTACAACAGCTGCTACTCTCGCTGTCTCTGCGTTGGGGTACTTCTGCTTCTTGGATGTCACCTGCTTGGTTGACTTGCCCTTCGATCTGGCTGGCTGGCGAGGCGGGGGCCTCCGATCATCATCACCTAGGCCACCACCAACATTCTTGGTGTGAGCCATCTGAACTGACAAGATGATGAACTGACATTGATGAAGATCAACAGACAAACTGAACCTCTTGAGGCTTGGCCTTGATCCTTACTCGTGAGCTTGGCTCCGAGTTGACTGCCAACTGCCACAAGAACCACAACAGAACCGACTCGCTGCACGATAGAATAGATGGATATACAAATAAATACCATATGTCTAATAGATGCGAAACCCTAATAGAGAAAGCAATGTAGATGTGAATTTGAATCGAATGGCTTTCTACCTGACGATCAGCGATCCGAGAAAAGATAAGATGTCACGCGGGGAAACTCAGAACCGGCTAGTGTTAGGTCAAGAGCCCTGAATGCAATGGGGAATCAGTGCATTGAAAAATTTATCTAGGTCATAATTGTATAGATCAAGATTGAAAAATAAATCTTGCCTTACCAATCAAGGAGGTGGTAGGGCTAGGGCACACGACGTGAGATGACCAGTAGGCTCGACAATGGCGCCACGGATCTTAGCGGGCTCGGCTTGGTGGCGAGGTGGCGCGCTGGAAGGCTCGGGCAGAGCTAGCTAGACGACGGCGCGGTGAGCTTGGGCGCAAGGTGGCCGACGTGGTGTTGCAGTGGCGCGGCGAGGCAGTAGCACGGCGGCGCGCGGCTGGCGAGCAGTGGAGGCGCAGGAGGCGGCGGCGCTGGCTAGGGCAAAGGCAGCGTGACTTGGCGGTAGCTCGGCAAGGCTACAATGGCGTGACTTGGCGGTGGCTCGGGCTAGGGCATGGCAGGATGAGGGCAAAACAAGGGTACGGCTTGCGGTTAAATAGTTCCCCACACGTGATAGAAAAGGAATCAGAGAAAGGAGTCCTGAAGCCACGCGAGATCCACTGACCGGACGCTCCGGTGTTAGCGACCGGACGCTACCACCCAGCGTCCGGTCGATTCCAGAGAGGTCCAAATCCTCTGGAATCGAGACCGAACGCGTCCAATGGTCCATGACCGGACGCAGGCAGGGTTCGGTCAGTACAACTTGGTCTTCCTTCGATTGACCGGACGCTGAACCCTTCTTGACCGGACGCACAGACGTAGTGTCCGGTCACTCCTTCGGCAGCAGTTCACCTCCTATGAACTGATCGGACACTGGACCGTAGCGTCCGGTGCAGCATCCGGTGCACCTTTTCTAGCAAATCATCAAACTTCCTTCGCGCTGCCTGTTCCCAATCAAGTCCCAACTTGAATAAGATCCAAATAAACACCAATTGGGACTGATGTGAGTGACCTCTCTCAAACCCTCATATTTATCAAAATATTTTGCCTTAGGCTATAATTCTTTTTAAGAAAATAGGCAACAAGAGGGCAAATGGAACAAAACGACAAAACAACATTCATGCATATGCAATACTTGTAAGTAAATCTAGTTGCTTGTCAAGTTTGATCCAAAGTTAAGCTTCTTCACACGCTTTTCGGCGGTTATCTTAACCATGTTAGACAAGCCCTATATGCATTGCCACAAGTTAAACATGTTGTATATTATAATAAATACAAGGGACAACACAAGCTCAATTTTTAGTGAAGTTACTAAAATCAAGTACATTGAGCTCATTCCACAATCTACAAAATGTAGCCTCATCTAGAGGTTTAGTGAAGATATCCGCTAATTGATCTTCGGATCTTACACCTTCTAGTGATATATCATTTTTAGCCACATGATCTCTTAGAAAGTGATGGCGGATATCTATATGCTTGGTGCGAGAGTGTTGAACCGGATTATTTGCAAGTTTTACCGCACTTTCATTGTCGCACAAAAGAGGTACTTTCTCTAGAACTACTCCATAGTCTAGTAAAGTTTGTTTCATGTATAATATTTGTGCACAACAAGCACCCGCGGCAATGTATTCCGCTTCGGCGGTGGACAAAGCCACACTATTTTGTTTCTTGGAGGACCAAGACACAAGTGATCTACCAAGCAAATGGCACCCTCCGGATGTGCTCTTTCTATCAACTTTGCATCCGGCGTAATCCGAATCGGAATAGCCAATTAATTCAAATAAAGCTCCTTTGGGATATCAAAGGCCAATGCTTGGTGTGTGCTTAAGATACCTAAGGATTCTTTTTACGGCAATTAAATGTGTTTCCTTAGGACTAGCTTGAAATCTAGCACACAAACACACACTAAACATGATGTCGGGCCTAGATGCGGTTAAATATAACAAGCTACCAATCATAGAATGGTAGAGAGTTTGATCAACCGAGTTACCTCCCTCATCTAGGTCGAGATGTCCATTGGTAGGCATTGGTGTCTTGATTGGCTTACATTCATCCATCTTGAATCTCTTGAGAAGATCTTTTGTGTATTTCTCTTGAGAGATGAAGATGCCTTCTTTCATTTGCTTGACTTGAAAACCAAGAAAGAATGTAAGCTCACCAATCATTGACATCTCAAACTCCTTAGACATCAATTCACCAAATTCTTTGCATGAGTCTTCATTTGATGATCCAAAGATGATATCATCAACATATACTTGACAAATAAAGATATGCCCATCAAGCTTCTTGGTGAATAGTGTGGTGTCGACCTTCCCAATGGTGAAGCCCTTCTCAATAAGGAAGTCCCGAAGGCGCTCATACCAAGCTCTTGGGGCTTGCTTAAGCCCATATAGTGCCTTGGACAACCTATAAACATGATTAGGATATCTAGGGTCTTCAAACCTGGGAGGCTGATCAACATAGACTAGTTCATTAATAAAGTCATTTAAGAATGTACTTTTCACATCCATTTGATATAGTTTCATTTCATGATGTGATGCATATGCAAGAAGGATACGGATGGCTTCTAATCTTGCAACCGGTGCAAAGGTTTCCCCAAAATCTAAACCTTCAACTTGAGAGAACCCCTTTGCAACTAGTCTTGCCTTGTTCCTCACAACAACACCTTGATCATCTTGCTTGTTGCGGAACACCCACTTTGTTCCAATGACTCTTGCACCTTTTGGTCGCTCTTCAAGATTCCAAACTTCATTGCGAGTGAAGTTGTTCAACTCTTCATGCATGGCATTGATCCAATCCGGATCTTTAAGAGCTTCTTCTACCTTGGTAGGCTCATAGCAAGAGACAAAAGAGTGATGAGTAATAAATGAAGTAAGTTTTTGAGATCGAGTCATTACACCCTTTGATGGACTCCCTATGATGAGATCTTGTGGATGATCTTGTAGGAGAGGTGTATTTCTTCTATTGACCTCTTGAGGAGGAGGTTGTGGAGCATCAACATCTTGTGCTTGTACCACTATTTGCTCATGGGAGATATGAGTATCTTCATTTTCTACTCTCCCATCTTTTTCACCATCTTGTGGTACACTTGATGAAGAAGGTTGGTTAATGATTTGTACATCATCTTCATCATCTTTTGGCTTGATGTCTCCCACCGGAATATTCTTCATAGCCTCCCTCAATGGTTCATCACCTACATCATCAAGATTCTCATGTGCTCCTTGGGAGCTGTTAGATTCATCAAATTCCACATCATATGTTTCTTCAACCAAGCCGGTGGCATGATTAAATACTCTATATGCTTTGGACTTCAATGAGTAACCAACAAGAAAACCTATATCACAACGTCTTTGAAACTTCCCTAAGTGTTGCTGCTTCTTGTAGATGTAGCACTTGCAACCAAACACCCTAAAGAAGGAGACGTCCGGCTTCTTCCCATTGAGCAACTCATACGGTGTCTTGACAAGGAACTTTTGAAGAAATAGGCGGTTGGATGCATAACATGCGGTGTTGATTGCTTCCGCCCATAGAGCTTCGGGGGTGTTGTACTCATCTAGCATTGTCCTTGCAAGAGTGATCAAAGTCCGGTTCTTCCTCTCAACTACACCATTTTGTTGAGGAGTATAGGTTGCAGAGACTTTATGTTTGATTCCAACTTCATCACAATAAGCTTCTATGTTTGTGTTGTCAAACTCTTTGCCATTGTCACTTCTTATCTTCTTGAGCTTCACTTCAAATTCATTTTGAGCTCTCTTGGCAAACTTCTTAAAACAAGATGCAACTTTGGATTTCTCATGAAGAAAGAACACCCATGTATACCTTGAATAGTCATCCACAATCACAAGACAATAGAGATTTCCTCCCAAACTCTTGTATGTTGTTGGTCCAAATAAATCCATGTGTAGGAGTTCTAGCACTCTTGTGGTTGACATGAAAGCTTTGGTTGGATGAGTGTTTGCAACTTGCTTGCTGGCTTGACATGCACTACAAAGCTTGTCCTTCTCAAACTTTACATCCTTCAACCCTCTCACCAAATCATTCTTCATAAGCTTCTTGAGTGAGCTCATCCCAACATGAGCAAGTCTTCTATGCCATAGCCACCCAAGTGTTGTTTTGGTGAATAGGCAAGTCTTTAGGTTTGCATCTTCAGAGGTGAAGTCAACTAGATATAAGTTGTTGTATCTAAATTCATTGAATATCACTTGATTGTCATCTACCTTGGATACAACAACCTCCTTCTTGGTGAATAAGCATTGAAAGCCAAGATCACACAATTGCCCAATGGATAGCAAGTTGAAGCTCAATGAAGCAACATAGAGCACATTGAAGATGGAATGATCATTTGATATTGCCACTTTGCCCAATCCTTTAACCTTGCCCTTTGAATTATCTCCAAATGTTATTTTCTCTTGTCCATCTACCTCTTCATCTAGTGAGGTGAACATATGAGGATCACCGGTCATATGTTGAGTGCAACCACTATCAATAACCCAATGACTTCCACCGGTCTTGTAGTTCACCTACACACAAGAGATTCAAGCTTTAGGGATCCAAACTTGTTGAGGGCCCTTCACCTTCTCAACAAGTGACTTAGCCACCCAAATCTTCTTAGGCCTACTCTTGTTGGGGGGACCTAAGAACATGACTTTCATCTTTCCACTAGAATCTTTTCTAAGCATGTAGTGAGCATTGAAAGCAAAGGGTCTAGCATGCTTGGGCAAGGGTTGTGGTGGTGGAGTTTGACACTCATGAGCGAAGTGGCCTTCTTGTCCACACTCAAAACATCTCTTTGGCTTTGGCTTTGGCTTTGATTATTGGTGTTGAGCTTGGGCCTTCTTCTTCTCTACACTTTCCATATATCCAATGCCACTTCTATCCATCTTCATGATGGTATTCATGAGTAGCTCACTTTGGAGATGCTTGCCTCTAGCAAACTTGCTCAATCCCACCTTGAGATGCTCTTTCTCCATCTTGAGCTTCTTGTTCTCTTCCTTGAGAATATCATTGTTCTTCTCTTCCTTGAGTTTCTTGTTTTCTTCTTTTAGCTTCTCATTCTCAAGGATCACCTCTTTGTCATGATCAAGAGTTTCTAGCACAATGGTGTTGTGACTTTTCATCTCTTCAAGATCTTTCATGAGCTTCTCATTGTCACTCTTGAGCTTGACATACTCATCATAGTCATTGCACTCAACCACTTGCTTGCCTTTGCTACTAGATCCATGCTCAATGCTCTCATTAATTAAATCATCACATGAGGTAGCTATATCAATCTTAACAACATGGTTAGTAGCATCATGTGTCTCATTTGGTAAGAATTCTTGTGCAATAACAAGGGTATCATAATTGATCTTTAGAGTTGTATATTCATCTTTTAGCTTGTTGTGACTAGTGATAAGCTCATTGTGCACCCACTCAAGTTTATCATGTTTATCTTTAAGCTCTTTCTTAGAAGATTTGAGATCCTTGAGTTTGGATGATATAGAATCATTTGTTTCTTTGAGCTCATCATTAGACTTTTCTAATGTATCACACTTAGCTAAGAGTGAATCATTTTTAGCATCAAGTTTTTCATTTGTAGCTCTACTCTTTCTAATGATCTTAGTATATTTTCTTAGTATTTTGACAAGATCATCATAAGTAGGTGAGTCATTATCATCGCTATCGCTATCATCATCACTAGCATGTTCATCATCACTACTATCATCACTCTTAGTTACCTTGCGTGCACCTTTGGCCATAAGGCATAGGTGTGTAGAGGATGATGGCGATGATGGCGGTGAAGATGCAAGATCAATAGCAATGGCGGCCACCTTTTCATCGTCACTATCATCATCGGATGATCCACTTGATGAATCAATGTTCATGAGCCAATCACCGACAATATAGGCCTTGCCACTCTTCTTCTTCTTGTAGAAGTCCCTCTTTTTGCCATCTCTCTTCTTGTATGGCTTGTTCTTTTTCTTTTTATCTTCGTCGCTTGAATCATCTTTCTTGCCCTTGTTCTTGAACTTGTCTTTCTTGGGCTTTGTGCATTGATGAGCTAGGTGGCCAAGTTCGCCACAATTGTAGCAATCCATCTCGAAGATTGGCTTTCTTCTTGAGCTAGTGAAGAACTTCTTCTTCTTGCCGTCAAACTTGATGCCACTCTTGTTTAGCCTTTTTAGCATCTTGGTGGTCTTCTTCACCATGAGAGCAAGGCTTTCTTCATCATCTTCATCACTTGAGCTCTCATACTCAAGTCTTGCTTTGCCCTTATCTTGGCTAGCTTTGAATGCTAAGTCCTTCTCTTTCTTCTTTGTAGAGGATGAGCCATCTTGTGGCATGATGTGCATGTACATCTCATGAGCATTGATCTTTCCCAAGATTTGTGTCGGTGTAGCAGCGGAAAAGATCACCTTGATGCAGCACGGTCACAATGTGCCCATATTTGTCAATGGGGAGGACACTCAAGATTTTTCTCACAATGTCGGATGGTGACATTTGAGTAAGTCCAAGCCCATTGACTTCCTCTACAAGGACATTTAAACGAGAATACATCTCATTAGCACTTTCTTTGGGAAACATCTCAAAAGAATTTAGCTTTTAATTACAAGATGATAGAGTTCCTCATGCTCACTCTTGGTTCCCTCATGGAGCGCACAAACGTCCGACCATAGTGCATGGGCGTCTTTGTGGTTCCTTACACGATTGAACACATCTTTGCAAAGGCCTCTAAAGATGGTGTTGCGAGCCTTTGCATTCCATTTTTCATAATTTACTTCATTGCCTTGAAGTTGTGCGGCATTCTTAGGTGTTGGGAACCCTTGAGAGGCGGCTCTAAGAATTCCAACGTCTAGAGCTTCTAAGTAAGCCTCCATGCAGATTTTTCAATATGGAAAATCATCTCCCTCAAAGATAGGAGGAGGTCCATCCCTGTGAGACATCTTGCTCTAAGCAATTAAGCTTAAAAATATGAGCATGAGGCTCTGATACCAATTGAAAGGATCAAGATGCCCAAGAGGGGGGGTGAATTGGGCTAATTCAAAATTCTCTTGCAATAATCAAATCCTATGGATAGCCCAATTAACCCCTTGTGCCTAGAAAAGTGTTTCTATCAAACTAATGCACAACGAACTCGCAACCTATGTTCTAAACTTACTCTAGCAAGTAATTCTATGGATGTAAAACAAGTATTGAATTGCTCAAAGTAAATACTCAAAGTAAGTGCTCAAAGTAAATAGGGAGAGAAAGGAACGCGGCGATGTTTTGCCGAGGTATCAGAGAGTCGCAACTCCCCACTAGTCCTCGTTGGAGCACCCACGCAAGGGTGTAGCTCCCCCTTAATCCGCGCAAGGATCAAGTGCTCTCTACGGGTTGATTCTTTGACACTCCATCATGGCGAATCACCCAAAGCCGCTCACAACTTGAGTTGGGTCACCCACAAGCTCCGCCGGGTGAACACCAAACTCCCAATCACCACCAAGCCGTCTAGGTGATGGCGATCACCAAGAGTAACAAGCATGAACTCTCACTTGACCAAGCGAAGCCTAATGAGAAGATGGATGCACACTTTGCTACTCTTGATTTGCTAGTGAGGCTACTCTCTTGGATTCTCAAATCACAAACACCTCACTAGGACCTTGCTCTTCTTGGCACTCACAAACGTGTTTCTCAGCTGTTGGAATGAGCAAAAGTGACTCCACTCATGAGTGGAGCTTCTATTTATAAGGCAGCCTAAAAAATGAACCGTTATGAGCTTCTGTGGGGTGACCGGATGCTCCGATCGTTTTGACCGGACGCTCCGGTCAGTTCAACCCGCGCATCAGTTTTCACGTGATGACCAGACGCTATCAGGGTCCGGTCAGTACTAATCGAACGTGTCTGGTCGCTCTTGGATGCTTACTGTACTCGATCGGACGCTAGATACTCAGGGTCCGGTTACCACTGACCGAACACGTCCGGTCACACTTTCTCAAGTCTGGACCCTTACTGGAGTCGGCCGGACGCTGGCCCTCAGCGTCTGGTCACACCAGACTTGATCACCTCAGTCAAATGAACTGACCAAACCCTGCAGCCAGCGTCCGGTCGCACCGGAGCCAGCGTCCGGTCAGTATTTGACCCTCCATTCACTTCCAACTTTCGAACAAATGTGAATGAAGTTTGCTCCAAAGGATTTTAGGCATTCATAGGAGCTACCTAGAGCTAGTTTTAACAAGTGTGCACCACACCTAACTCACTAGACTCAACTAGGTCAATCTACCCGTTCATACCCCCCTTCATAGTACGGCCAAAGGAAAAACAAAGTCCTAAACTACTCTAAGTGTCTCTCCAACTTCAATTGACACTTAGAACTAGTTATCCTTAACCTTGTCGTCCATCCTTTGAAAACCGAAACGATTTCCATCATAGGGGCATGACAAACTAGATTGCCCAATCGATCTCCATTACCATGACCTAACTTAATTGCCTCTGCAAAACACACGTTAGTCATAGTAATCTTGTATTGACATTAATCACCGAAATCCTACTAGGGGCCTAGATGCTTTCACATATGATGACATGTCAAGTTTTAGTGCTAGGTCAAAACACCAGAGGTGTTACAACCCTTCCACCTTAAAGAAATCTCGTCCCGAGATTTAAAACCTAAGGCTAAGTAATGGAAAAGGAAATGTGTCAAGCTAACACATCATAACTTTATTCAAAAGGCTAGTGAGGGGTTTTCCATTCTATTGACCAACAAGACAAGTTACAATATAATCAAGGTATTGCAACTAGATAGAAGCGAAGAAGTCAGGAAAGTTTTCTCCTAAGTAATCCTCGGACTCCCAAGTAGCTTCATCTTCATTATGTTGATTCCATTGTACTTTGTAGAACTTGATTGTACGTCTTTGAGTGACTCGGTCTTTCTGTTCTAAGACTCTAATAGGGTATTCGACAATAGTCAAATCAGGTTCTAATTCTACATCACCAAAGTCAATCACTTGGTCAGGTACTTGAAGACACTTCTTTAACTGGGATACATAGAAGATATCATGCACAGCTGACATGTGATCTAGTAGCTTGACATGATAGGCAACTGGTCCACATCGTTGTTGGATTTGAAAAGGACCAACATAACGGGGCGCCACTTTTCCCCAAATCCAAAATTGAGGAACTCCTTTCATCGGCGACACCTTAAGGTAGATATGATCTCCCACTTTGAATTCTAGCAGTCGTCTCCTCTTATCAGCATAGCTTTTCTATCAGGATTGAGCTACCTTCATATTGGCTTGTATGAGTTTGACTTTCTCTTCAGCTTCCTTGACCACATCTGGTCCAAAGAACCAACGTTCTCCAGCTTCTGACCAATTTAAAGGTGTCTGGCATCTATGGCCATACAATGCTTTGAATGGTGCCATTTTAATACTCTCTTGATGGCTATTATTATATGAGAATTCAGCTAAGGGAAGGCATTCATCCTATTTAGCACCAAAGGAAAGGACACATGCTCTTAACATATCCTTAAGAATTTGATTTACCCTTTCAGTCTGTCCATCTATTTGCGGATGATAAGCAGAACTATGGATAAGTTTAGTTCCCAAAGACTCATGTAGACTTTTCCAAAACTTGGATATGAACAATGACCCTCTGTCAGAGACAATGGTCTTGGGTGCCCCATGTAGACTAAAGATTCTATCAAGATAAAGCTTTGCATATTGTTCCGCTCGATATTTATCTCTGACTAGTAAGAAATGAGCTATCTTGGTTAGGCGATCAACAATAACCCATATTGAATTGTAGCCTGCAGATGTCCTGGGCAATCCCACGATAAAGTCCATACAGATATCTTCCCACTTCCAAGATGGAACTGGCAATGAATGTAATGGACCTGCAGTCTTCATATGAACCGCTTTGACTCTCTGACAAATATCACACTTGGCCACATATTGAGCTATTTCTATTTTCATTTTGGTCCACCAATATCTCTTTCTCAGATCATGATACATTTTGTTGCTACCTGGATGAATGGAGTATCTTATAGAATGAGCTTCATCAAGAATTTGCTTTCGCAGCTTCGGATTTCTGGGTACTACCAATCTATCCTTGAACCATACGACGTCTGATTCATCAATCTTAAAACATGTTGGTTTTCCAGATCTGACTTTGTCTTTGAAATGGGCTATGCCCTTACTTTTCCATTGGGCAACAATGATCTGATCTTTGATAGTGGACTCAATTGCAACATTGGACAGAGAACCTTGTTCTATGATTTGTAAATTTAGATGCTCCATCTCTTGACACAATGTTTGTTGCATAGGTTCTACAATCAGACAATGACAATGACTCTTGTGACTCAGGGCATCGGTAACCACATTAGCCTTGCCCGAATGATAATGCACTTCTAAGTCATAATCTTTGATAAGTTCTAACCATCTTCTTTGCCTCATATTCAACTCTGACTGAGTGAAGATGTATTTTAAACTTTTATGATCCATATAGATATGACATATATTGCCCAATAAATAATGTCGCCAAATCTTGAGTGCATGAACAATGGCAGCTAATTCAAGATCGTGGGTGGGATAATGTTCTTCATGCTTCTTGAGTTGTCTGGAAGCATACGCTATGACTCTGCCTTCTTGCATAAGAACACAGCCAATACCAATTCCAGATGCATCACAATAGATATCAAATGGCCTCTCAATATCAGGTTGTGCTAATACTGGTGCAGTTGTTAACAATTTCTTCAATATCTGAAAGGCCTTCTCACATTCTGTTGACCATACAAACTTAGTTTGATTTTTCAGCAGTCCAGTAATTGGCTTCGCAATTCTGGAGAAGTCAGGGATGAACCGACGATAATACCCTACCAACCCCAGAAAACTATGAACTTGATGAACAGTGGTAGGTGCTTTCCAGTTAAGAACTTCTTCTACCTTGCTCAGATCAATAGCTATACCTTCAGTAGATAACACATGACCCAGAAATTGTATTTCCTCTAACCAGAATGCACATTTACTGAATTTGGCATATAATTGGTGATCTCTTAATCTTTGTAGAACAATGCGAAGATGTTCCGCATGTTCCACTTTGCTCTTAGAATAGATAAGAATGTCATCAATGAACACCACGACAAACTTATCCAACTTGGGTATGAAAACTGAGTTCATCAGGTACATGAAATGAGCCAGGGCATTGGTCAGCCCAAAAGACATGACTAGATACTCATATAGACCATATCGGGTAGTAAACGTTGTCTTCAGCACATCTTGTCGTCTGATCTTAATCTGGTGATAGCCTGATCTCAAGTCTATCTTCGAGAACACCTTAGCTCCCGCAAGTTGATCAAAAAGCAAATCAATTTAGGGTAAGGGGTACTTGTTCTTGATGGTGACTTCATTTAATGGTCGATAATCAACACATAACCTTAAGGTTTGGTCCTTCTTCTTCATGAAGATAGCAGGGCATCCCCAAGGTGATGAACTGGGTTGAATGAAACCCTTGTCTAACAACTCTTGTAGTTGCATTTTTAATTCTGCTAGTTCTTTGGGTGGCATCCTATATGCTCTTCTGGACACTAGTGTTGTTCCTGGTTCCAGATCAATTCTAAACTCTATATCTCGGTCTGGTGGTAGACTAGGCAGATCATTGGGAAAGACATCCGTAAACTCACATATCACTAAAATTTTCTCGGCTTCTTCAACAATAGTTGCACAGACTGTTTCCACTGTACTCTTAGGAAAGGGAAGTTGGATGAGAAGTTGGGTTTTGCTGTCAGGTGCATTTACCCTTATGGTTCTACGTAGGACATCTATGATAGCCCCGTGTTGGGTTAACCAGTTCATACCAAGGATCACATCTATATCTTGATCCTTTAATATTAGCATATTGGTAGGGAACTCATAACCTCCCAAATCAATAGGTACATGCTGAACTACCTCCCTTGTACAGATTCGTCCCCCTAGCGACTATATATGATATGGTTCTTTTGTTTCCCCAATAGCTATCCCATGCTTCACAACAAATGTACGATTGATGAATGTATGGGATGCACCAGAATCAAATAAGGTAATTGTAGGATGCTTAGCAATGGGAAACATACCCATCATTACTGGTTCTCCTTCTAGAATAGATTCCACCTGAGTATAGAAGACCCTTCTAGTTTTCTTTTTAGCCTGACCCTTCTAACTATTCTGAGCATTGCCCTTGTACTGATTCTGAGCTTGAGTAACAGGGGCTTTGGGTGCATCAGGATTGTTCTTCCTGGGATACAGACATTCTTGGGAAAAATGTCTGGGTTTACCACAATTATAGCATGGATAATTGTGATTCTGGGGAGTAGCATTGCGGTTTGCATTATTTGTATTATTTTGCTGCTGCGGGGCTTGATGAGGATAAGGCGTATTAGTTGCAGGGCGAATAAAGATTTGCTACCTGCCTTGTCCTTGTTGTGGGCGGAATGGCACATAGCCATGATTTTGAGGATGGTAGACTATCTTTTGACGCTTTCCACTCGATGATCCAGAAGCAGATATTTTCTTTTTCTTCGCCTCCTTGTGTCGATGGTAATTCTCCTTCAAAGCGATAGCAATGTTGATTGTCTCATGATAAGTTGCGTTACCACAAGTTGCCATCATGGTCTGAAGTTTAGTGTTCAGGCCTCTAAGAAAATGATTCTTCTTCTTCCTATCAGTATTCACATACTCTATAGCATACTGCGACAGGTGATTGAAGCGCCCCACATAGTGCATCACCGGGTGCTCCCCTTGCTTAAGAGCCAAGAACTCTTCTAACTTCATGGTCATCACACCATCTGGAATATAGTGTGCTCTGAAGGCATCCGTAAACTCCCTCCAGGTGACTTGGTGACCAGCGGGTTGTACTGCTACCAAATTTGCCCACCAGGCACCAACAGCTCCTCGGAGTTGCTGTGCCGCAAACCTTGGTTTCTAAATCTCGGTACAGTGAATCAGCTCAAACTTTTGCTCTATTGTCCTAAGCCAATCGTCAGCTTCTAAAGGCTCTTCTGCCTTAGAGAACACAGGCGGACGTGTGTCAGTAAAATCAACATAGGTTGACTCGTCATTTCCATTATTACGATGGCCACGATTAGGGTATGGCGCCTGTTGGTTCTGCGCCAATTCCCTTAACAACCTAGCATTCTCTGCCATTGCATTGACGAGTGCGGCTATGGCATCTGCCATAGTCGAAGGCATTGGTGGAGGATTTGGGTACTCATCATCGTCATGCGAGCCACTAGCACCACTTTGGGTGATAGGACGAGGCATCTGCTAGAGAAACACGTTTACTTACATTATTATTTATTGAAAAAAGTTAAAAGGTTTCATGCTACAAAGGGTTACTTATTTAAATTACATGTCTTGTATCCCACAAGACAACCCTGGTTTACTAGGAAAGCAGTAAAGGAACTATTATTACTCCAAGCTCTCAGTCATCGGCGTCTGTGCCCATACCAGACAAAACCTCATCTTCATCTGAGAAGTACACTAACTCCTCAGGATCCTCTTCCTCTTCTTCATTCTTGACTTCTCCTAGAGCTACAATCATTTCTTCATCTGTAACTTCACCATCCCCATGAGGAGGATGAAGTTGAGCGTACAGCATGTGGACATTCTCATGAAGAATGGCATTGTCCATCTCTAGGTCCTCTATGTAGAACTCCAACTCATGGACGTGTTCATTGGCCGCATCCTCTCGTGTCTAGGCTTCATTCCACAGCTCCATGGTCATGGTGATACCCCTTTGCATTTCCGCCAGCTTCTCTTGATCTTTGGCATGAGCTCGACGAAGAGTGTTGAGCTCCTTGGTAAGGTTCTCGATGTTGGTGGGGTTGCTTAAAGATCCTTCATCTCCTAGGGTCTTGGCACTTCCTTCACCAAGCTCATGGTTTCATGGTGCCAACTGGTGATGAGGGACTCCATGAGGTCCCATGGACTTGCGTGCGGTTACCTTGGTCTTTGCCATAGCCTGTAGAATTTAGGGTAGGGCTATAAGAATAGCTTGAGGATAATGGAGGTTAGCAAGAATGGGATTGACATTACTTACCCAACCACTTCTTAAGGGGCATTATTATGCAAGGTGTTCAAGCATGATGCATGAATCGATCTTACGAATCTAGGTACAAAAGATTTATATAATCAGAAGTACTAGATTTTTAATACATAGGACAAACCTAATCATATTATCCGCCACGAACTTTCAAATAAGATAGGATTGAGTCTAGACCAAAAGGTAAGAAGAAAGAAATTTGAACTTTAAAATATCAAGTTTACTTTCTTTGATCCAAATCAATTTGAAGGTTTTTCAAAGTAACCTACAATGATCTTAGATGGGAACTGCTCTGATACCAGCTGTGGTAGAACCTCCTAAGAAATCGGGCCCACATGCACCTATTGTTGTCTTGACAGACCTCGGATAGCATACACGAGTTCCTAGCAACTCAACAGGTCTGTCGGGTGTCCTCGAGAAACCCAAATCATCCATGATTCTCTTTTCAAACAGGATCCCAATCACAGACATTGTAGATTACAATAGTTTATTCAAATATATACATCAGAGTAAAAGATAGCGGAAGTCTTAAGATAGCATAGTTTACAAACTAGTTGTTTTTCAAACTTACAATACCATAAGTGTCATACAACCATAGTAGCGGGATAATATTACATTAACATTATTTATCATACAAACTAGTGCCTTGTCCAAAGGCCATTCATCATTCCTCATTGTCATTGACTTCAAACACAGACATGCAGTAGGGACCAAAACAAGCCTGCGCATGTGACTCACCTGCAACAAGGGTTAACAAACTCTGAGTACAAAAGTACTCAACAAGACTAACCCGACGTAAAGGGGTGTAAGACTTTTAGAGATGCAGGGGTTTGGGGCAAGGTAAGGATGTAGCAAGGTTCAAAGTTCTTTGCCAAAAGCTTACTATTCTTGTCCTATTTTCAAGTTTTACCCCTAAGTCCTTTTAGTTCATTATCTCAACTAAATGTACATTTCCCATATTCCATTCCTTCTCATTCCATTCTTTTCTCATATTTTAGTAATTCACTAGTCCTGCATTGCTTCTGTAATGAATCAAGTCTCCATAACC
Source organism: Miscanthus floridulus (assembly GCF_019320115.1). Classification (NCBI taxonomy): domain Eukaryota; kingdom Viridiplantae; phylum Streptophyta; class Magnoliopsida; order Poales; family Poaceae; genus Miscanthus; species Miscanthus floridulus. The sequence continues at coordinate 7,422,855 of NC_089590.1, forward strand.
GCGGAGCACCGGCAATTCGAATTGATTTAAGTCTAAAAGGACCTAGGATGCCGCCTAGAGGGGGGGTGAATAGGCGTTTCTAAAAATTGACACCTTTAAAAGCGGAAACGATTAGTAAAGGGAGTTTCCAAAAGTGGAAACTCCAAATAAAGAGTACCACCCCTCACAAGTTAGCCATAGAGTATATAAATGATACTAAATGAATCTAGGAGCCAAACGCCTGCAACCAAAGAGTTAGAACACAATTCAATTCAGTTTGGCGCAGAGGCTAATACCGAACGTGTCCGGTAGGTATACCGAACATGTCCGGTATTCATGACTTCAGTGGAACAGCACCTAACTTGCTCCTTTTGATTTCTATCTTCAATCCAAACTGCAGGAAACTATTATAGATAGTAAAATACACAGAGAACCTACAGAATAGCTAGAGCAACACAAATATCAAATGAAATGCGAATTAAGACACGATATTTGTTTTACCGAAGTTCGGACTCGTTCGAGTCCTACTCTCCATTGAGGGGGCTGCGGGCAACCCAGCGAAGGTTAGCCCTAGAGGGTACCATGAAGGTCACTCTAGCCAGAGTCTTTTCCAACTCCTTTTCCTCTTTCCACTAAATGATTCTGAGGCGGCGGAATCGACCGTTATAGACTTTCTGAAGCAACCACAATCTCTCGGTTGCTCTCCAGCGATGCCTAGCTGTCTAGGACCGAAGAGTCCAAGAGTAACAAATGTGAATCACGAGATTGACAATATGCACAAGTGCTCAAGTGGTGGCTTGCTCTCTTTTTCAAATTCTCTCTTAACCCACAAATTGATTTTGCAATTTGGATCACACACTCACTGAGAGAGGGTTTAGGAGAGTTGGCAAGGCTCAAAAACATGCATCTATCTCAGCAGAATCAACAGCCTCCAAAGGTGGAGGCTTGGGGGTATTTATAGCCCCCTTGAAAAACTAGCCGTTTTATAGCCGTTGCAATACTGGACATGTCCGGTATGTATACCGGACACGTCTGGTATGACTCACACTGCGCCAACGGTAACTAAGTTACAGTGATGTTGTGAGGCGTCGAAACTCCCAAAGAATGCCGAGACTTCTGACCATCGGAACTCCCGACTTATGTCGGAACTCCTGACCCTCAGAAGATTTGAAAAACATGTAACTGAGTTAAAGTTAGTGAGGTGTCGGAACTCTCGACTCACGTCGGAACTCCTGACTCTCAAGGCTTTTGAAAACTAGCCGTTGGCTTCTGGTCATCCATACCGGACACGTCCGGTATGAATACCGGACACGTCCGGTATGACCAGGACAGTGAACCCTCCAAATCAATTAGAGTGCGAGACGTCGGAACTCCCGACCCATGCCGGGACTCCCGACTGTTGGAACTCCCAACCTACGTCGGAACTCTCGATGAACCAACCCAAGAACAACAATTTTCCAACTGTTGGATAAATACCAGACACGTCCGGTATTGCCAGACCAGCAAAAAATCAGTTAGCTCTTTTGTCGCTCAAATACTCAAAACTCACATGGGTTGGCTTGAGCACTTATGAAACATTATCTATCAACATGATGCATCCCTCTTAATAGTATGGCATACCTATTAAACTCAAGATCAAAGGAAAATGAATTTATACCACTTGAGTTGATTTCTTTTGAATTGATGCCATCCCTTTCAATCTTCATCAAGTAAGGGTGCTAACATGTTGATGTTGATCTTTTTACTTGAGCATAGCCATCTTGAGCATGTGACTTGATTCCATTCATCAAATTTGAATAATCCCAAATGTATCAAGTCACTTCCCTCAAATACTTCATTATAGATTTGATCCTTCACATCAATATGACCATCTTAGCTTGATTAGTACCTCAACTAAATGCAAGTACTTTCTTCTTCACCCTAGCTAGGTTCTTCGACCACCAAGCCATTGCTTGCCCTTCACCCTTGCTTAGTACCTCGAAGCCTTTCCTTGCTATCTTCACCATCTCAAGCCATCAAGTCACATCTTGTGTTGAATCATCCATTCATATGTATCGTTATCATTTTCATTTCAATCTAGCAAGCTTCAAATATGAGACCAATCCATATGCAATCCCTCATGTCTCATTAACTAATAATCACAAGCTTGCTTTCACATAGTACATGGAAATCCCACAATAATTAAGCCTTAGCATGAATTCCATTTGCATTGTTGTCTTGTGCTTGAACTAGATTGTTTGTACAACAACATATCATTTTGGCTTTCATTAAGTACCTATGAGATAACCTTTACCTGTCCACACTTAGCAAATGGGTTAGTCCTTTAATCACGTTGTCATTCAATCATCCAAAACCCACTAAAGGGCTAGATGCACTTTCAATCTCCCCCTTTTTGGTGATTGATGACAACTTGATTAAAGCTTAAATGATATAAACATTTAAACTTTTGGGTTCAATGATTTATGAGAGGCTCCCCCTTAATATGTGCTTATGATTAGAATTCACAAAATGACCTCAAATGTCAATTGCACATACTAAAACATATAGGAGACTCCCCCTAAATCATTGCATCCGTGGGGTGCATGTGTGTGTGACAAAGAGAAATCGTGATGCATATGACAAGATATATCATGCAAGAATAAATATAAAGGCATCACATCAAATATTTTCATTCTAGCATGCATAGTCCTTATGAAAATAAATATGACACATGTAATTCATACATAGCACTCATTACAAATTTTCTCAAGTCCAGAAACCACTAATATAGATAAAGATCATGTCTCAAGAGATACATAGATAAAGCATAAGTCTCATCTCTCATAAGATACAATGTCTATCTCAAATCCAAGATACATCTATGAAGTTCAAAAACAAGAAACTACAGCCTGCAGTACATATCTTTAGGTACAAAGATAAGCAAATGAAACTATCCCGAAGCATTAATTAGTCTCTCTCCCCCTTTGTCATCTATCACCACAAAGGTCTAACAATGACATACTAAGGACAAAGGGGCTAGAAGCTATCACTAATCTCTGGCATCACTCATCATCATCATCGTCTCTCCTAGCATCTTCGTCATCAGAGCGGGTAACACCAGCTAGACGAGAACCACCGGCACCAGATGGGTCGTAGCCACCAGAGCCATAGTAGCCGCCACCACCTATTAGGTCACTCCACCAATCTGTAGCATAGTTGTCTGTAGTGCTAGGACATGGCTGAGAGTGAGTAGGCACACGAGCCTAAAGTGGTAGAGTGTCAGGGTGCTCAGGTGCCTACTACTGCTGCCTCAGAAGGAACTCAGCATACTCTTGGTCATATCTGGCCTGCTACTGCTCCTCAGTCTCCTGCTCACTAGCTGCCTCATCTGACAGTGGAGACCTAGGAGGATCAAGCTCAAGCCTAGAAGCAATTTGCTTCAAGGTTCGAGTATCCTTCCTCCTAGCCTCCCTCTCCTTCTGCTGCCTAGTCTAGATGTCTCGACACATCCCAAATATGGAGCTAAAAGCCTACGGATAGGCGAGGGAGGACTGCCACGGCATGAAGTAGAACGTGAAGGAGCATGTGGTGAAGGTGAAGCTCCTGCTGGTGCACCACTCCCAGGTGCATCTGCCTCTGGTGCTGCTGCTGCTCCTCTTGGTCCTGCTGGAGGTAACCCTGTCTCAGGCAGATCTGCAATAATCTTCAGGGCCTTGTGAATCTTATCATACTCGAATGTGTGCCCTGTCACCTGCTCAATCATATGCATAATATAAGGAGCAAAACCACAGCCCTTGAGGGGCCTCTCTCCAACACTCCTGATCTCAGACCAAATGAAGTTAAATACACTGAAGGGCCGAGCATCAGGTGCCATCCTATGGAGTAGGTTCCTGGAGTAATCAGCAATGTTGCCCTTGTCTCCACCCTTGCAGTCAATAGTCTTCCTGAACATCCTGTCCAGGTATTTGTAGGTAGGGTGAAGACCTAGAACCTTCCCCACTACTCCTCTCTCACCACCAGGAGGATACATATATGCGAGCTGCTCAGGAGGTAACACCTGCTCGGTGTGGATCCTATCCCTCTAGAGATCATCCTTGAGAAGCCAAGGTGGGAGGCAAAAACATCATAGTCAACACTGTACCACTAGCCCTCAAGCATCCAGTGCATCCGCCACTCATCCTCCTCAACAAATAGAGTAGCATAGAACTAAGCTACTACCTCTATGTTCCAATCATGCTAGAACTCCATGATCTCATAAACTCCTATGCTCTGGTAGATGGCAATGGCATGATCAACTGAGGCCTTCTACAACTCTCTAATATATTGCCAGTCAATCCACTAAGACCTGGCAATCACTGGGTTCCTGGTGAGAATCACACTAGAGTAGAAATCCAGGTGAAAGGCTGTCTAGAAGCGGTGATCGTACTGAACCTTAGGTAAGCCTCTCGGATCAACCCTTCGCTCATCTCTAGCTCTCCTGGTCATACCCTTTCCCCTGTAGTCAACCCTAGGAACATAGGAGGGCATATTGGGCAGACGTGTCTCAAGAAGACCATAATGCATCCCCTGACCAGGCTAGTGCTGAGCTAGAGGAACTGACTCCTCCTCCTCAATCTCCTGCTCCTCATCTGAGCTGTCACCATCTGATCCTCTGTCAGTGCTCTTCCTCTTTCTTTCTTCTCTAGACTCCACTCTAAACTCATTAGTGTCTGTGTTAGAAGAAGAGCTCTCAGACCCCTCTGCATACTGAGCTGCTGCACTAGAGGCAGCCCTGGTAGACCTCCTACTGGTTGGCTTGAATCTAGGATGCATATCATGTCTCGCCTTCTTGTACTTCTCAAGTGCTGGATCATGCCTGTGCTTGGACCTCGACTCCTGTCGTCCACTCATGGCTGCTGTCCTGTATCCAAAGATTTTCATAGAATTTTAGATACATGCCCATAGCTTATTTTTGAATTGTAATTAGACATAGATTCTTTTATCCAAGGTTTTACAATCACCTCAACACACCATTGTAACAAGGTTTGTAAAACATGGATACTGAAGAAACTATGCCTAATATACAATTCTAGGATAGGATTGAATCAAAGGAAGCAGAGAGCCTGCTCTGCTGGGCCATACCGGACACGTCTGGTACCCGGTATGGGCGACCAGCAACCCTAACCAGGGTTCCTTGATTCAAACCAACATGGATTAATACCAAACTTTGGGCATTGCTTCTACATCACCAATGCAGCATATTGACTGAAGGAATTTCAAATTCATGTATTGACCATGTAGATTGGACGAGGTCCGTGATTAGGGTACCTTGAGAGAAGAGATGAGAAGGCGATGAGAAATCCAAATCCCTGGGCCTTCAATCTTGATGCAAGCCTTCTCCAATGTGATCTCCTTCTCTCCTTTTCCTTGGTGAAATCCTTGGTCGCCCTAGGTGGGAAGAAGAGCGTCGGCTGGTTGGTTTGGAGGAGACAAGTCTGTTTGGGCCAAAGGGGTACGCTCTATTTTTATAGTCCCGCTCATACCGGACACATCCGGTATACACGGGCTGGCCCAATTTATTCCAAAATGTGTTTTCTCTCTTCCAATCCCCTTTTCTGTTATTTCTTAGTCCAAAAGGTATATAATCTTGATCCAAGCCGAGTATCATCACTTTCCTTATCCAATGCTGTAAAATGATCTTCTCTTTTTGAAATATTTGGCATATACAAGATTTCGCTTACTTGAGAGAGAGAGAGAGAGAGAAGTAGATTGTGGACTTAAGAGAGCCATGTCATGTGTGATTAGCCAATCAAACAATCAAGGAGAGCTATAATCACCACATGGCAAGGCTAGGTCACAAAGACCAAGATTCAAATAGTTTTTCAAATTCACACCACCTACACATGCTAGTTATGGGTTTTGAAAAATATCTCTCCTATGTCACACAAATGCACATTCTAACATATAAAGGGCCTTAGATGCACTTACAATGTATGTATGTAAACACATACCTTTGCCTTGAGCCCACAAGAATACCACTAAGAAGATAAATAGCATGATGATCTTTATGTCGACCTCAATTGCCAAATAATCATGCTAGATACATTTTCATCCAAAGAACTACAGAGAATGCTAGATAATTTGTTAGTCCACAATGGTGCAAAATAGAAATTTAGCTCCCCCTAAATAAGTGCTTCAAGTAATTTGAAATGACTTTCTACAAGCACTTTTATTCTATTAAGAAATTTGGAGCCAATTTTCCATTTTGACCATAATCAAATAATTTGCCATATTTAGATTTCGATGAGACATACTCACAAACCACTTAGGAATTGATGAATCACAAGCTTCTGAGTAAGTTAAGGATATATGAAAATATACGGATCAAAGACTCAGTTGTAATTCAAAATGTGTTCTGGTTGCTACAATACCGGACATGTTCGATAGGTATACCGGACACGTCTGGAATACCCATAACAGAAACACTTACTTCTGTCCCTGACCATACCGGACATGTCCGATAGTAATACCGGATACGTTCGATAGGTGTAGGACAGAACCAATTAATTCGCTGCTTGTGATTCTTCGTTTGGCTCTATTATTTATTGTATACTTGCATCTCAACAAATGAATTGCTTTACTAGAGAGCCGTTAAAAGCATCATATGGCAAAGTAGAATTCCTTCCTTTTTTAATTGAATCTTATTAGCCACTTTCATTATTTCACAAATGTAGCCTATTTGTGAACTATAGAACACAAAACGAACAAAGTGACTATCCTACAAGGTTTAGGTACTTGTTACCAATGGTGATGATGAAATATATGATATGTTTATTGAATTATCTTCGGGTCAACCATATAAGGGATTATGATAAGAATTGGTTGATAGATTGAGTGAATATTGTCAAATTGCTTGCTCAACCACCCCGAGATGTTCATCTCATCACCAAGTACCTACATCATTAACCTAAGCACACTTTGGTACCCAACTCTTGTTGGGTCCTTTTGAGTTAGTCAACAAGTGCTTAGGCACCCAAATGGCTTTAACACTAGTTTGTGGTGAACACATCACCTTACTAGCGCTAACTCCATTTGTGGTCTTCCTAAGCAAATCATTATAAACAAATGTGTTTGGCTTAGGAGTTTTACCATTTGGGCATTCATAGCTTAGATGCCCCTTTCTTCTACAAGCATAGCATATGCGGCCTTTGTGTGCTCTATGCTTGCTTTGCTTGTATGGACATCTATCAACCTTGTGGCCCATCTCATTGCACCCATAGCATCTTCTAGTTGCAACTTGGGCTTCCTTTCTTGCTTCTTTGTACATTGGGCATTTCTTGGTAGGATGCCCCAATTTCTTGCTCATGAGACAAGCACTTTGTCCATGACTCTTCATTTGCTTGGCCTCCTTGGTAGAAGCCTTTTGATTGGCGGCTTCAACCTTGTCAGCCCAACTCTTGTGTGGACACATAGCCCACTCATGTCCATACAATCCACAACCATAGCACATCCTTTTTCCATGTTTCTTGCTCTTGGTTGTGTTGGCCTTGCTTGAGATGTGATTCTTTTGTTGGGTTTTGGAGGAAGCAAGGTTTGAACCCTTCTCAAGCTTCTTCACCATGTTATCACGGTTATCTTGAGAAGGTTGTGCTTTCTCCTTACCCTTCAACCGAATCACATCTTTCTTTAATCTTTGCACTTCTTCTTTGAGCTCTATGTTTTCTATAAGATTTAGCTCAATCGAAGATTGGCTTGCTTGAGGAGCACACTCATTAGTACAAGAAATATTTAATTGAGATGGTGTACTAGTGAGCGGATGTGTCAGAGGTTGACAAAATTTTACCGATGTAATCACAACCTCATGAGCCACCTCAAGCATAATGCTTGATTCTACTACTTCCTCATGAGAGCACTTTAGATGAACATAATTTGCTTGTAGCACATTATACTTGCTTGATAGTTCATCTAGCCTTGCCTTGAGCTTGAAGTTTTCCTTCTCTAGTTGTGAAACAGAGGAGTTAGTAACTAAAGCATGCTCAATTGATAATTTTTCATACCTCTCATTTATTGCCTTTAGCTCTTGCAATTAGGAGATGAGAAACTTTTCTTGATTTTGAAGCGATTGCTCTTGCTTCTCTATCTCTGCTTCAAGCTCATCATTCTTTTCAACTATCTTCATGATGATGAACTTGTCTTTGTGGTTGAGATGATCAAGGTTGTAGTTGTCTTCAACTTCAACATCACTCGCATCTTGATCATCTACTTATGCTTTCTTCTTTTCTTGATCTTTCTTGTTAACCTTCTTCTTGCTTTTCTTGGCCATGAGACACAAGTGATAAGTATCATGAGATACTGAGGTTGACTCATCACTTGGTCGCCACCGGGCTTGAGCATCGTTGCAAACAGCTGCTTGCCAGTCTATTGCATCGGCCATACCGGACATGTCCGGTATACATACCGGACACGTCCGGTATGTGCAGACAGACAACGGGTCATGCACTGCTTTGCACTTCTTGCTCTAGCTCGGCACTCTTGAGATCTTGTGAGGCTTCTTTGCTATATGAAGACACAATGGACATACTTTCCATTGACTCGATCTCAAGTGCATCATCACATTTGGATTTTCAATATAAATCAAAAAGTCTAGTCCAAATGAGATGAGCACTCTCCGGAGGTGGTTGTCCATTGAATATTGCCTCATCTTGAACCTCTACACTCAATGTACTCAAAATAAGATTAATAGCTTGAGCATTGAGTTGCACGCATATCTCTTCCTCTTTTAACAAATTTTTGTAGTTGCTCCAATCAACTATAGAAAGAGGTATGCTTGCATCCACAATATGCTCAATAAGAGGACTAATATTTCTAAAAGCATTGAGTACATGTATTGACCAAGTTAGAAAGTTTGAACCATCATTTTGGAGAAGCACCGGCTCCAACTCGATAGGAGTCGACATCCTTTTCTCACAGCGGTGAAGCTTTAGGTGAGAACCTCGCTCTGATACCAATTGAAAGGACATAGGTGCCGCCTAGAGGGGGGTGAATAGGTGTTTCTGAAAATTAACACCTTTAAAAGTGGAAACGATTAGTAAAGGGAGTTTCCAAAAGTGGAAACTCCAAATAAAGAGTACCACCCCTCACAAGTTAGCCACAAAGTATATAAATGATACTAAATGAATCTAGGAGCCAAACGCCTGCAACCAAAGAGTTAGAACACAATTCAATTCAGTTTGGCGCAGGGGCTAATACCGGACGTGTCCGGTAGGTATACCGGACATGTCCGGTATTCACGACTTCAGTGGAACAGCCCCTAACTTGCTCCTTTTGATTTCTATCTTCAATCCAAACTGCAGGAAACTATTAGAGATAGTAAAATACACAGAGAACATGCAGAATAGCTAGAGCAACACAAATATCAAATGAAATGTAAATTAAGACACGATATTTGTTTTACCGAAGTTCGGACTCGTTCGAGTCCTACTCTCCGTTGAGGGGGCTACGGGCAACCCAGCGAAGGTTAGCCCTAGAGGGTACCATGAAGGTCACTCTAGCTGGAGTCTTTTTCAACTCCTTTTCTTCTTTCCACTAAATGATTCCGAGGCGGTGGAATCGACCGTTACAAACTTTCCGAAGCAACCACAATCTCTCGATTGCTCTCCGGCGACACCTAGCTGTCTAGGACCAAAGAGTCCAAGAGTAACAAATGCAAATCATGAGATTGACAATATGCACAAGTGCTCAAGTGGTGGCTTGCTCTCTTTTTCAAATTCTCTCTTAACCAACAAATTGATTTTGCAATTTAGATCACACACTCACTGAGAGAGGGTTTAGGAGAGTGGGCAAGGCTCAAAAATGTGTGTCTATCTCAGCAGAATCAGCAGCCTCCAAAGGTGGAGGCTTGGGGGTATTTATAGCCCCCTTGAAAAACTAGCCATTTTATAGCCGTTGCAATACCAGACATGTCCGGTATGCATACCGAACACATCCGGTATGACTCACACTGCGCCAACAGTAACTAAGTTACAGTGATGTTGTGAGGCGTTGGAACTCCCAAAGAATGCTGGGACTTCCGATCGTCGGAACTCTCAACTTACGTCGAAACTCTCGACCCTCAGAAGATTTGAAAAACATGTAACTGAGTTAAAGTTAGTGAGGTGTCGGAACTCCCAACACATGTCGAAACTCCCAACCCTCAAGGCTTTTCAAAACTAGCCATTGGCTTCTGGTCATCCATACCAGACATGTCCGGTATGAATACCGGACACGTCTGGTATGACCAGGATAGTGAACCCTCTAAATCAATTAGAGTGCGAGACGTCAGAACTCCCGACCCATGCTGGGACTCCCGACCATCGGAACTCCCGACCTACGTCGGAACTCCCGACGAACCAACCCAAGAACAACAATTTTACAACTGCTGGATAAATACCAGACACGTCCGATATGAATACCGGACACGTCCAGTATTGCCAGACTAGCTAGAAATCAGTTAGCTCTTTTGTCGCTCAAATACTCAAAACTCACATGGGTTAGCTTGAGCACTTATGAAACATTATCTATTAATATGATGCATCCCTCTTAATAGTATGGCATACCTATTAAACTCAAGATCAAAGGAAAATGAATTTATACCACTTGAGTTGATTTCTTTTGAATTGATGCCATCCCTTTCAATCTTCATCAAGTAAGGGTGCTAACATGTTGATGTTGATCTTTTTACTTGAGCATAGCCATCTTGAGCATGTGACTTGATTCCATTCATCAAATTTGAATAATCCCAAATGTATCAAGTCACTTCCCTCAAATACTTCATTATAGATTTGATCCTTCACATCAATATGACCATCTTAGCTTGATTAGTACCTCAACTAAATGCAAGTACTTTCTTCTTCACCCTAGCTAGGTTCTTTGACCGCCAAGCCATTGCTTGCCCTTCACCCTTGCTTAGTACCTCGAAGCCTTTCCTTGCTATCTTCACCATCTCAAGCCATCAAGTCACATCTTGTGTTGAATCATCCATTCATATGTATCATTATCATTTTCATTTCAATCTAGCAAGCTTCAAATATGAGACCAATCCATATGCAATCCCTCATGTCTCATTAACTAATAATCACAAGCTTGCTTTCACATAGTACATGGAAATCCCACAATAATTAAGCATTAGCATAAATTCCATTTGCATTGTTGTCTTGTGCTTGAACTAGATTGTTTGTACAACAACATGTCATTTTGGCTTTCATTAAGTACCTATGAGATAACCTTTTACCTGTCCACACTTAGCAAACAGGTTAGTCCTTTAATCACATTGTCATTCAATCATCCAAAACCCACTAAAGGGCTAGATGCACTTTCAATCTCCCCCTTTTTAGTGATTAATGACAACTTGATTAAAGCTTATAAAATGATATAAACATTTAAACTTTTGGGTTCAATGATTTATGAGAGGATCCCAAATCATAGATTCTCTTTTCAAATAGGATCCCAATCACAGACATTGCAGCTTACAAATAGTTTATTCAAATATATACATCAGAGTAAAAGATAGCAGAAGTCTTAAGATAGCATAGTTTATAAACCAGTTGTTTTTGAAACTTACAATACCATAAGTGTCATACAACCATAGTAGCGGGATAATATTACATTAACATTATTTATCATACAAACTAGTGCCTTGTCCAAAGGCCATTCACCATTCCTCATCGTCATTGACTTCAAACACAGACATGCAGCAGGGACCAAAACAAGCCTGCGCATGCGACTCACCTACAACAAGGGTTAACAAACCCTGAGTATAAAAGTACTCAACAAGACTAACCCAACATAAAGGGGTGTAAGACTTTTAGAGATGCAGGAGTTTGGGGCAAGGTAAGGATGTAGCAAGGTTCAAAGTTCTTTGCCAAAAGCTTACTATTCTTGTCCTATTTTCAAGTTTTACCCCTAAGTCCTTTTAGTTCATTATCTCAACTAAATGTACATTTCCCATATTCCATTCCTTCTAATTCCATTCTTTACTCATATTGTAGTAATTCACCTGTCTTGCATTGCTTCTGTAATGAATCAAGTCTCCATAACCGTGGAGCACCGGCAATTTGAATTGATTTAAGTCCTAACTAGGGATTCCTTATCACACGACATATGTAGAACTTAATCTTGCATATATCAACCTCACTTCTGGATCCTCCTATACTAAGCCGTCTCGACGCCACCCGAGAGCACAGCACACCTCAAATCCAGCCACATTCCAGCCACGAGGGTACACGCTACTCCCACCATCTCTCCACTCCCAGTGCATGGGCATTTGTCTTAGTATCGGATTAGCCAAAGTAGGCTTACTGGAGTATGTGACCAGTACTACAAAGTGTCTCGTTCAGAAGATCCATAATGAGTGGCCTATAAGCGACATAGTCAGCAACATTACCCAACATTCAAGATAAGTCACCCGACCAGTCTCTAGTTCATTCTATCTTCTTTCTTTCTTTGGCCAGTATGCCATCCTTGATTGTATCAAAACTTTTACTTTGAAAGCCTACCATAAAGCATACTAAGCATTCTATGCCTTTGTAAATGAAATCATCTTCAAGGATGGTAAACAATTAACAAGGTAGGCAATGCATCAAGTAGGTAACATTTGAATTAATCAACTTAATGCAATAAGTAACATAGGTGATAAACTTTTCAAAGTAAACAAGGTAAGGGTTTAATGCATAAACCGGGGCTTGCCTTCGTTGACGATCTCGGGTTCCGGATCAGTACCACAATTATCGAATCCTGTGACAACCGGGGGTTCTTCCAGAACTTGCTCAACTAGAATCGTTTCACTCTCGGATTCTACACGAAATGATAACAGATGCTTTAACATGATGATAATGTAAACATGATGCTGTCATGGTACATGAAATATAACAACACCTTGAATACAATTTTCCTTCATGGTATAGTTACAATCCAAACTAACCAAACCATATTCATAACGGATGTGACCACGCCAGCACCGACCACTTCGGCGAGCTCTCCGACCACTTCGGCGAACTCTCTGACCACTACGGCGAACTCTCCGACCACTACGGCGAACTCTCTGACCACTATGGTGAACTCTCCGACCACTACTGATCTTGAAACCCTACTAGTCACAAAACATGACCAAAACAAGATCAAACCCTAAACTAACACTTAGGGTTTGCTTTCATCCATTTTTGAATTAATTTGGAAATAAGCCCAAAAATGAACTTGCTCCAAATGACCTCAACATTTTATGTAAGCATCCTCATGACAAATTAGTGTACCAAAACAAATTTTATAATTTTTGGAATTATACAGTGGCCTACAAAAATCATGGAAATTGCATTTATCAATTAATGGACTGAATATTTGAACATTAAAAATTTAGGCAAATTTCAAGTTTCATATTTTTAAACCATACTAGAACATGTACAGAAGCTACACACAAATTTTCAAAAATTTTGGAGCTATGATTATTTTCCTACAAATTTCCAAAGATTCAACACTATTCAAAATTCAGAAAATATCAAAATCTTACTGTTCTTCTCTTTCTTTCTTACTGACAACCCGACTCCACTCGTCAGTGACACATAATAGGTCACGGCGATGTTGCCATCACTGGTCGGCCCAAAACACGCCGACGGCGAGTCTCCGGCGAGGCGAACCACACCTAAATGATCTACACCATCCTACGAATCCATCCCAGTCCTTAGAACGGTAGTAGGCGCACCGGAGGGAGCTCCACGCTGACCATGGTGGCGCAGGCATGACGGCGCACGACGTAACCCTAGCAACGATGCAGTAGAGTCTAAAGCGAAGCGAGCATCACGTTCAGTAGCTCACCACGATTACGCCAGTGTCCTTGGTGAAGACGGAGATGGGCTAGAACAACATGGCCACGGTGAGGTCAATGGTGGCGGTACTTCTGCCGGCTCCGAGGAAGAAGGCGTTGCACCGGGCGATTCCAGCCAACCCAAGCAACGCGAGCAAGCCAAAGAGGAGCGCAAGGCTGAGGCGATCGTGTTGGCGTAGCTGGGCACGACGGATGCGGTTTGACGGTGGCTACGGCGAGCGGCGGAGCAGACTGGCGGCGGAGCAGAGCAGAGGGGAAAACGAGGGACGACGGCGGTGGTTGCTGCTATTTATAGACGGGAAGGAGACGTCCGGCATCGACAGCGCACGAACGAGCTCACCATGGTGCCGGCTGCGTGTCACCGCACGAAAAAGCGGTGAAGAAGGTCGGCGGCGAACAGCTGCGTGTCGCCGGTGGCAAACAGGCGATGTTGATTTTGATTTTTGAATTATTTACAGAACTGCCACTAAGTCTATTTTTTAAATTACTCTCAAATTTTCTAAAGAAGTTGAAAATCTCCAAAAATGAAAGTTGCTCCACTTTTCAAACTCTACAACTTTGCTTCAAGGAACATTTTCAAATTCTGCCTCCATTTTGAAATTTGAATTTGGGGTACATTTGAGCATTTGAATCATTTCAAAATTACTCCAAATTTTATATGTAAACTTGAAAAACTTTGAATACTAAAGTTGATCCTTATAAAATAATCCCCAACTTTGCTTTTTGCCACAACCCCAAATTCCAAATGGATTTTGAATTAGTCAAAAGGGGCAAAAAGAACTTTTATGATTTAAATTTGAATTCAAATTTGATTTGTTTACCTTTTTACTTTAATTTTGATTTTTGACCAGTAATATGGCCCATTAGGGTTATTTGAGTCAAATGACACATGGCCTCACATGATCACATGAAATTTGACCCCTGTGGTCATGATCTTTATTTAGGGTTTTGAATCACATCACATAAAATAACAACATTATGAAATAAAGCTTATTTAGTGAATGCATTCAAAATTTTCTACTTTATGAATGCTTTGCAATGCATATGATGACATGCCAAGTTTTAGTGCTAGGTCAAAACACCAGAGGTGTTACACAAATGCTATTTTTTCTGTGATTCTTCACTTGATCGGAGACTTTGGGCAATAGCAATGATGTTTTTTCTATGATACTACACTTGATTTGAGACTTTGGGCAATAGCAATGATGTTTTTTTCTGTGATACTACACTTGATCTGAGACTTTGGGCAATAGTAATGATGTTTTTTTTCTGTGATACTACACTTGATCTGAGACTTTGGGCATGTGCAATGATGATAAATTTTTTGTGATACTACACTTATGCTGAGGCTTTGGGCATGTGCAATGATGTTTTTTTCTTGACATAATACACCTGTGCTGAGGCTCTGGGCATGTGTAATAATGAATTAGGCTATGGCTGAGGAGATGATGCCTACTGATGAGCTTGTGTTCCTTGGAATGGATGGTGGTCTTTTGGCTGGTGACAATGTGGTTGTTGGGGATGATGTGACTGGTTTCATACCAGCATCACAGGAACTTGCTCAGCAGAGGACCTCTCTGAGGTGGACTGCGCCCATGTCTGCCTTTGTGCTGAAGCAGATGTGCTAGCTCATTACCACTGGAGTGAGGACTGATAAGGGCTTCAAAGAAGTGCACCTGAACAAGGTGGCAAAGGCCCCGCAAGAGTTCTATGGTCATGAAGTTAGTGGTACCCAGGTGTACAACCACCTGAGGAAGTGGAGGCAGAGGTGGGTGAAACTATCCAAGCTGAGGGACCTTAGTAGAGCTCAGTGGGATGAGGACAACTGCATGATTATTCTTGAGGAGGAACACTACAGTGGTCATACCAAGGATGTTGCTGATGCTATTAGGTCAACCAAGGTTGAGGATTCCCACCCTGAGCTGTATGGTGCTATTATGTTTGTGCCAGGCTTCACTGAAGAAGCATTGATGTGTGCTTATGGCCATCTATTGGACAACAAGGCCTTGGGTTCAGCTTTTGTCAAGATGTCTGACTCCCACCATGTGCTATGGCTAAGGACCTACTTGGCCAAGCACTACTACATGTGAAGGCTTCATAGCTTGGGGTTGATCCTTTTGTGCAGTGCCTGCATTATCATGGTGGTCTTCTGATGCAGTGCCTGTCCCTATGCAGTGGTGGCCTCTTTTGTGCATACCTAACTATAGCTGGTGGATGTGTAGTGGGTTGACCTTCTCTTTTATGCAGTTGATCTAATCCTACATAGCTTACTGTGGCAGAACCTCCTAAATTATAGGGCCCACATACACCTGTCACTGTCCAACAACCTTTGACATCTATGCATATGTTTCCGATAACTTAAGAAGACTGTTGGGTGTCCTCGGGGAACCCCAAATCATCCACGATTTCCGAGCAGGATCACATTACAGAGTCATTGCAGTATTACAATAGTTTATTCAAATAGATACACCAGAGTAAAAACAGCCGAAGTCTTACAATAACATAATTTACAAAACAGTAGTTTCAAACCTCACAACTAAGTTCGATGATTATTACAAAATGAAATAGTGGAGTGGCATTATAATATAATACAAAATACACAATGAAACTGCCCTGCCCAAGGGCCACACATTTACTTCTAATCGTCAGATCGAACAATAGTCATGCAGCACGATCCAAAACAGATCTGCTCATGAGGCTCACCTGCAACAAGGGTCAACGAACCCTAAGTACAAAAGTACTCAACAAGACTTAACCAAAATAAAAACTGATAAACTCAGGAATGTAGGCTCAGGGATTCAAGGTATAGCTTTAGCAATAATTGAGGTTCTTTTACGTAAAATCTCTTTAACAAAAATTCTTTATATCAACATTTAAAACTTCATATAGATCACATACAAAGCTGACATGACCCGCATAGATATCATGAAACTTCATATCCAAACTTTCTCAATCCAACCTCAAGTTCCAGTTATTAATACTACGATGATGAATAGAGAAGTGAGTCTCCATAACCGAGGAGCAACGACGATTCAAACCGATTATAAACC
The DNA here is from genome assembly GCF_019320115.1 of Miscanthus floridulus. Taxonomy (NCBI): domain Eukaryota; kingdom Viridiplantae; phylum Streptophyta; class Magnoliopsida; order Poales; family Poaceae; genus Miscanthus; species Miscanthus floridulus. Next base: position 7,439,697 of record NC_089590.1, read on the forward strand.
CAGCTGGGGATTCCAGACCACACGACATATGCAGGTCCCCGACCTACATATACCAACCAACCCTCAGGTCCTCTAAAACAAGAACGGGTCCACGCCACCCGAGAATACAGTACTCCACCAATCTAGCCCATTGCCACGTGGGTACACACTATTCCCGCCATCTCTCCACTCCTAGTGCACGAGTAGCCATTCTTGTAATAGAATAGCCAAGTTAAGGCTTACCAGAGTATGTGGTTAGTACTACAAATTCTCACCGCACACAGTTCAACAACGGTACGGACCTTAACCGACATAGACGGAAAGAATCCGCTCACAAGACCTCCATGTCTTGTGGCTCAGACACACCGAGTCCGTCCGGTCTTGATTTATTACTCCACATGCTCGTATCACATGATAACATAAGTAACCAAAGTTCCATTTAAAACTTGCAGATAACAGGTAATCACCCGACTTTGATCTGTCTAAGCATGGCTAAGCATAACTAGACATTTATGATGTAAAACTGGTAACAAGGTATATACGGAAAAACAATGTTGGTAATGCATCAATTAGGCTTTTACTTAACTCTTAATCACTTGATGCATTAAAGAAAAGCAAAAGTGAAATTAATTTGTAAAACACAAGGTAGGGTTGTATGCATCTGGAGCTTGCCTTTGTTGACGGAAAAGTCCGGTTCCTGCGACGTTCCACAAGTATTCGATCCGACCTCAACAGACGGAATAACCTCCTCCGCAACTTGATTAACTACCATGTGTTCATCTTCATTCACTACACATAGTAACAATGCCATGTTTAACATGATGCGGAATACGAAACATGATGCTCGATGATGGATGCAAAAATTAACAACTTGAATACAACTTTCCTTTGCGGTACAGTTACAAGTTAAACTAACTAAACCTTTCCGGAATACTAACATCAATTGCCAAAGATCATTACCAACTAATGACCCAAGGACATCACTCAATCAAAAATTCAAACAAAACCTAAATCACTAAAGGTTACTATTTGCTTTTATGAATTAATTAATTAATTAAGAATTATGAAATAAATCAACTTATTCCAATTGACCTCAAAATTTTTGTAAATGTTCATCACATGATAACTAAGTGGCAAAACAATTTTCTTAATTTTTGGACAATTAAATAAGCCTAGAAAAATCATGGAAATAGATTTATGAATAAATTGAGCAATTTTCATCACATTCAAAAAGTGCTGAAAAATAAAATTTTATATTTTTGTTAAATAATATACATCACAGAGAGGTCACACAAAAATTTTCATAATTTTTGGAGCCCTAAATAAATCTACACAAAAATAACAAATTACATCACTATTCATTCAAATATGAAAATAGAAAATTTCTATTTGAACGCTGAGTCAGTGACAACTTGACCCCACCTGTCATCCCCAACCTCCGGCTTGACCACGGTGGCACGCACGCTGACTGGCGAATTCTCGCCGCCGGTGAGACCAACAACGACGATGAAAGCACTACCACGTCCCCTACACTACTACGCTTCGATTGGTGGCAAAAACAAGACCAAACATTGACTGGACTGAGCACAACGATGACCATGGCGGGCACGATGGCACGGCCACGCTACACCGGCGACACAAGTGCGGTAGAGGTTAAACACTTAGCACAGAAGGGTTCAGCACCTCACCCCGAACACGACTGAGCAACGAGCAGGGTCGGAGGAGCAACGAAGATGCTGGTCGACATTCTGAGCAGGCATGACGGAGCAGACCGTCGTTGGTGGCGATGCTCCGGTAGCTATGGTGGTCAAAATGAGAAATCAATGGGTCATAGTGTACCACGGCATCGTGGCGAAGCTGAAGCAAGACTCAGCAGGGGTAGAGGCGCACCGTGGAGCTCTAGCCACAGCGAAGTGCTTGCGACGGGGACGTTGCCGGCCACAAGGAAGAAGAGAGCGCAGAGCAGTTTTCCAGTGAAGTCAAGCAACAAAAGCGGGTTGGTTGGGTGTGCAAGGAGCAGGAGGAACTATTGAGCGCTATGCTATGACGACACAGGCACTAGTTCGACGGTGGGAGCTCACCGGAGATGAGGAAGGCGACGAGAAAATAGAGGAGGAAACGGTAAGGACGACGACGGCTCAGGTTATAAAGGATGGCCAGGAAGCTCAAGGAAGCCACGACGACTCCATTTCCCTCGCCAGCGCGACACCTAGACGGCCACGTGCGCGACAGGAAGCAAGCCGAAGGATCGTCGGCAATGTAGCTAAGGCGGTGAACACTGTTCATCAATATTACAGAATTGCCATTCATTTTAAAATCCAAATTACTCCCAAATTTGTATAACAACTCAAAAATCTCCAAAAATAAAAGTTGTTCAAAATCAAAAGTTCTACAACTTTGTTTTTATAAGCAACCCCTAATTCGGTCTACATTTTGAAATGAACTTTTGAATTCAAATAGGGGACATTTAAGGAATTTCGCCTTTTCAATTAACTTCAAATTTTACTAAACAACTTGGAAAACTCCAAAAACAAACTTTGTACAACTCAACAAGCCCTACAATTTTGCTTTAAGGCTCAACCCCAAAATGTGCTTTGATTTTGAAATAGGTTTTTAGGGTAGGGTTTAAATATTGAAAATCAGGATTTTTGGAATTTCAAATCAATACAAAGATTTCGAACTTGATTCAAACAATACCAAGCAATACTTATAACATAAATGTAAACTTGTTTTAGTGAATGCATATCAAAGTTTGCAATATGACCAATGCCTTGCAATGCATATGATGATATGTCCAGTTTTTAATACTTAAACACCCGTGGTGTTACACTTGCTTACTAACACTAACATATGGCAACTTTCGCTTGTGCTACAGTTCATTTATACTTGTAATAGCAGTAGTTATTGCCTTGCTAGTAGGTTTTTTCATTTGGAAATTGATGTAATATCTGATGTCAACTAGTGGGTGGTAATGTTACCACTACATGCAAGAGGTGACTAGAACTTGTTGTATGCAGCTAACCAAACAATGATCCATGCATGGGCTTTTTAAATCTGCAAACACATGCATGCAACAAAACACTGTCTCAGCCCAGCCTGGTTTCACAGATGCATGCAACCAAACAACCCTTGTTGCATGCATCTGGCCTGGGCAAATGCAGCCTGGCTGCCTCGAGCTGGCCTGGCTGGGCTGGGAAGGGTACCAAACACGCCCGAAGAGTCTCGGTCTCCTTGCACCTCAGTTTTTTTTGGGAAAATCCTCACCGACACACTTTAGGATTATTAGGTTGGACGAAAAATTAAAGTTGTCTAAAATTTTTGTCTCTTTAGTATTAAGTATAGAAAAGCCCGATAGACATATCAATCGTCTGCTATAGCTTGGAGCGGCGGTGTCCTGCTAGCACCCGGACGTCCGATCCGGATGCTAGCGTCCAGACACTCACGCACTACGTCCCCGTGTACACATGATGCTGCATTCGCCCACACGCTTGTGCCGCTTCACATGGGGCTCGCACTGCTCCATTTGTCGTGCATGCGCGTGTCCACGTTGGGTTGCGTCTCGATCTACACCTGCTTTGTTTTCCGCGCCTACCGCTCGCACCCCCTTTGCTCCCAGACGCATGCACGGGACTAGCAACTGTAAGTAGTGGCTGCGTCAGGTGGGTCCCACTACAACATGTGCAACACAGATTTACTTTTGTAACATCCAGATAAACATTTATAACATTAGTCTAAAACAGATGAAACATTTGGGACATACACTTGAAACACCATTGCCGTATGTCTTCTTTTTTTTGCAAGTTTTTCAGACACATGTTTCAAGTATTTCACCTGTCTTCTTTTGTATGTTGCAAGTGTTGCACCTGGATATTGGACATGTTGCAATGGTGTTTCAAGGGTGTGTCTCAAATATTTTATCTGTTTTAGACGTATGTTGCAAATGTTTTATCTTTATGTTACAAAAGTAGATACGGTGTTGCACATATTGTAGTGGACCCCACCTGATGCAGCCACCTGCTTGTAGCTGCTGGCCCCCATGCATGCGTGTGAGAGCGGAGGGGGCGCGAGTGCAGGCGTAGGAAATGGAGCGAGCGCAAATTGAGACATAGACCCACGTGAAGCTGGCGCAGGCGTGCAGGCGGGCGCAACAACATGCGTATGCGGGGGCGCAGCAAGCGCAAGGCTCCGGACGCTAGCGCCCGGACATCGGGCCGCTAGCAGCTCTGTTTTTTTTATAAACCGTGTATGCCGTGGTGAGGGAAGGAGGCCTGATGGCCGGTTCGTAGGCCTAGCTAGGAATGTGCAGACAGACGGACACGGGACGGACACCTGTCGTGGAACATTACCGATACCCTAGTAGTCCAACAGTCAGTCGATCACTAATTAACTATCTGTGTACAAACGAGAGTCGAAGAGATTAGGTTGTTTTTTTTGGATTCTGGTCATTATAATTTTTCAAGTTTTAAAAAATAACATTACAATTCACCTTATTAGAAACTTGTCATTCCAATTCTGTTTCTCATACAACCATGCCTTGATCTACGTCTGGGCCCAGTTGCAGGCGACACATTCCCGTATGTCCCTGTATTGCCCCAGGTTACGAGGATAAGGCAGGAAGTTCCGGGCGGTGGCGTGGCGAAGGCGGCAGTGCTGTGCGACGCGGCCTAGCGCGACGTCGAGGGGCCTGGCGTAGAGGCTCCTGATGGCGCGGCGAAGAGGCACGGCGTCGCTGTCCTCAGTTCGGGTTCACGGTCGGCGGCGTCGGGGTCGGGGCAAGGCTTGGCGAGGTCGGGGCAAGGCTGCCTGGAGTTAGCGTCGCAGTTCCCGGTTCCTAGCGGTGGCGTCGGGCTGCTCGAACCGCAGTCCGGCTCCCCCACCTCGGCCACCCTCCATGGCTGCCGCGTCGGGCCAGTCGAGCCGCCATCAGGCTCGCACGTGCGCACTGCTGCGCCGCCACCAGACGAGCAGGTGGCCGCGTCATGGCCGGTGAGCACTCGCAAGCGGGCTGCCGCCGCGCAAGCACGCGAGCTAGCTGCCGCGTGGGGCCACCTTGCGCTTGCATGCAAGCACGCAGTGCCGGCCCTAGGGGTAGGGCACGAGGTGCAACGGCCGAGGGCTCAAGTGGAGGAGGGGCCTAAAGAGGTATATAAACCCCCAGGTCCTATAGTCCATTAAGCATTAGCAAACTAATAAGAAGAGAGACATGGAACTGGCCAGACGGCCCAAAAAGACAGCATCAGCATTTCTTTTCTAGTTTCATTTCCCCACGGCCCTCGGGTAGAGAGGAGGAGATGAGTCACACTGCACACAACACAATCTGATCGTGAGTTCGCAACGTGCATCTTACACACGCGAAGCTGGCGAGCCGCGCCGCCGCGAAGAGCTAGACTACTAGAGACACGGACGCGGCGCATGAGGACAGCGACCAGGCAGGGCTCCACGACGACGACATCTTGATTCTTGGCTTCTTACAAATTATGGTCACCGATCAGTTGTTTAGGCTCAATGTATTTTTTCCTTTTTATTTTTAATCCAAATTAATTATTTGTATAGTATTCCAGACTTTCATTACTTTGTACCCATATAGTCATATTTTTCTTCTAATTTAGGTGTTAGAATTTTAGAATGTTATCTAAGAAACATTTGCCATGCGTGAGAACAGAAAACGAATATATTGTTTTTTAATCTACATTGTTCCTCGATAATTATCATATATCTACAAATATATTGCTTAATCTATATTGTTACTCGATAACTATCAGACATGTTAAATTAAAAATATGTTATTGAATTTGCTTTCGTTTTGCAGGTAAAATTAGCTTCTATATATTATAAGATTTTATACATGATTAAGAGTGGCCGTTGCGACGAGATTGACAGAGGGCCTTTAAAATCCTAGGACCGGCACTGCAAGCACGCAAGCGCCGCGCAAGCACGTGAGCTAGCTGCCGCACCTTGGTCTCGCGGCCGTTGCTGCCTTGAAGATGTCCGGCGTCGGTGCAATCCCGGACTCCACAAGTGGCTGCGTGGCCTCCCCTTCCACCTCCGCTTGCGCTTGTGCTTGAAGCAGCGGGCGCGCCGTGGCATCCGCCCCGCGCCATTCAAGTCCGACGTGACGGCGCGGCGTCCTCGGTGTCGGCCTGAGGTTGAGGGGCAGGTGCGCCGTCGTCTGGAGGGTGTGGAGCGGGAGCACGCCGCCGCCAAAGAAGGGCTCGTCGGTGGTGAGTAGTGCTGGAAATGAGTTCTGGCCCACCTTGCAGAACTCGAACTCTGGCGACGCAGCGTGTGATGGTGAGGACCTCTCGGACTCGCACTCGGCGGCGGCGGAGGAAGCGCCCCCACGACGCCATCGGCCGACAGCGGCTTGTGCTTGCTCTGGCCGCGTGTTGGATCTGGGCAGCGACGTTAGGGCCCGTTTGGCACGGCTATGGCTCGTGAAAAAACAGTTCCGGCTCCTATGGAAAAGCAGCTTTTTCTAGCTCTGATTTATTTTGTACGAAAACGTTTGGCAAAATGTCTTCTCCTATCTTTTTAGAATATAAAGAAGATGTCAAATGTCCAAAATACCTTTATATTTTTTCTCTCTTTTCTTTTTCTTTTTTCTCTTCATTTTCCTTTTCTTTTTCTTTCACTTTTTATTTATCTTTCCTTCTCCCCTTCTTTTCTTTTCCCCTCCTCTCTCCTTATCCAATCGGCCTCTCCCTCCCGGCCTTATCCTGGCGGGGCGCGGCGCGGCGGAGCAGGAGGCTGGCCGCGCGGGAGGAACCAGGGGCGGAGGCGGGGCGTGCTGGCGGAGCAGGATGCTGGCGGTAGGGCGGAGCTGGAAGCCGGCGGTAGGGCGGAGCTGGAAGCCGGCGGTGGGGCAGAACTGGAGGCCGGCGGTGGGGCGGAGCTGGAGGCCGGCGGGGCGGAGCAGGAGGCCGGTGGCGGGGCGGAGCAAGAGACCGGCGGCCGTGGTGGAGGAGACGGAGGCACGCGGGGAGGAGCAGGAGGCTGGCGGCGGGGGAGGAGGAGGCCGGCGGCGCAGGGAGGCGGCCGTTGGCGCGCGGGCGCCGGGGAGGAGAGCAGGCCCGGGGACATGGATGGAAAAGCAACACGCAGGTGAGGAAGAAGCCGGGGGAAGCCATATTTTTTTGGCTTGCCCTCCCCTGTGTAAGCCACCGAACGACTTCTCTCTGGCTTATAGGCGCAAGCCGTTTTGTAGAGTGCCGTTTGGCACGACTTCATCAAAAGCCGCTCGAGAAGCCGCTAGATGAGTCGTGCCAAAGAGGGCCTTACTTGGCTCGGCGTCGGTGTCGGTGTGGCAAAGATGGTGGAGGCGTGGATCCTCCTTCCCTTCGCGGCGGTGCAGGGCAGAAGAATCCAGCACGGGCTGACGCTTGAGAAGACGAAGGCCGGCGCCGCCGGTCGCCCGGTCCTGCCTTATCCTTGTAACCAGGGGCAATACAGGGACATACGCGAATACGTCGCCTGCAGCTGGGCCCAGGTACACTCCTGAGTAGATCAGTGCATGGTTGTGGGAGAAACAGAAGTGCAATGGCAAGTTTCCAATAAGGTAAATTGCAATGGTGCTTTTCAAAAGTTAGAAAATTATAATGACAAGAATAAAAAAAACCATTAGGTTTTCACTTTTCCTCTCCCTCTCGGTCGTCTGCGAGAGCCTCTCGTTCCAACGGCGGCTGGTGGCTGGCGGCTGAACAAGGCAAGCACAAGAAAAAGATCGTGAACTCTCGAAGCACTAGCTGGCAGCTGGGCGTTCATCTCAGGTACGATCGTACGAGAGGATTATCTCCTCTAATCCTCTTTGGCTGTTGATTAGAATTTCAGGTGGTTTCCTTAAACTCAAAAGTTTATATGTTCACATGCAAGTCAAAAAAAATTACACTATATTGTTTTGTAGGGTTCTAATATTCTTCGGTCCGTTGGTCGATAAGAATCTTTTGGTCGATAAAAATTACCTGGAGAAGTGTTCTTCCTTTTGTTGATCGATGAGAATCTTTTGGTTATGGATAAATAGAGATAATATAAAGGTCCATGTCTCTATGAAGTAGAGCTAGATGCTTTGGGTAAAATAGAATCTTTTGGCTAACGCACTACGCATTAGCTTGGAGAAATGTAATAGCTGCCTACTTTTATTTGTTTGGACTTTAATTTGCTAGACTGTTAGGACTCTGCAATTTGCATAATCAGGTTCATTGGATTACATTAAATCTAAGTTAAATTAAGCAATTCTCTGGTATATTCTACTATTTTGTGCACTGGTTGATGTATATTGCCTTTTAGTCTTGTTTGAGTACCTGTGATAGCTATTGAAATACGAGATTATCGGAATGGCAACAAAGTAAGCTAAGGTCAATTTGCTTCATGTATAACATGTAGCGGCTGCAAGTGCCAGGTTTGCTCGGTCATGCCTGTCCACGTCTCGCCTCCTACGCCCGCCCGCAAGCACGTATGTGGGGCCTACCCACACCAGTGGGGACCACCTCTGCCTTCCCGTGCCTGACGCTGAGGTGAGACAACAGAAAGGCGAGGAGGGAGATGCAACACTCGATTTAGTTTTGAAACATCCAGATACAACAATTACAACATATATCTAGAAACAAATAAAACATTTATTTGAAACATATGTCTGAAACACTTGTAAAAATACCAAAAAACACTTGAAACCATTATAAACATATGCAACATCCAAATAAAATACTTACATCATATGTGCAAAAACATATGGAACATCCAGATAAACACACTTGCAACATATATCAGAAAAAACAGATGAAACATTGAGAATGGGAGCTTGCACCATACATGTACAACCATTGCAACATGTGCAACATGTGTACGAAACAATTGCAACATACCTCTGAAATACTTGAAACAGATGCTTGCAACATGCAGTGCTTGTAGGAAGCGGCTCGGTGGTGGATACATGACAGGGCAGGAAGGCAGCGGCCTTGCCCCGTGCCTGGCAGGGACGGTAACCGAGCACCGCGATTCGCAGGCGGCTGCGCGCCTGGGAGGGCCGGTGATAAGATCCTAACATATGGGTATGTTAAGCCTCGGGATCTATGGTTCCTGACCGAAGAGACCCCTTGACCAATCCCTCCAAGATCACTAGGGGGGCTCGGGGGCTATACCCATCGGATACGCTCGCACGCACCCTCAGACAAAGGAAGCTGCCCAATCCCGAGCACGCCAAGGCCCCTGCTCAAGGCTCGGGGACTGTCCCGAGCCTCAGGCTCCCGATCGATAGGAACCTGAGCCCGGTTCTCACCTTCTGCCCGGCCTACGACACCGGCCAAGGCCGGGGCACAAGAAGACATGCCTCGAGCCATTGAGGCTCAGGGGGCCCTCGACGCGGCACTCTAAGCATGGCCTTGCCGGCCACTCTCCCGACAGGGTCATGCACGAGGCGTGACACAAGAAGACAAGTTTCCCTTTGGCCTATATGGGATCGGGGGCTCCTAGGCCCACATGTTAAGCCCTAGAGCCGATCTCCTTCACCACCAAGAAGACTCCAGAAGGTCCACCTAGGGGAGGCTGGTCCAAATCGACATAGCCTGACACGCAGAGTGTCAGAATAGAGTAGTCAAATGACGCCCAAGGCTTCTTCGGCTCCATGACATCATCACGGTCCACAGAGCGCCGCTGCAAGACCCTCCTAGACTCTGACGCATGTAGACCATAGGCTTAACCCCCAAACCGCCATGTACCCGACCTATCTTGATATATAAGGGATAAGGTCAAATCCTAGAGGGGGGACACCGATCTTAGATATATCATTCCATTCCTCATCGATCTGCTCCTGCTCAGCATCAAGGGCAGGGGCAACCCAGAGAGTGGCACTAAGAGCTCTTCCACCGCACCCGTCGTCTTCCTCCTCTCCGACGAGGGGAAGACTCCACTAGTGGCGAGGCAACCTCAGGATTAGCACTGAACTAACCCCCTACCAAATCTCTTTCTTCCTCCTATACACTCTGCTGTAACCCCTCGATTTTGGGTGCTCTTGAGTATAAAAGGATCATCAGCTGCTGGACCTAGGGCACCGGTCGGCCTGAACCAGGATAAACTATTATGTTCTTTCTGTGATTCTTGAGTTCTTGAGTCCACCCGAGCCACCGGAGACACATACTCTGACACCGACTCAAACAACAATAATTGCTGTGGTTTCGACCCCATGATAGCTAGCACGCTAGGTAGAGGGTAGGGTTAAGTGTGATTCAGGCTTTACGATGGCCGAAGCCACCCGCCTCGTCGCCAGAGCAAGCGGCACCGCCCCCGACGGTGGTGTCTGCTTCCTTGGTGAGTTCTTCATCATAGTCGGCGCCTTTGTTCTTGGCCAAGTCCTCAACTTTGGGAGCCTGGCCCACGTCGCCGACTGCTACATGGAGCTTCATCCGCTCAATGGGGCCGTGCTGGTGAGCAACGAGCTCCCGGCGCTGCCCCCTCCACTAGGCCTTCTAGGAGCAGATCTCGAGGACCTGGCCCAGCAGATCCGTGTGGTCTATGTCTACACCCCACTATGTTGGACCAACGCTAGATGTTATACATGCTGGCCAATGTCCAGCACCAGATCGCCATCGGTGAGGTGCTCCTACTGCCTAATCGCTTCTAGTATGTAACAGAACCGTCCAATTTATAAGAGCATAAGTACAATGGCAGCCTGCGAAGCAGTCGCACTATCATACTTGAGCCATATATACCTGCTAGTCCATCGAGTACCATGAAGGGTCTCAATTAATCGCCAACATACAACCAAGATCGTACATGATTCGACATACATGTCACATGTTATATAAAGTTCACAAATACATTGCCATACATCAGCATATGATTAAAGTTATTACAACTCAAGTTCAAATAAAGTAGTAGCGGAAGCGAATATAGTTTAAAACTAACATCTCACACTATTATTCAAATACTTTGCCAGTCTGTGATCACAACCCACAAAAGCATCATAGATTAGATATATAAATAGAAGCACCTTGCCCTGGCTTACTCCTCTTCCACTGCAGGCGAGAAGCAGTTCTTACAATACCCATGATAAACATTGTTATCTACAACAAGTGGGAAATAAACCCTGAGTACAAGAAGGTACTCAGCTATACTTACCCGTCATAAACCAAAAATAAAGTGACTCTAAGGATCATGCAAGGCTTTATAAGTGGAGCTAGCTTGACAACATTTTGCATAAAAGCCACTAGTTGAGCTATACATTTTGTAATTCGGTAACCAAGTTGATTATAGCTATTCATCTCTAGATTAGCAACTAACCTATGCCAGACATGTGGGATATCATTAGTAACATACAATAGTAACCATAGTCGGTGTAATATTTTCTATGTTCATAATAACCACCACATTCCATAGTCCAATTACTACGATGAAGGGGCTCTGCCAAGTTTCTCACTATCCGGGATAGATGGCGATCTGAATCGATTACAACCAGCTAGATAGTTATTCCTAACACAAACCTAGGTCTACCAGCCATGGTAACCTTAGGTCACCTTTGGTATAACTTAGGTACATATTTCGTGGGTTTGATCAGCGCCGCACCCTCATGGACACTACCGGATGCCAGGTCAATCAAGACTCTAACCTTCCCTTGGCCTCACACTGGCTCCCCGCACATCCTTACCACCTCCACTTGCGCACTTTGACAGAACGAGGCCTGGCCTAAGTTGAGCTACTTGGCTTTACGGTCGGAACAAGTTATCCGGCCAGCTAAGTGAGAGACATGTGTTCAAAATGACAAGAGGGCCTCCAACGATGTGGTCCTTAATTGGCACAGACAGAATCACATGACTCAACCTACACATAGACTCCACCCAGCCTCCAGTTACATTATCCCATGGTTCTTTTCTACGATAGCAAATATAGCCAACCATGCTCTAGTATCCACCTATATCTCACAGGTGATAGAAAATCACCCGACTTCTACTGGTCTAAGCATGGCTAAGCATATATTTGATCCTAGACCTACATAGGGTTTAAACTATATATTTGGATAAGGTAGTTCTATGCATCAAGTGTTTCCAAATCAACTCTTATAACCTAATGCATCAAACATAAAGGACTCAAGTGATATTTTATAAAACATAGGAGGCTTATAATGCTCCGGAGCTTGCCTTTTAGGAAAGAGGTGGGTCGGTGATCAGGGCACTCTAGAAGTTCGTTAGTGGCCAGCTCCTCCTCTTTGGGAGCTACGGATTGAGGTTTTCCTTGATTGTCCTCCGCCTCTTGTTCGAATTCCATTAGGGTTACTCCTTTGGGTGAGCATATATGCATGATCTTGAAATAAGATATCAAGGATGCAAAGATAATGACATGGATGATATGATATGATAAAATGCATATTTCCTAAATGTCCATGGTAGCAAGTTATTAAGGTGATAACAAAATTAACTTTCTTTTACTGAATGGGTGCATATCTCCTCTCTAGTAATTTAAACAACTCCCATAAAAAGCATTTTCTGGACTACAAGACAACAGCCACCACATGTTTTGACCATAACTGGAGTTATACGCATCCAAACAATATGGTTATGGACTTTATGGAAAGCTTATAAAATTGCCTACAACTCTCTTGTAATCATCTTAAGGTGATTTAGTAGCTATATAGGTCAAACAATTCAATCTTCTAGATCTGTCTAGAGGATAAGCATAGCTATAATTCTTAAACCATTAATCCCATGACCATGAAATTTTACTACAAGAAAGATGAGTAAGTTATCTATAACTTTTTTATTAACAAGTTCAACAGGAAAAGTAACTGTCATCATGAATTTGCCAACACAACAGAAACTACTCATGCAACCATCTAGTTGAATTATAAAGCAATGATTAAGTAGCTACCTATAACCAATCAATTCCAAGCACAACTAATAATATCAAAAGATCATATGCATCACAAGCATCACAGAAAACATCATGGTTAAGCCCAACTAATTTATTTATGTACATTTATTAATTTTCTTATATAATAGGGTGATTAGAAGATAAATATTTCCTATGCACAATAAATTCTGAGAAAATTATAGTAGCTTACATATTACCCCTAAAGTCTATTGTACAAATTTCATGCCAATTTGATAAGTATAGCCATCTCTACAAAAATGGAATGTTGCATAGGCTTATTTTAGTGAAAATAGTTTAGCCTAGTGAAAAGTGTCAAACAATAGATTTCATATTTTTCTTACTCTCATCCTAGCATAATAACACTGTGTAGAAATTTGCATAATCATAAGTTATGTATTTTTACCCCAATTAATTTCACCAAAAACTTGCATTTAATTAAGGTGAAATAGAAAGACCATATTACAAGTATGACCACTGTAGGTTTAGTATTTTTCTTAGCTAGAGCATGCCAACAAAAGACCCACAAAATTGGAATCACAATTTTAGCACTTCTATAGATCAAGTTATGCATTTTACAAGATATCAATTAATTTAAAACACTTTACTAGCTTAATTTAATTTCCCCATAACAATACCCCAATAGTAGGTTTCATATTTTTATCAAATATTACACTTCATGATGAATTCAACAAAATTTTGATCATCCCATTTGGACACTCCTAGCTCAAGATATGGTTTTTTTAAGTTTGCTACAAAATCTAGAAAATAAATAAAGAAAAACAAATTTCAAATCGGGCCCAGCAGCTAAGTGCTCCCGGTCCATGCACCCACTGTGGCTGGCTGATGGGTCTCGTGGGTCAAAGGACTCCACAAGATAGAGAGACAGAGCAGGGGCACGGCGGTTGACTGGCCCTATCTCACCAGCGATGAGGTCACCGGCGGTGAGGTCTTCACCACTACACTCGCCTCGTCAAGCCACATTGAGGGTACCCTCAGTTGGCTCAGCGCATCACCAGAGCAACCTTGTCGGCGAGCATAGTGGCTCGACAGCAGTGCGTGGTGGTGGACTCACCATCTCTAGCGATGGCACAGCCAGGCGAGCACGGCTATAGCTTCTACAAACCCTAGCGTAGCTTTATGGTGTGGATCGAGCCACAGTGAAGCGACGGTGAGCTCTGGACACATACATTGCGGCATGGCGGCGCTTGCCATTCCAATGAGGTGGTGGTTGGTGGTGGGTCTCTATCTTTGGTGATGGTGCTAGGGTTCAAAGCCATGCAGAAACACACTCTATTGGGGGATGACGGGGTCTAGTCGGTGCTAGACATGGCGATCTTGCGCTCGTGGCCATGGTGGGCGCACGTGGTGTGGTTGCATGTTCCCACATGGCGGCGACAGTAGCGGCTAAACTGACTATGACGTGAGCTATTGGGACCTAAGATGACAACGGACCAGGGGATAAAGAGGTAGGAGTAGAGATAGGGCTAGCCATGGTGAGCTCGGAGCTCGACGGCGCTCCATGGCCATGGCGGCGACGGCGACACGCAATGTGCCCTTACCCTTGCTCAAATGGCGGTGCTAGCGACTTGGTGAGGTGGAGCACTTCAAAGCAGGGCTATGGGCAAGATGGATTGGATAGTGGTGCGGTGAGAATGGTGCGTGAGCACGGTGGTAGTGTGGCGGTGGCGATGATGGTGTGGCAATGGTGAGGGCAACAGCAAGAAAGGTAGGGCAAGAGAGTGGGAATGGGAGAGAGCAGCTGATGCGCCTCCCTTTACTCCCTCTGCTGGCTAGACCAGCCAAGCCGACATCGATGAGCAGCCGCCACATGGTGCACGTGGCCTGGTAGTGGTTGGCCACGACGCGCTCGACCAGCTGATTCAAATCGGCCGTTAGGCCAACTGACAACCCAACTTCGTACCACTGTTACTCCTAATCCATGCAGAATTAGCAAAAACTATATTAGTGAAGGTTGTTGAGCTATGTGAGTACTACAACTTTGCTTTAAGAAGCATTGCCAAATTCTCACTGGTTTACAAAATGTAAAGCTCCAAAGTAGGTCACATTGAAACTAAAAACAGCTTCTAGACTTAGCAAACTTTATCTCAAAACAACATTTTGTTTATTCTTATGATTACTATTTGACCATGTTAGGCACTGAATTAGCTCATGACCCTTAAATAAAGTTTGCTACCCATGTCAAGAACTACGACTTTTCTTAAGGGTGCACTGCCATGCAAACCCTCTATGTTATAGTTCAACTCTAGTCAAAGTAGTATCATGAGAAATGAAATTTTGAGTAAACTATGACTTAGAAGCAAATTTGGACCATGTCATGAATACAAACATTGTTCCATTTTCCATCCTAGATGTGTCTAAGGTGTTTTTGTGACCTCACAACCATCTCTTGCATTGTTCACATATGATCACAAGCAAATGCATGCATATAATCAACATCACATGTGATAATAAGATGAAATTCCATATACTCATGCTCATGAATGCTTGGATGATGCTTGTGCTCATGAAATGCAAGTGCCAAATGCAATGCTTAATACTAGGGTGTTACAACCCCTCCCCCTTATAGAAATCTCGTTATGAGATTTGAAAGACCTACTATATTTTATAAAAGGCAGGATAAACCTCACGTAAATAATCCTCCCATTCCCACGTGGCATCTTGTTCACCGTGGTTATTCTACACCACTTTGTAGAAATTAATAACCTTGCTTCGGGTTACTCTTTCCATTTCTTCCAAAACTTATATTAGTTTTTCCTCATAAGTCAAATTTGATTGGAGCTTAATATTGGTGGTTTCAATAGCTTTATCAGGTACGCGAAGACATCTTTTTAGCTGAGAAACATGGAAGACATTGAATATAGCTTGCATCTCTGGAGGCAACTGGAGCTTGTAAGCCACTCTTTCGCTTCGCTCAATGATCTTGTATGTGCCTACATATCTAGGTGCTAGTTTTCTTTTCGCACCAAATTGTTGTACTCCTTTCATTGGTGATACCTTGAGGTATACATAGTCACCTACCTCAAATTCGATAGGCCTTCTTCTATTGTCAGCATTGCTCTTTTGCCTAGACTGAGCTGCTTTGATATGTTGTTGGATAATACTCACTTGCTCTTCAGCTTCTTTGACAAAATCAATGCCATAGTATCTCCTCTCTCTAGGCTCAACCCAATTCAAAGGAGTTCTACATTTTCGACCGTACAAGGCCTCAAAAGGAGCCATCTTGATGCTCTCTTGATAACTATTGTTGTAGGAAAACTTGGCTAAAGATAGCCATTTTTCCCATGAACCCTTGGAAGAGATCACACATGCTCTCAACATATCTTCTAAGATTTGATTTACTCGCTCAGTCTGCCCAAAGGTCTGAGGGTGATATGCTGAGCTTTGAACTCAGTTGGTACCTAACTACTTGTGCAAGTGCTCCCAAAATCGTGTAGTGAATTGAGAGCCTCTATCTGATACAATGGTTCTTGATACCCCATGTAGTCGCACTATATGCGTGATATACAATGCTACGTATTTATGTGGTCGGTAGCGGGTGCTAACCAGAATAAAATGTGCAGACTTTGTCAACCGGTCCATAGTTACCCATATCGAGTCGAAACCCTTCTGAGTGGGTGGAAGTCCAACAATAAAGTCCATGCTGATCTCCTCCCACTTCCATCCTGGAATAGACAACGGTTGGAGCAATCCAGCAGGTTTTAGATGATCCACTTTGACCCTACTACAAGTATCACATCTAGCAAAATAGGCGGCAATTTATTTCTTCATCTTTGTCCACCAAAAATGAGTTTTCAAATCTTGATACATCTTATTGCTACCCGGATGGATAGATAACTTAGACGAATGAGCTTCATCTAGGATTTGGTTTCTAAGTTCACGGTCTTTTAGTACCACTATCGGTCCTTAAACCATAGCACACCTTTTTCATCCAACCTAAAATGCTTGAGTTCATGTTCCTTCAGCTTTCTCTTGATATGAAACACACCTACATCTGTCCTTTGAAGTTCGATGATCTTGCTCTCAAGTGAGCAACTGACAGTGATGTTGTGTAGCACAACAGGATGCAACAAATTAAACCCATCCCCCAACAATGCTTCTAAGGCATTACGATGAGATTTCTAACTGAGTGCATCTACTACAACATTGGCTTTTCCTATATGGTAGTGCACTTCCAAATTATTGTCCTTGATCAGCTCTAACCATCTACATTGTCTCATGTTCAGCTCTAGTTGAGTGAAGATATACTTGAGACTTTTGTGGTCAGTGTATATGTGACATACGTTTCCCAACAAGTAATGTCTCCATATCTTCAATGCATGAACAACTACGGCAAGTTCTAAATCATGTGTAGGGTAGTTGACTTCATGCTTCCTCAACTGTCGAGAAGCATAGGCAATAACTCAACCTTCTTGCATAAGCACACACCCTAAACCTATACCCGATGCATCACAAAACACATCAAAAGGTTTCTCAATATTGGGTTATACTAGAATAGGAGCAGTAGTTAGTAAGGTCCATAGAGTGTGAAAAGTAGCCTCACACTCTGGGTCCAATTAAACTTTTCATCTTTTTGCAACAACCTGGTCATAGGCTTAGCTATCTTGGAAAAATCTAGAATGAAACGTCGATAATAACCTGCTAGCCCTAGAAAACTTCGAACTTCATGAACCAAAGTTGGGGCCTTCCAATCTATGACCTCTTGTACTTTAGATGGGTCTACAGAGATTCCATCTCTAGATAATATATGACCCAAGAAAGGTACTTTCTTCAGCCAAAATTCACACTTGCTAAACTTTGCATACAATTTATGCTCTCTCAACCTAGGCAAGACAACTCTTAGATGCTTTGCATGATCTGCCTCATTCTCAGAGTAAATCAGTTCTGCTGGTACTTTTCCTTGGGTGGATTCGTCCATAATCATGTGGGCATAGCGCAACAACAATGTGTTGATCCGAGGTCAGGATGAGCGGGCAAATAGTTCTAGTCCCGCTATGAGCGCCAAGTTTGCAGTAATGAAGATGTTCTACACTCATCAAGACACCAGTGACTTCTGGCAGGAGTCCTATACTACTTGCATGGATAAGTTCATGAGAACCGAAGCTACATAGTGTAAACTAAAGAAGCATGCGTGCAAGCACAAAAAGGTAGCAAGTGAGGCTCGATCGGAAACTGATCAAGCATATGTACCTTTGGGAAATCTCCACACCCAAATGGAGCAAGATGATCAGTAGTGAGTAGCCACCCAAGAGGTAAGAGCGGATGATCAAGCAATGTTAGCAGGACTATGGGAGTAGCTAGAGGCCGCCCGTGTCGAGGCGTTCATAGCTACGCGCCAGTAGATCCTAGCAAACAACCGTGTAGCTATGGCAAAAGCAGAACAAGATAGGACCCATGCCATGAGCATCCAGTAGGATCATGTCGAGAGGGACTTGCGCTAGTAGCTTGCACAAACCCAGAACATGGTAATGGATCTTCAGCATGAGGTGCATTTTCTGAACAACCAACTGCACCCGATCCTTGACGAGGAAGAAGATCTAGAAATGTTAGTAGAAGATGATGGCTAGGACGAAGAAGAAGTGGAGCTAGAGGATGATCCTATCTTCGAACTCAACAACGATCATAATAAAGATTAGAATCACCTAGTGACTAGTTAAAGCGCTAGATGTATCCCTACTATTTATGTAATGGACTTGTAGTTTAAAGTTTAGTAATTGCGATTGGACTTCCATGTAATATTGGCACTTTGCATGTTGTTTCACATTGGGTTGAACTTTAATGAAATTCTATTTTTGTTTTACTAGTGATTATGACTTGTATGTTAACGCCCTGTGAGCCCGATAAGTGATCAAATTGGTGATATCATGTTGTGAGAATAAATTATTATGCCTCTGTTTTATTGTATGAATTTAAGATTCTCTCCAGTAATTTCAATTTGGCATGATTATACAATTCATCTGCCATCTCTTGATATCATCCAATAATCACTTATTGTTGCAACTTTGTAGATGACTCGCACTTGTGCTGGAGCAGGCAGCAGCCAAGAGGGCAATGACGGTGACTTACCACCACCGTCACCACCATCTGCTAATGAATTCGTTGCCCAATTCCTAGGAAGTCAGAGAACTATGGAGGAAACCCTGCGCCTCATTGCGCAGAACATGGCTCATGCCTGCCAGCAACAACAGAGGCCTAAGACGAATCAGTATAGCTCTTTCAAGGATTTCCTAGACACCAAGCCTCCTATCTTCAAGGTGGCCGAAGAACTACTCTAGGCGGATGAATGGCTCAACACTATTGAGCAAAAGTTCCATCTACTGAGGGTCACGAAATATCAGAAGGCAGAATATGCATCCCATCAGCTGTAAGGACCGGCTGGGATATGGTGGACCCATTTCCTATCTTCTTTACCTGCCAATGCACAGGTCACATGGGAGCAATTCAAGTTAGCCTTTAGGGGGCACCACATTCCTCCAGGGCTAATGCGCATGAAGGCAGCTGAGTTTATGTGACTCACACAAGGGACCAAGACCCTTACTGAGTACATGCATGCTTTCAACAATCTATCCCGTTATGCCCTAGGTTTTGTCGATAAAGAAGAAAAGAAGATCAAAAGCTTCAAGAGAGGTCTTGGCACTAAGCTGATGAAAATTATGGCCAACAAAAGGTGCACCACATATAATGAGTTCATTAGTGATGCCTTAACTCAGGAGAACCACAACAATCTACATGCGGCAGCAAAGGGCCATAAGAGGGCAACTGAGGTAGGCGCCTCAGGGTCTTCTCAGTCCAAAGCTCTAGTGGCAGCTAGGCCACAGTTTCGACCACCAGTGCCCAAGTTCAGGCCTCTTCCACCAAAAGCTTAGGCCAACCAACCTTAGAATATGTTTTGTAAGATGTTCACCATTGCCTTACCTAAAGGGAACAGAGGGCAAGGAAGCTCCACAGGACCTAGGAGCAATCAACCATGCTTCAACTATAATCAGTTGGGCCATTAGTCCAAGGAATGCCCCCATCCTAAGAAGAATAACAATCCAAACCAGAACAATCAGAGACAAGCAAATCCTAAAGCATGTCCTGGATACGTGCATTATATGGTTGTTGAAGAGGTTCCCGCAGGAGAGGTTGTCACCACTAGTATGTTTCTTGTTAACAAACATCCCGCCATTGTTTTATTTGATTCTAGAGCTTCTCATTCATTTATGAGCCAAGCATTTGCATCTAGGAATGATCAGAAAGTAATTGAGGTAAGCGAGGGTGGTTATAGTATACGTTTAGCTGGAGCTACAATCTCTACAAATAAGATGGTCAGAAATGTGCTCATCTTTATACAAGAGAGGGAGTATATGATGGATCTGATAGTATTGCCTGGATTATCTATAGATGTGATCTTAGGTAAGAAATGGATGAGCGATGATGGAGTTATCATTGACACTAGCACTCGTATAATTATGTTGAGAGAACCAAAGGGAGGCAATGCTTTTCTAGTACCACTTTCCTAAACTTTTGAACTCCAAAACTTGTCTTGTGCTATCTAAGCCGCTACCCTTTGTGATATTCTAGTGGTTTGTGAGTTTCCTGATGTATTCCTAGATGAGCACTTGATAGGGATGTGGAATTTAAGATTGAGTTAGTGCCAGGTACAACACCTATCTCAAGGAGACCCTATAGGATGCCACCAAATGAGTTAGCTAGACTTAAAATTCAGTTACAAGAACTATTCGACAAAGGCCTCATTCAACCTAGTTCATCTTCATGGGGATGTCCAGCATTGTTTGTAAAGAAGAAGGACAAGTCTTTGAGAATATGTGTGGATTATAGGCCACTTAATGTTGTGACCATAAAAAACAAGTATCCTTTACCTCGTATCGATATTTTGTTCGATCAGTTGGCAAAAGCAAAGGTATTCTCCAAAATTGACTTGAGGTCAGGCTATCATCAGATAAAGATCAGGCCAGAGGACATACCTAAAATAGCTTTCTCCACTAGGTACGGCTTATATGAGTATTTGGTCATGTCTTTTGGACTGACGAATGCTCCTGCCTACTTCATGTACTTGATGAATTCAGTATTCATGCTCAAGCTTGGCAAGTTCGTGGTTGTGTTTATTGCTGATATCTTAATTTATTCAGAGAATGAGGTAGATCATGTGGAACATCTGAGAATTGTATTGTCCAGATTGAGGGAACATAAGTTATATGCCAAGTTTAGCAAATGTGAATTTTGGTTGAGCAAAGTACCTTTTTTGGGTCACATCTTATCAAGAGATGGAATTTTTGTAGACCCATCTAAAGTACAAGAGGTCATGGATTGGAAGGCCACTACTTCGGTTTATGAAGTTCGGAGTTTTCTAGGGTTAGCAGGTTATTATCATCATTTCATTCCAAATTTCTCCAAGATAGCTAAGCCCATGACCAGACTACTTTAGAAAGATGAAAAGTTTAGATGGACACCAGAGTGTGAAGCAGTTTTTCACACCCTAAGGACCCTATTAACTACAGCTCCTATTTTAGCACAACCCGATATTGAAAAGTCTTTCAATGTGTTCTGTGATGCATCTGGTATAGGTTTGGGGTGTGTGCTCATGCAAGAAGGAAGAGTTATTGCCTATGCTTCTCGGTAGTTGAGAAAGCATGAAGTCAATTACCCTACGCATGATTTAGAGCTTGTAGCAGTTGTTCATGTGTTAAAGATATGGAGACATTATTTGTTGGGCAACGTATGTCACATATACACTAACCACAAAAGTCTCAAATATATCTTCACTCAACCTGAGCTGAACATGAGACAGTAAAGATGGTTAGAGCTGATCAAGGGCTACAATTTGGAGGTGCACTACCATCCAAGAAAAGCCAATATTGTAGCAGATGCACTTAGTTAGAAATCTCATTGCAACACTTTGGAAGATGGATTTAATTTGTTACATCATGTTATGCTACACAATATCACTATCAGTTGTTCACTTGAGAGCAAAATCATAGAACTGCAAAAGACAAATCAAGAGAAAGATGAAAGAATAAGAAACAAAATATTTCAGATTAGATGAAAGAGGTGTGCTATGGTTTGAGGACCGACTTGTGGTACCAAAAGATCATGAGCTTAGAAATCAAATTTTAGATGAAGCTCATTCGTCCAAGCTGTCTATCCACCCGGGTAGCAGCAAAATGTATCAAGATTTAAAAACCCGTTTTTGGTAGACTAAGATGAAGAAAGAGATCACCACCTATGTCGCTAGGTGTGATAATTACAGTAGAGTAAAGGTCGTTCATTTGAAATCTACCGGATTACTTCAGCCATTGCCTATTCTAGGCTGGAAATGCGAAGAAATAAGTATGGACTTTATTACAGGCCTTCCGATGACATAGCAAGGTCATCATTCAATATGGGTCATTATAGATCGTCTCACCAAGTCAGCATATTTTATACCGGTAAACACAAGGTATCTAGCTGGGAAGTACGCTGAGTTGTACATTTCTCAGATCGTGAGACTACATGGAATACCAAGGACCATAATCTCAGATCAGGGACCATAGTTTATAGCTTGTTTTTGGGAACACTTGCACCAAGCCTTAGGGACTAAACTAATCAGAAGTTCAGCATACCATCCACAAACTTCTGGATAGAATGAGCGAGTAAACCAAATCCTAGAAGACTTGTTGAGAGCTTGTGTTATATCTTCCAAGGGTTCATGGGAGAAATGGCTACCTTTAGCCAAGTTCTCCTACAACAATAGTTATCAAGCAAGCATCAAGATGGCTCCATTTGAAGCCTTGTACGGTAGGAAATGTAGAACTCCTTTGAATTGGATTGAACCCGACGAAAGAAGATACTTTGGCATTGACTTTATCACTGAAGCTGAAGAGTAGGTGCGCATTATCCAATAGCATATGAAAGTAGCTCAGTCAAGACAAAAGAGTTATGCTGATAAAAGAAGAAGACCACTGTCTTTTGAAGTGGGAGACTATGTATACTTAAAAGTATCACCCATGAAAGGAGTATAGAGATTTAGAGTGAAAAGAAAGCTTGCGCCTAGATATGTAGGGCCATACAAGATTACTGAATGGAAAGGAAATGTCGCTTACAAGTTACAACTTCCTCCATAGATGAGTGCAATATTCGATGTCTTCCATGTTTCTCAGTTGAAGAGATGTCTTTGCATACCTGAGGAAGCCATTGCACCCACCAACATTGAGCTCCAATCGGATTTGACCTACGAAGAGAAACCAATCCAAGTGTTAGAAGAGATGGAAAGAGTAACACAGAGCAAGGTCATTAAGTTCTACAAGGTGGTGTGGAATAACTACAGTGAACAAGATGCCTCGTGGGAACAGGAGGATTATTTATGTGAGGTTTATCACACCTTTTTCCAAGAATGGTAGGTCTTGCAAATCTCAGGATGAGATTTCTATAAGGGGGAGGGGCTGTAACACCCTAGGTGTTAAGCTTCCATTTAGCCTTAGCATTGCATGAGCATAAGCATCATTGATCATTCATGAGCATGAGTGTCTCAAATATCATTTCTATGTTTGCTTATATTGATCGTGTTGTCACTGAATTGCCTTACCTATGCAAGGGTTTATATGTAACCAATGTATAAAATGATTGTGGAACCATAGGAATACCTTAAACATATTTAGAATGTCACTAGGAACAACTTTGGTATTCATGACTAAGGCTAGTTTGGTCTCTAAGTCATAGCTATAGTGTAAATCATCATTTTTAAGTTGTAGGTTTGACAGGAGTTGAACATCACTTTAGATACTTTGCATGGCTGTGTACCCTAAAACAAAGTTGTTGAACTCAAGTAGTGTAACAACTTTTATTTTTGGGTCATAGGCTAGATCAGCTCCTAACATGCTTGAATTTGGCTCACAAGAATCAACATTGTATTGATTTTGGAACTTGAAAATTTTTCTAAGTCTACCTACTTTGACAGTGTTGATGTGGCTGACTTTGTGATGATTTAACTCCATAACCGTTGTGAATTAGGAGATGAGTTCTAAAGCAATTTTGTAGTTGGTATGTAGATCTCCAACTTTTATTAATAGAGTTTCTACTAACTAATCATGGTTTAGGATCTAGAAGGGGAAGAAAATGCTCTATCAGTCGCTATTTCGGGCTCTGATGGACGCCACGTCGTGCCGTGTCGTGGCCGACCGCGGACAGCACCTGGCCGCCACGTGGCTGCCACTAGCCAGCATTGGGCCCTCATCATAGTGCGCTGGCATATGCTTAAGGAGGAGCTATGCTACCCATTTCGCTCACTTCCTCGCGCTATCTCCCTCTCCACTACTCTCTCTTGCTCTCGCTGCAGAAGCACCGAGCGCCGCCGAGCCACAATGCTGCTCCACCATCGCCTAGCGCCCGTGCCACTGCACCATTATCGCCTCCATCTAGCTAGCAGCTGCACCGTCTTCTCCTCTACCTCCTTGATGCATGAGTAGGGCCAGGTGAGCTACGATGAGGGTGAAATTGCCGTTCTCGTCCTTGTCGGAACCTCGGCTTCCCTGGCCGCCTTCATGGCGAGCTCGCCGCTGCCCAGATCACTTGCCCTTTCTTCCACCTTCTTCACATTAGAGCTTGGTTAGGATGTGTACTTGCATGTGGCATGATGTTACGATGAATAGTTGCCTCACCGGCATGGAACACGACGCGCAGCGCCGCCACGCTCTCACCGCCGTACCACCGTGCACGCGGACAGATCTCATCGGCACATCTCAACTCGCCTAGGTAGCTCCGGTAGATTTGCTTAGACACCATGGAGTTCATGCGCTTCTCACCGAGCCTTGCCATGGCTTGTAATGGCCGGCGTACCTCAGTGCAGCGCCGCCGTGCCGCCATGGCCGATGACGAGGTAGCTCCGGTGCATCTGCGCTGCCACCACAGGTACCAGTCGACATGGGTTAGTGAGTAGATCACGTAGGTGGGGTTTGTTTCGTCGGAGTGCTCACCATCGGCGAGATAGTGTCAACCAACCACCGTTCTCTGTTTTTGGTTCATTGACATGCGGGGTCCACTGCCCAGTGGGTCCCAGGCGTTAGCGAGTCAGTTTAGGGTTTTGCTATTTATTTTCTAGATTTTTGTACTAACTTTGGAAAATCATATCTTGAGCTAGGAATGTCCAATTTTGGTGAACCAAATTTTGTTGGATTCCTCATGAAGTGTAGTATTTTGTAAAAATATGAAATGTACTATTTCTAGTATTTTTCATGGTGAATAAAATATAGCTAGATAAGTGCTTTTTGAATGTTTACAATTTTGTAAAATGTGTAACTTGAGCTAGGGATGTGATAAAATTATGATTCCAATTTTGCTGGTCTTGTGTTGACATGCTCTAGCTAGGAAAAATAATAAACTTGTAGTAAACTTGATTGAAATATGATATTTCTATTTATCTATTAATAAATGGTGTTTTCTAAGGAAAATTATAGGGATAAAAATAAAGAACATATTGCCATGCAATTTTTTGTACAGTATTATGGCACTATTATTAAGCTAAGAAAAATATAGAATCTGTTGTTTGACACTTTTCTATAGGGTTAACTATTTTTACTAAAATAAACCTTGTTAGCTTGTCATTTTTGTATAGGATGTTATACATGTTCAAATGGTATGAAATTTTTACAGTAGTCTATTGGGAGCACTTGGAAGCCATTGTAATGTTATTAGAATTTGTTGTGCACATTTGGTATATGTTTGTTATTTCACCTATTGATCTAATTAAATTAATAAAGGCATGCAAATAAATAAATTGTGCTTGACCATGATGTTTTCTATGGTACTTGTGATACATATGAACTGTTGATGTTAATAGTAACGCTTAGAAGCAATTAGTTGTCTACAACTAAGTAATTATTGCTTTATAAATCAAATAAATGGCTATATGCATAGTTTTGGTTGAGTTGATAATTTCATGTTGATAATGGCCTTTTATGTGAAACTTGTTAATAATAAAGTTATAGATAACTTACTGATCTACCTTGTGTTAAATTTTCATTGTCATAGGCCTTAGGGTTTAATAGTTTTGGCTATTAGAAGTTTGCTATCCGAAATGTTTACTTTCTGGACAGATTTGAATAACTGAATTGTTTGACTTAGATAATTGTTGAATCACATTAAGAGTATTAAAAGAACATTGTATTAAATTTCATAAGATTTATAGAATATCCACAACCATATTATTTTGATGTATATAACTCCAATTATGGTCAAAACAATTAGCTGTTGTCTTGTAGTCCGGTAAATAGATTATGGAAGTGTTTGCTTAAGTAATAGGGAAGATATATGCACCTACTCAGTAAAATAAGATGCACTTGTTATTACTTTAATACCATGCTATTGAAAGTACTTATGAGGATGCATTCATCATGTTATATCATATTACATGTGTCATCGTATATACATTCGTGATATCTTATTTCATGCTGATGCATATAGGATCGTCCGAAGAGATAACGTTGTTGGAATTCAATGAAGAAGAGGAGGAGGGTCAGCAGGAGACTCCACAAGCCACAGCTCTAGGAGAAGAGGAGTAGACTCCCAAAGAGCTCCCTAAGTGCTCGAATCACCAACCCACCTCTTTCCTCAAAGGTAAGCCCTGGAGCATTCTAAGTCTCCCATGTTTTATGAAATACTACTTAAGTCCTTTATGTTTGATGCATTAGGTTATAAGAGTTGACTAGAAACACTTGATGCATGGAACTACCTTGTCTAGATATATACATCTTTAACCCTATGTAGGTCTAGGATCAAATATATGCTTAGCCATGCTTAGACCGGTCGAAGTTGGATGATTTCCTATCACCTGCGATATATAGGTGGATACCGAAGTACGGTTGGCTATATTTGCTATCATGGAAAAAAACTATGGGGTAATGTAAATGGAGGCCGGGCAGATTCTTTGGGTAGGTTGCCTCATGTGATTTCATCTATGCCGATTAAGGACCATACCATTGTTGGTGCTTCTAACAAGATTGAACACATGCCTATCACTTAGCTTGCCGGATAACTCGTTCAGACCTCAAAGCTGAGTAGCTCAACTCAGGATGGGCCTTGTTCTGTAAAAGTACACACTCTGTATGGTAGTAAGGATGTGTAGGGAGCCAGCCTTGAGTCCAAGGGTAGGGTAGTCCTGATCGTCCTAGCAGCTGGTTGTCCCTGATTGTGCGGCGCTGGTCGAACCCGTGAAATGTGTACCTGAGTTGTACCAAAGGTGACCTAAGGTGACCATTGATCTGGTCTGCCTAGGTTTGTGTTAGAAATAAATTCCCAGCTGGTTGAAATCGATTCGACTTACCGTCTCTCCCGGATAGTGAGAAACTTGGCTAGTCCCAACATTGTACTAATTGTATTATGGAATGTGATGGTTTGGATAAACATGGAATTACTACACCTGCTATGGTTACTATTGTATGCTCTTAAAGGATATACCACATGTTTGGCACATGATGGTTGCTAATCTAGAGAGGAATAGCTATAATTAACTTGATGACCAAAGTATAATTGTATAACTGAGTTAATTGCTTTTATGCAAAAAGTTGTCAAGCTACCTCCACTTATAAAGCCTTGCAAAATCCTTGGAGTCAATTTATTTCTGGTTTATGATGGGTAAGTTTAGCTAAGTACCTTCTCGTACTTAAGGTTTTATTCCCATTATTGCAGATGGTACAGTTTATCATGGCTATTGCAAGAATTGCCTCTATCCCACTATGGATGAGTGAGCCCTGGGCAGGCATCTTTAATAATCCTTCTATTATGCTTTTGTGGATTATGATGAGGACATGACACCCATGCATATGACCATGTTTGGCATATGGTATGGAGGGGTAGGAGGCCAGCAATGGTGTCCAAGTCAAGAAGGAGGCCCGAGGCTAATTCAGTTCGAGTCCCCGAGGTGGAGGCCCAAAGCAACTCAAGTTCGAGTCTGTCTTGGCCTCCAGGACTAGTCTGTCTTATATTGGTCACCCAGGATGCATCCAGACTCTGTTTTTGATGATCCATATATGGTTGGAAAGCTAATTTGATAAGGAAGCCAATCCAAGTGGTCTCACATCAAAAGCCCTTTAGAATCAACAGGAATCATCAAAATAAATTAGCATCTAGAATCTACCAGGGTGCTGCGACGCCGTCTTTTGGTCTGTTGGACCGTGTATCTTGTCTGGGCCCATTAGGGGGCATATCTAGGGTAGGCGATGACCCTAAGACCTTTATAATCATACGCCGCCGCCGTCATTAGATTTTGGGTTTTGTTTAGATTAAACTGTCAAGAACAGTTTCGCCGTTCATCGGTTTGTGAGACCCCACCATCGTGAGGTTAATCATTCATCTGTAATTTGGTTGTTCTCTTTCTTGTTCTTGCTTGTGTTCTTTATTGCATAGGTAGGGATTAGCCTTCTTGGTGAGGTCAACCAGATCCATGTCTTGGTTGATAACCAGAGGAGTTGTGGTGCTAAGATTGTCGGGTTTGATCTTTCGATCTAAAGCCGGATCGGTGTGTCATTCTCCGCCACAAGGATAGTTAACTCTACCTGATAGAAGATCAGGATCCTCGTCACCATTAAGTGGTAATCAGAGCTAAGTTATACCATCAGGTTCACATTTATCCCTTAGTTTTGAGTGTTTCGCATTCGTCCCATAGTCTAGTGTCATACTTGTTTTTTTTCTGTCCTATAACCTTCCACGCCATAGCCTTTGTACATTTTGGTTTTAGAGTCCATCATGTTGAGTTTGTCCTGGTCGAGGTCTTATTGCTGGTTAGGTCGTGTTAGAGTCCAGTTCGTGTGTTTTTCCCCATTGTTTCCATCAAATCCTTGATGTTGTGACCAATTTTGTGCGCGTTGTTCCTGTTTTGTCCTCTAATTCGGAGTTAGTTCATAAAACATGGTTATATGTATGGGTGTCATGTCCTCATCAAGAAAGGGTGCATTGTTGGTTGCTACCTATGTCTGCTAGACCATCTATTCCTGCATTATCTTTGGTTAGTTCTAACATTTTGCAGGATAGTGTTGATATACATTGTGTGCATTCGGATCATGGAGTCTACATGCTTGCTGAAATTTTTATGTGAGATGACATGCTAGAAACTTGGAAACATGGTCACATTCCTTCTCACAATTATTTTAGTTCCATTTGTCTTCACAACCCCGTTCTCCTTTGTGTTGTGCAGGATCAGTTTCAAGCACAATCGACGCCGAGGATGACTTTTTGTCAAGAAGGGAGGATGATGAGGACATGACACCCATGCATATGACCATATTTGGCATATGGTATGGAGGGGTAGGAGGCCAAAAAGGGTGTCCAAGTTAAGAAGGAGGCCTGAGGCTAATTTGGTTTGAGTCCCCGAGGTGGAGGCCCAAAGCAACTCAAGTTCGAGTCTACCTCGGCCCCCAGGACCAGTTTGTCTTAAACTGGTCACCCAGGATGTATCTAGACTCCGTTTTTGACGATCCACATATGGTTGGAAAGCTCATTTGATAAGGAAGCCAATCCAAGTGGTCTCACATCAAAACCCCTTCAGAATCAATAGGAATCATCGAAACAAATCAGCATCCAGAATCTGTCAGGGTGCTGCAACACCATCTTTTGGTCTGTTGCACTATGTATCATGTTTGGGCCCATTAGGGGTGCATCTAGGGTAGGCAATGACCCTAAGACCTTTATAATCATATGCTACCACCATCATTAGGTTTGGGTTTTGCTTAGATTAATCTGTCAAGAATAGTTTCACCGTTCATCGGTTTGTGAGATCCCAACATCATGGGATTAATCATTCATCTATAATTTGGTTGTTCCTTTTCTTGTTCTTGCTTGTGTTCTTCATTGCGCAGGTAGGGATTAGCCTTCTTGGTGAGGTCAACTGAATCCGAGTCTTGGTTGATAACCAGAGGAGTTGTGGTGCTAAGATTGTAGGGCTCAATCTTTCGATCTGAAGCCGGATCGGTGTGTCATTCTCTACCACAATGATAGTTACCTCTACCTAACGGAAAATTGGGATCCCCGTCTCCATTATGTGGATGATGAGGACATGACACCCATGCATATGACCATGTTTGGCATATGGTATGGAGGGGTAGGAGGCCAGCAAGGGTGTCCAAGTCAAGAAGGAGGCCCAAGGCTAATTCGATTCGAGTCCCCAAGGTGGAGGCCCAAAGCAACTCAAGTTCGAGTCTGCCTTGGCCTCCAGGATTAGTCTGCCTTAAACTGATCACCCAGGACACATTTGAACTCCATTTTCAATGATCCACATATGGTTGTAAACCTAATTTGATAAGTAAGGCAATCCAAGTGGTCTCACATCAAAAGCCCTTTAGAATCAATAGGAATCATCAAAACAAATCAGCGTCCAGAATCTGCTAGGGTGTTGTGACACCGTCTTTTGGTTTGTTGGATCGTGTATCATGTTTGGGCCTATTAGGGGGCATGTCTAGGGTAGGCGATGACCCTAAGACCTTTATAATCATACGCCACCACCATTATTAGGTTTTGGGTTTTGCTTAGATTAATCTGTCAAAAACAGTTTTGCCGTTCATTGGTTTGTGAGACCCCAACATCGTGAGATTAATCATTCAACTACAATTTGGTTGTTCTCTTTCTTGTTCTTGCTTGTGTTCTTTGTTGCATAGGCATGGATGAGCCATCTTGGTGAGGTCAATCAAATCCGTGTCTCGGTTGATAACCAGAGGAGTTGTGGTGCTAAGATTGCAGGGTTTGATCTAAAGCTAGATCGGTGTGTCATTCTCTGCCATAACGATAGTTACCTACGTCCAGAATCTGTCAGGGTGCTGCGACACTATCTTTTGATCTGTTGGACCATGTATCATGTTTGGGCCCATTAGAGGGCACGTCTAGAGTAGGCGACGACCCTAAGACCTTTATTATCATACGCCACCGCCGTTATTAGGTTTTGGGTTTTGCTTAGATTAATGTGTCAAGAACAGTTTTGCCGTTCATCGGTTTGTGAGACCCCAACATCGTGAGATTAATCATTCATCTATAATTTGGTTGTTCTCTTTCTTGTTCTTGCTTGTGTTCTTCATTGCACAGATATAGATTAGCCTTCTTGGCGAGGTCAACCGGATCTGTGTCTCGGTTGATAACCAGAAGAGTTGTGGTGCTAAGATTGCAGGGTTCGATCTTTTGATCTGAAGCCAGATCGGTGTGTCATTCTCCACCACAATGATAGTACAACTTAATGGGGACAGGGATCCTGATCTTCCGTCAGGTAGAGGTAACTATCATTGTGGCGGAGAATGACACAACAATCTAGCTTCAGATCGAAAGATCATACCCTGCAATCTTAGCACCACAACTTCTCTAGTTATCAACTGAGATATGGATCTAGTTGACCTCTCCAAGAAGGCTAATCCCTACTTGTGCAACAAAGAACACAAGCAAGAACAAGAAAGAGAATAATCAAATTGCAGATGAATGATTAATCTCACGATGTTGGAGTCTCACAAACCGATGAACGATGAAACTGTTTTTAATAGATTAATCTAAGCAAAACCCAAAACCTAATGATGGCGGTGGCATATGATTATAAAGGTCTTAGGGTTGTCGCCTACCCTAGACGCGCCCCCTAATGGGCCCAAACACGATACACGGTCCAACAGACCAAAAGACGGTGTCATAGCATGTTGGAAGATTCTAGATGCTGATTTATTTCGACGATTCCCATTGATTCTGAAGGGCTTTTGATGTTAGACCACTTGAATTAGCTTCTTTATCAAAATAGCTTTCAAACCATATGTGGATCGTCGAAAACGGAGTCTGGATGCGTCTTGGGTGACCAGTTTAAGGCAGACTGGTCCTGGAAGCCGAGGTAGACTCGAACTTGAGTTGCTTCGGGCCTCCACCTCAGGGACTCGAACCGAATTAGCCTTAGGCCTCCTTCTTGACTTGGACACCCTTGCTGGCCTCCTACCCCTCCATACCATATGCCAAACATGGTCATATGCATGGGTGTCATGTCCTCATCAAATTGTGATTATGAGTTGGCACTACATTTGAACTATGTTGACAAATGCTAGTTTTGAACTTTAATTTGCTTCCTCTACTATCTATCGAACTTGGTTTGTAATAACTCTATTTTGTACTCTGATGAATGTATTGTATCTATGAACTTTATGTAACATGTGAAATATATGTTGAATCATGTATGATCTTGGTTGTATGTGGATCGTAAATTGAGACCCGTCGTGGTACTCGATAGACTACCAGGTTTATATGGGCTCAAGTATGACAGTGCGACCACTTGCGGGCTGCAATTGTACTTGTGCTCTTATAAACTGGTCGGTTCTGTGACAATAGGGGCAAGCTCAGCCACCTCCTGATGGGTGACAGCGAGCTATGCAGCTAGCCCCTCACTCTTCCGTGTCTCCTCAGCAAGGAACTGGGACTTCTCCTGGCTATGGGCCATAAGGATCTACGAAGAGGACAAGACTTAGAGGCACGGAATTCTAACAGCCATATCATTCCTGGCCAACTGGGTGACAATGTCGCGCATCGAGCTCAGCATGGTGGTCAGGGCGCAAACCGTGTCCCCAACCTCCATGTGGACGCTCCCCCATTCCCTCTCCTCTGCTGCTTCATCGACAGTAGCCACCTGAACCAAAGACCAGGATGTCCCCGCACCGACCTCAAGCGGTGGTGATCTCTCTTGCGGTGGTAGCTCCTCTAGAGTGGTTCCTCTAGCGATAGAGGGGGCTAGTGATGCGGACACAGAGGCCTACCTTGTCGCCACATCCATGAAGGATGCCTTGGGTGTGCCCCCTTCTGTCCGCCCCACCACGGACATGGCCACCTGCATGGATGATGGCTCCGGTCATGCTGCCTCGGCCTATGATGTCGAGGACACGACCGGTCACGTCATGCCTGCCATGGGTGCCCCAGACGCACCCTCCTCCACCTACTCTCCCATGGATACATCCATCGGCTGTGCCTCCCTGGTCGACATCATGGCCGCCCCAACGCCACTCACGCTCACCACTAGTGCATCGCCAGCCGGCTCCTGGCGGGTTTGTCAGAGGAGGATCTTTTTCAGAGCAAGCCATAGGAGAGTCCCACGTCCTCCAACAATGCAAGGGACATGGCGGTCAGTTTGCGAAAAAAATTCATTATGACAAAAGGATGACAAAACTCTTGACTCACCCTGACGCCATCATGCAAGGATGTTTTGGGGATGGCCTGCTCGACCTCTCTTGCTCCTCATTGGTATGTTGCCGCTTCGACTTTTCCCTCAGCATGGAGGGCTCGGATGAATCAGAATGGCTGCCTCCCGCTGACTCCGGAGGCACTGTCGAGGGCTCAGATGGAGTAGGGTGACCTATTTCTGCTAGCTCTAGGGCCGCCATCGAAGGCCCAGACGAGGCGAGGTGGCCTGATTCCACTGGTTCCAAGGCCGCCATCGAAGGTTTGGACGGGGTGGGGCATTTTGATTCCACCAGCTCCAGGGGCACGTCCTTCCCCTCCTGCCCCATGGCATGACATAAGAAGGGCCCCACCTATGGTGAAGGTGGGTCCTCATCTCTGGTGACTAGATCATCCCACGAGATGGGTGACATGGAGCCATCATCCTCCTCCTCCTCCTCCTCCTCCTCTTCTTCTTCCTCCTTGTCTTCTGATAAACCTTGATGCCGCTTCCCTCGCTGTAGCTTCACTCGCTGCTTCGACCGTCGTTTCTTCTCCTCGTCGTCCTTCTTCTTCTTCCTTCGTTCATCCGTGGCATGGTTTGCCACCCTCACGGCCACATTCTCTGGCAGCGGTGCAACAGAGTGCCGAAAGACTAAACCCACCAGCATCTCGATGAAGCCCGAGTCTGGACGCATCGTAGGATGCCCCGAGATCAGAAACATGGCATCAGCCTCCCCCGTGGCCTCCTTGATGCACTATGTGACCTCGCTGTCGTAGAGCAACCCCTGGGCGAGCGTTGTCCCGACAAGCTACACGTCAGGTGTCATCTCATACAGCGGGAGGATGCGCGCCATCAGGGGCACCTCCCTCCTCGTGTGATACCCCCCGATGACGCTAGCCCTACGGAGGTCGTGGGTCTTTAGGAACACGATGGCCTCGATGAGGTTGCACATCCTCTTCTTCTCCTTGATGGGTGGCCCCCACGGCCATGACAACGGTACCTCTTCGACTAGGCACCTAGAGAAGATTAGGAAGGGAGCGGTAGGATCGTTCTTTAGGTAGAACCAATACGAGTGACACCCCTTGTTGGATCCGGAGAGCTGACAGGGCATGTAATCGACCACCTACTACCACCGGAGGTGGATGCCCACGCATCCCATCGGCATCAGGGTCTCCTAGCCTCTCTCTTTCTTCTTAATCAAGGAGATAGAGAAGAAATATCTCCACAGCTTGAAGTGTGGCTTGATCCCTAGGTACCCCTCGCACATTGCGATGAAGGCCGCAATGTGCTAGATCCCATTGGGGTTTAAGTGTTGTAGCTCGATCTGATAGTGGTGCAGCTAACCTCGAAAGAATGGGTGGGGAGGAACCGCAAGTCTGTGCTCATGGAAGAGCGTGAAGGAGATGACATAGCCATCGGGTGGTGCTGGCACATCCTCATGGCCGAGCACAAGCCACTCCACCACATTGGTCCTCCCTCGAAGAAGACCATGCTTGATGAGGCCCTCCATGCACGCATGGGTAACATCGGAGTGGTACCATGAATCCATGGAGGATGGAGGCGGCTGCGGAGAAGCAAAGGCGGCGGCGGAGAAGCGGAAGCTATAGATCTAGGGCTCCAACGGAAGATTAGCAAGCATGATAGTTCCAAATGGTGGTGGAGAAACGGAGAAGATAAGGCTATAGTTTTGGTGTGCAGAAATGTGAAGGAGGAGGCCGCTATTTATAGGATGGAGCGAGGCGAGAAGGTGAACCATCCACCAAGATTCATGCACCCATTGCGCCGTGTTACGTCACCTCCCTCCGAAGATCATGCGCACGCTATCTCTAGCTGCGCCCTCGAAGGACATGCTGGATGATGGTTTGCCCGATCGATGGGCTGTAGCACCCGATTTTAAAGACAAAACCAGATACACACTATATGTGAGCCTAGTAAGTCAAATCTCATATATAACCACAAATAAGGGTAATATCAAGAGACAATACTTATTACATAACATATTAATAAAAGGAATATAACCTCAGAGTATAAACAGTGCAAAGTCAACTCCGATCTTCAGGCAAAGACTCCAAATCCACTAGGACGACTGACTGGTTGACCACAAGCCTAACTCCTCTAGACTAGCAATCTGGTACCCATCTGGGATTTTTATCCAAAGTATAGAAAAGTAAAGCAAGCGTAAGTAAATATCGTACTTAGCAAAATAACACGGGGTTCATGAGGCTCAAAAGACTGATACTGGTTTAACTGTGATTAGCTTTTGATTATCACAATTTTAGCAATTGGTTGGCAACAAGTTTATCCATAAGCCCATAAACACATTATTAGGTAAACATGAATAATGAATAGCATAAACAATTAATCATTAGTACAATTATCCATTAGTGATCATCTCTATTCCATAAGGGTCCAAGGCCGCTCATGTCCGTGAGCATGGCTGTTATAACAGTTTTACACTCTGCAGAGGTTGTACGCTTTTACTGAGTCGTGATTTACCCTTTTGCCCGAGGTAGCTAATCTCTTGACCCACTTTCAAGGAAGGTCGGTAGGTTTCACTATGAAGCCTTTCAAAGGTTCGTCTAACAAGTTAGGGCCGCTAAGGTTTCCCCATCAATAAGCATAAACTCTCCTCCAAGGAGTGATTAACAAGTGTACCCACTTGGCAGGCCGAGATCATACCGGTCGGAGCTCCTCTTGCGCCATAAAGGTAACCACTAACAAGCTAGAAAAGGTTCTCATACTAAGCTAAAGCTAGAGCCATATAGCCCTCATAGTTGTACTATAAGTCCCGGATGATCGTTTACAGATAAGTCCTTAGAGAGAGGAATCTAAAGCATTTAGAAAGTAGCTAAACACTCTAGCCCCTGTTTCCATGTTGCTAAAAGGTCATGTTAATGTTTATTGCATATACCATCAGTCAAGTTACAAGATCATGGTTTTGATTAAGCACTAGCAAAAACTACCCCATGCAATAACCCAAAGGTATTAAGGAATCTAGAATATCAATTAGCTATGGAATTTACTATAGTTGCCAAGGTAGACACATACATCATGAATAAAATGATTAATGGTGAATAGGTATCAAGGATGGTCCCATGTTATACTTGCCTTACGCACCGATCCTTCGGTAAGCTTTAATCTTCAACGTCCTTCTTCTTCTGGATCACCACGTATATCTCACCGAATGGACGTAATCGTAGAACACCACACAAACATCCATACATATACATGCATAGCATACAATTGCATTTATATCAGAACAGTACACCAATCATAGAAAAATAAATAAAAGAGATTGAAATATAATTCTACGCATCGCTACGAACACACAATTATGAGAAGCACTATAATCGGAGCTACGGTTGAAATGATACAACTACCGAGAGATTTGCTTTATACGTGGAAAAAAAATTATAGGCTTTATTTATGTTAACCATATGAATTTATATATAAAAGATATTTTATAAATAATACAGATTAAATTAAGTCAATTTTAGATTTAAATTATAAAACTAAAGTAAAACAAATCATATTTTATTTATAAAATCCAGTTGCATAATCATTAATCAAGATATGATTTAAACCATGATTTTTTCTAAAATAGTAATATAGTAAACACTATTACTAAAATGTAGATCTCATCGCTATGAATCTAACACAACTTGAACGGACTATTTTGGAGTTAAAATGAATAAGTTATGATTTAAACAAGTTTTACTTTAGTTAAATAATAGATTAAATCTACCCATGAATTTTAGATATTAAAAACATGCCTAATATTAGTATAAACACATAGAAAACACAAATATGGTCCTAACGCAATTTGAACGGGTCAAATCGGACTTAAAATGCAAAAGTTACGCATGAAATAAGGTGCAATGGCATTTCTATAAATAAACTAAACTTATTTTTGAACTAAAACAATAAAAATGTGAAATTACACGGTTATTGGACTACGGGTACTATTTTTGGAAACTATAGGGACCTAAATGAATAAAAACATGGTTGATTTGTATTTATTTTGAACTAATATGGACTGCGGGTTAATTTATAAAAACTGTAGGGACCTAAACGCAAAAAGGGCGCGCAACTGATTGTGGTTGATCGCGCTGATGACTGGGTCGACACGTGGCGCGCTTTGGTTGGTGCGGTGCACCATGCATGCGTTGGACGTGGTGCACTAGCACTGTGGACCACGTCCATAGGTCCACGGTGGATCGATTACGTAACCCCGAAGGGGTACGCGATCTCGGCCATCCACTGATGATCAAACGGCGCTGGCGTGACGGGGTAGCGGGTCGCCGGGGAAGATGCACACGATGGCGACACCATGGGTGCTGGTGGCCCGAGCTCACCGGTGACGCTGGTACGAGTGACTCTGGCCACCCCAGACCAAGCCGAGATCATGAGAACATCAAGTGCATCTATGCGAGTCCATTACGACCAAAGGTATGGCGGGGAAAATGCGTCGGGATGACGGCCCGCGGTGGTGCCATGGCCGGAAGCTTGGGAGCTCGCCGTTTGGCACTCCCATGCACCAAACGCGACGTGAAGGGATCGAGGAGGTTCTGGAGCTCACCATGAGTCGTTAGGAGGGAAGCGTGGCGTCCGGGGAGTCTTTGACGGCACGGGTCGACGGCAGCGGCGGCTAGAGAGAGAAAAACAAGGCGCGGTGAGTGAAAACTGAGCAATCCATGACCAAAACCGAGAAGGGAAGGCATCTACGGCTACGTCGGGTCGTGGCAGAGCTCTGGGACACGTCACCGTCGAGGCTAGGGGTGCTGGTACGGCGAATTGCGGCTATGGGGCGGCGGTGGCGAGCGGTTGAGCATGGATGGGGAAAAGGGAGAAGAAGGGGGGCTTGGCTCGGTGCTTTAAAGGCCGAACGGGCGTTGCATAGAAGGAAGGGGAGCGCGGTGCTGGGGAGGATCGGTCACCTTCCATGTAGGCGCGGTGCCAGCGACTTGCCTTGCATGGCTACGCCATCGGTGGGGTGGAGGAAGGAAAGAGGCGGGGGAAAGAAAGGAAGGGAGACGATGGGCGTGTGGGTGGCTGATAGGCGGGGCTAGGCACTATCAGCCGCCCACACGCCCACAGCTGAGCCGGTGCGGAGCAGCAAGCGCGTGTGGAAGAGAGGGAGTGGAGCGATAGCGCGTGCGGGCCACGAGCAGGCCACGCGGAGCGGGCCAAAGCAGGACAAAGAGGAAGGGAGGAAGGGAGGGGCGGTAGGCCGCCAGCAGGCCGGCGCGACCGGGTTGCGCGCGAAGAAGGTTGGGCCGGTTCTGGGGCTGGGCTAAAAAAGAAAGAAAGAGAGTTTTTCAAATTTAAATTCTTTTCCAATTCTAGTTTTCAAATCCCAAGCCAAATTTCAATCAATTTGAAATATAGTTTCAAATATACTTCCCTACTCAAATAAAAATGGATAATTTTGTTAGGCTTTGCAAGATAAATTTTACAACTTTAAAAATACTTTTATTTTTCTAATCTTCTTTTCCTTTATTTCAAAGCCATTTTTCAAACTCAATTCAAAAGCATTTGAATTTGTTTTGAAGTTTGATCAAAACCACACATCACAAAAAAAATAAAATGCAACAACATGTATGCTCAAACATATTGCTATACCTTATGATGAATTTAATCTAATGAAAATTTTTATTTTCCTATATTTTATGAGCACAAAAATTAATAAATAAATCATTTTAGCTCTATTTTAAAACAGACAAATTATAGGGTGTTACATGGGACAAGAACCGTCTTAGGTAAGGAGAGATATAGAGCTAAAAACGCTCCTACGACCCATTCAGGCCCAGGAGTTCGAAGGCTGGCCCTCCAATGGGTTCACAGCCGCTCTGGGGCGCCCTTAGAGTGAGGGGTGGAAGAGGATTTGCCCACTAGCGGCCAGCATCCGGGCGCACGAGCGTCGTGGGCATCTCGGCCCACGTTCGAGTCTTGATCGGTTCGTAGTCCATGGTTTTTCTTCGAACAAAGGCAACGATCCCTTGGGATCGGCCGAACGGACCCAAGAACTATATGGATTGGCCGCCAAGAGTCTAGAGTCGGTCAACAGTTGACCCATGCTAGACCCCTCATGAACGAGAAGCCAGGGCCCCACTCAGACTAGCCCGTTAACAGCTCACCGAGCATCATGTTTCGTCCATCGAGAGAAAACGTGGCACAACTCAGCCCCTCTGTTTTATCGAAAAAAACGCTTAAGGGATGACGATCACAAAGACGAGCCGACCCTTGACCGGACCCCTGCTATGCATAGGGGCTCGATGGTTGGACTCGTAAGGAGACCGAACGCGCGGTTGCAGTATGACGGCGGACCAATCAGATCCTAGGGGACCGAAATCAAGAACAACCTTTCCAACCTCCCGAATTCTACGGTTACATGCCCCATAAAAGACCGATCACAACAAAAGGGAATTGCCGTCCTACCAAGACACGCCGTGGGCTATAAAAAGAAGGTCAAGACCCTTAGAGTCCTCCCGTCTAGAAAAGCCTTCAAAGGAGTATTCTACTCCTCCATAGGCTCGGGGGCTACTATCGGGTATCGATATTAGGGATACCCAAAGCAAGAAAGTTAGTACCCACGCTGACTTCCCCGGATGGCTCGAGACATATTAAAAGGTCTCGCCCGATCTCAAGGCCGTCGACTCCGTCTCGCCTGACCACAAGGCCACGGGCTCTGTCTCGCTCGACCCCTTGGGTGCAGGATCTGTCTCACCCGACCCAAAGGACGCGATTTTTGTCTCATCCGACCTCGAGGCCACGGGCTCCGTCTCACTCGACCCCTTGGGTGGGGGTCGGGCTCCGTCTCGTCGGACCCCAAAGATGCGGGTTCCGTCTCGCCCGACCTCGCGGACGCGGGTTCCGTCTTGTCCAACGGGGACTTATACCACCGTCAACCACTCTAGGTCCAAGCGTATGGGTCTAGGTCAAAACTCTGATGCCAGGGAAGAGGCTGGCATGCCTCGACGTAACCCGTGGCCGTGACGGACCATACCTGGGGATTCACATCAAGAATAGTGCCGAACATGCCGGTGTTGTTCTGCCTAATTCTAGTACGGATGCTGACAGACGCGTCAGTTCACTACGACGTCTGCCGGGACGGAGTGGAACGCCATGACCGACAGATGATGCCTGCGCATGACGCCAGTGACGAACAGGGCCGCGACATGGAGCCATCCATGTTGACATCTACAGGATCGATAGGACCCGCATGAAGGAGAAGAAGGACCCGGCAACCCTAGAAGCCTTCTTCTCTCTCGTTCTTCTCCTTTTCCTCCTCTATAACCCGCGTTTTTTCTTCACCTATAAAAGAAGCAGGGTGTCCACGCTAAAGAACAAGAGATCCGGACACGAGATCTGAACACAAGGGCACGGTACGAGCACACGGCTGAGCGCCGAGCGAGCACTCCGCACCCGTTCACCCCTTGTACCAGAGACTTGGGATTCTCTCCCTCTCTCGCATGTTTGTAACCCCTACTGCAAACCAAGTGCCGGTAATACGGACAATAACGAACTGGACGTAGGGACGTTCCGCTTTAACCAGTATAAACTCTTGTGTCCTCCGATCACACCATCCGAGCCAGACGCGTAAGTACAAATTTACTCGTCGGTGGTCCGAAAACACCTGCAACCTCTTAGATGACCCTAGAAGCATCCTCATCACTTCTCTCATCTCGAGCTATAACCTCCAAGATTGTGCCTCTGGTATCAATGTTTTTCATGCCCTGGATGTCCGCAGAATGCTTGTTGTTCTGGGATATAATAATAACGTTGGCAGAAGAGCCGGATGCCCCCATGTATGGTTTACAAGACTCATCTTCTTTACTCGACTGATGGTGGCCATGTTACGAGGTTCAGAAAGAAATCTATCATTAATCATTAGAGAGCATAAAAAGCCAATATCAGCATTTGACATAAATAAGATGGTACCATCAGTGAGCATTGAAATCGTAAGTAACATTATCTAAGCCTGAAATCGATTCTATTTTTTTCGATGTCTTTTTGTCTGCTTTGGGAATCATATGGGATAAGGGAAAAAAACTTGTTAGGGGAACTATGGCGGCCGAGCAGGCAGCCGGAACTAGTAAGTTCCCCCACCTGCCTTCGAAAACCAACATAGAAAGCAAAAATCAAAACTCCACGTTGGTCACAATCCAGACCCGAAAACTAAAACTGCAAACTTCAGCATCAGAACGAGAAACCACATATTCCCCCCCATTTGCCTTCAAAAAACAAGAGAGGGGTAAATAAAAGCCAAAAAAGTCGGCCACAATCCACATCTAAAACTACAGGAACGAAGTAAAGGCGCAAACTTTAGCATCAGGAGAAGAAAACACACTGAGGAACCCGACGGACAGGTAGATTGACAAACATCATGTGTGCGGAAATTCGCTGCGCGCGCTGATGGCCACCAGCAAGGAGTTGCAAATGCCATGAAAGAGAGGAGAGGTCGCGAGGGGCAGGAGAAGCGGTGAATCGGGGCAGGAGAGGTGGCAACATTAGAATGTCGGAGACGTAGAATAGGGCGGAGCATTTGCATCTGAGCGAGCGGCGGCGGCGGGTTTGAGGCTTTGGGGCAATGGGGAATAGCCGAATAGCTCCGGGGGGCTGGCATTGAGAAGTTTAGAGCCTTTTACTTCTACGTCATTATAAAAGATAGTCTAGACATACAGGCCATAAAAAAAAATTGAATACACCTTAGTGCCACTGAGCTTAACTCTTTTGTCCCTGATGTTATTCTGTCTCGCTTCCATCCAGTTTTCACCGTTTAGTTATCCTGACATCTGGGTCCGGTGAATGAAGATGTTCAAAATGCCCATCTCCCTCCCATACCTTATCCTCTCCTTCCTCTTCTCCTTAACCCGATCCACCCTGCTGCGCGCGCCGTCCTGACACTGCTCGTGCACGCCATCATTTCTGTTGTGGGCGCGGTCCTTTTTCTTCAACAGACGCAATGGCAGGGAATCCGGCTCGGCTGGCCAAATCCCGGT